>NC_137132.1:29672528-30005028 GCF_949319135.1 Squalius cephalus
CATGACCTTGCTTGCAAAATATGATTTATTTGAAACTTTGCAATTAACACTATAGCCTACAGCTTGTCAACTTCAATGGTGTGTTCATCTGTGTGTTCATGATGTAAGCCTTTTAATCTCTTCTGCTCACTAAAGCTGCATTTATTTATTAATAATACAGTAAACAGTAATATTTTGAAATATTTCAATTTAAAATAACTTTTTTTCTGTTTGAATGTGTCAATATGTAAGTTATACTTGTGATTTCAAAGCTGAATTTTCAGCATCATTACTCCAGTCTTCAGTGTCACATGATCCTTCAGAAATCAGTATACAGATTTTCTGAACTGCTAAAACACTAAATCCCATTCTCTGAACCAAATTCTCAATAGCCTAAACCAATTTGTCGAGTAAATCCCTCTTTCTGTAAAACTTTAAACAAGTTCAGTAGTTAAAACTCTGTTTGCAAATCTCATGCACTCTTTTTGCAAAACTCTAAACACATTTTCACTCACTAAAACACATTTCGCACTGTGGTGCATTTATGTTTCAAAACACTAAGCACAGGCAGGCAAAAGTTAAACACAACTACAACACAGTTGTCATCGTTTACACACAACGACTCAAAACTGTTCACACTTTTTCTAATGATGTGTGATCAAACCAATTGTACAGTCAGTTCAGAACTGACTCAAAATGTTGAACTGAATGTTGATACTAACAATGAATGGAAACAATATAAGAGAGAGAAGAGGAAGAGTATGTGTAAGAGGTGGTGAACAAGGAGGAAGAGGAGGAGGACGAGAAAGAGTAATGTGTGGAGAATGTTGTCAAGGCTGATCTGCTTTAGGGTATTCTCTTTGCCTGCAGAAATGACATTGTGATGTGCACAAAGTCCTCCGGCCGGACCCAACATGCAGACGAACATGCAGACAAACACGATGTAGAAGCAGAGTAAAATCTCACAACTCTTCTGAGTGTACTTTACTGTAACATGCTTCTCATTTAGAGTTTTTTTTTACTGTGACCTGTTTGGCTTTTGCATTTGGGTCACTGTATTTTCACAGTATGCAAGTGCTGAATATACAGACATTCAATACTAGGCTATACAATATTCAGTAAAATACTATACTTGCAGTGCATACAGTATACAATTTAGGCTATTCACATTACTACTGCAAGTTGTCATTACTATAGCCTACTTTTTTTTTTTTAACAATATACCTTTTTTCTGTAACTGCATGCTTTGGATGCTGTGTTCTCCATTTTTTTGAACGAATGATCTGTGTTTATAATATAGCCTCGTTGTGTGTATGATAAGCAGAAAGCATCAGAGTCAGGTTCTGTGAATGTGGTTTGAAAATTTGGTTATGTTTAAGGTTTTGAGAAAGTGATTCATGGTTTCAAGAAATGTGTTTTAGGAATTCAGAAAAAACTGTATCAAAGTCTAAGTTCAATAAAAAAGAGAAATCCAGAAGCGTTGCGTTTGTAAACAAACCGCGAGGGCTCCCCCTGTCGGACGCCATCTGTCGGGTACAATGAGGAAACACTAAAACCTCCATAGACAATTTCAGGTAGTCGGACAAATGAAATTTGAATTTCAAAAGTCATTTTCTAGTGCTAGGACAAATAATTGTAATAGGCCTATTTATAAAAGAATACTGAACTAAATATAACCAGATATAAATTCTACACTCTATGCAGCCTTTATGTCAGTTTCGATTTAGCCCGTCAACAACACGTCAGCAAAAAAAAAAATGCTGGCTATATATTACATAACTATACAGACAGAAAGAGGAAAGGGATGAAATTCGACGCGGCTGTGATACGCATGCGCAGTGACGTGTGTGTACATTCTTGAGCGGAAAATGATGGCGATTATCCAGACGCTTGAAGAGCCTGAGCTCGCTATGGATGGAGGTGGCCGTGAAAACTAACAACACTTACGGGGAAAAGTTGTTTGCTTTGGAAGATCGTGATCTGTCTCGATCCCTGGACGTTTGCAGACGTCGGAAAAAGCGAGTGGATAAAGGCTGAGACTGTAAACTGGTGTAATATTCAAGTGTGAAAGAGCCACGTAGCTTATAGAGATCCAGATCACACACACATACACACACTGGCCTAGTGCTTTTAAAGCCTCCACACATACACATCAACCTGAAGAAGAGGAGTGATCGGGAGAGTAAGATATACAAAGCGGAACGAGCTGTTGGTGAGTCGATTCACGTTTGCAAATGATTTGGTTTTTATTAAATGTGCATATGCTCACTACAGAGAATGCGCGTTTATTTACTCCACGCATTTAGATTTGATTGTGTAAGTGACCTCTCCTTTGAGTCACTTTTAATGTGCAATGATCTGCATATGTTTTAAAAGTGAATATGAAAGAAACAGAGTAGGGCCTGAAGTGCACACGTCAACGTCATCTGATCACAGAGCTGCAGATTAAATACTGCTGCAGTCACTATACTCACTCTGGCCGTGTCTCAAAAGCTACTGAGCTTTCTAGATAGACTGCATGTTTGAGCAGCATGCGCGTGCAGCGTGTAGTTTGGTCTTCATTGTCGCGTTAAAAAAAAAAAAAAAAAAAGAATTCGATTTCGGCGTTTACATTACTAACTTATGTCACCTAATGTTCGATTCGAACGTTCTTCGGCAACGCATGATGTTCCGAAAGTGTTCGATTGGAGGGTGCCGGTGATGGTGAGCAAAAATGTTCAATCTAAACTTTCAGTTTGCGCTTAAAATGTTCAGGTACAAAGTTCGAATGCGTTTTCAATAACAAAAAAGTGGGTTCGAACGTTCTTGCGATTCTTGTTGCTGAAATGTTTAGATTTGAACGTTCGATTCGGGGCTAAATGTTTGGTTTGAACTTTTGAATGTTCCTATGATGCACACAAATTATTAGTTCGTACTGGTCTGTAGTAACAGAAATGTTTTATTTGAAAGTTGATGGTCAAAAATGTTCGATTTAAATATTCGGAAGTACCGAACAACAACGTTCTCTAGATAGGCAGCTCGCTCGGTTTTGAGACAGTCACTGTTTTGTTTTAATTGTGCTTCTTTAAATTGGATCAATATTAATTTGATTTTAAATAATCAATTATATTAACAGTTAAATAGCAGTTTCTCAATGCGTCAGTTTTAAGACCTAAAATCAGCCATTAGGCACCATTGGCCAAATTATGTTTATTTTAATTAGTTGACTAATTATTGCTCTGAGCTGTGTAGTATTGTGTGTAGTTTGGGATTCTAATATTAAAGGTTAAGTGTGCCTTTTCCACCACCAGTGCCATCAAATTCAGAATTAATATAGTTGTTATTATTATTATTATTATTATTATTATGGTCCCCTTGTCCACCATTGGTTGGACAAACAGACAATCCCACCCCTAACACATGCTATTGGTTGGACTGATTGGGATGCTGTTTTGAAAGTGTCACAGGACTCAGCTTATAAATGTCTTTCTTATAATTGTTCTACATTTTACACTGAAATGGAAAGTATTTTGTAAAAAACAAAAAAACACACACACACTTTACCTTTAAAAATCTACTCTGTCCAGCTTCATTCCCTGTTATAATCCAGTTTACCACAAGATGCCAGAAATGTTCAGTAATTCCTTTCTGGCAATATTATGCTCACACCACCACCTACAATTATTATTATTTTTTAGTTCACTTATACTATTTATAGAGTTTTTTGCACAAAAAAAAACAAAAACAAAAACAAAAAACAGCTGTTATATATATATATAAAAAAACCCTGTCTGAAATGATCTGTTTTTTAAGGGACGGCTTCTTTAAGGCTTGTCAGTAAATGGCAACTGTTATGATTGGCTAACCCCATTGCACAGAAAACAGTATCAATGGCCACTTTCTATTGTATTTACAGGCAAAGCATTAGCTGTTGTCAGATCCAATACAGCCGGCTGCTTTATCTTACAGTGCAAGTGTCTTTGTGAACTCTCCATTACACGGTGCCTCCTTTACAAAACAATCTGCAATCAGATGCTTCGAACAAACATGTTAGTTGTGTTGGACTTGAAGCGGTTCTGCGCAGACCAATGAATAAATTAAATAATAAAGTAAAGACAAGGTAATATTAATTGTACATACAGCACACAGTGAAAATGACTCTTGCCTCATTTAGCATAGGCAGTTCTATGAATATACAAATGAGCCCCGCCTCCACTCACTCACACCAGCTCAGAGATCCACTCGTTGATAGGGCTGTCAAATGATTAATCGCGATTAATCGCATCCAAAATAAAAGTTTGTTTTTACATAATATATGTGTGTGTACGGTGTATAATTATTTTCTATATATAAATACACACACATGCATGTATATATTTAAGAAATATTTGCATGTATATACTGTGTATATATAATTTATATTATATATATAAATATTTTATATATAAATAACACATTTTTCTTAAATGTATATGCATGTGTGTGTATTTATATATAGAAAATAATTATACTCCATACACACACACATATGTAAACACAAACTTTTATTTTGGATGCGATTAATCGCGATTAATCGTTTGACAGCCCTACTCGTTGACGATCACTCGTTGATCTGATTGGTTACAAGGTAGTTTGTGACGTCGGAAACACCAGCGATTTTAAACCGCGTTGTTGAGACTGTCTTTGGTTCACTGCAGTTTTAAGGAGAAAATACTCAGCAATGGTGTATGAATTTGCACATGGTTTGTCTTATAGCATATTAAAAACAACACATACATATAAACATTACATTTTTATTATAAGGCATAACAATTTTTTTCCAAGGAAAAAAACTTTTAAATATGTAATTTTGGTGATCAAATATGAGTTTAAAGGGATACAATGATTGACTACAGGGGGACTTTAAGTAACTGAATGCCAGTGGGCGGGGCCTAAGGTGCGTTGTCTTGATCTAGAGGCAGTCATATGCAAATTTATGTACCTGTGTGATGTCACAAATCCCACAATATCCAAAGGAGATGTTTTTGGTGCTTAATAAAATAAATGCCTGCAGGATGTTTTAATGGTACAAATACCTCTTATATTTAAAAAAGCTCAAGGAAAATTTGATTTCTCATGTTGCCTTTAAAGAATAAATAAAATTAGGGTTTTATGGTGAAGAAGACAAAATTAAAAAATATTTAATTTTTAAAACTTTCACTAGCTTTGTTTTTCACAAAATGACAGGCTAAAACCGAGGCTATTTTACAGCTAGTTTTCCATCACGGCACTGCAGGACACTTGGTTATTTATTAATGGAGTCATGGCTAATAACTATGCAAACATCATTGCTTGTTTTAGACCGCTTCATGCTGTGCTACATTTACTTACTTTGTTTTGAATGAGTCTACACTTTTCCCTGTAATATTATAGAGTCCACATTTACAGCTGCATGGTTATTTCATTAAGTATCATTCCCAAATGTCTCTCTTTATTTATTTGCAACATGCTTTGCTTGGCATACAATAAACTTTAAAATCACGAGTTGTACGTTATATTCCCCGCTGCTTTAGAGCATGCATGCTTCCTTTTTCACCTGTCAATCACAGCGCGTATGTTATGCATCCGTGCTTTGATACAGATCTGTGATCCATCACAGCATAGAGCAAACTTATTTTCTTGGACACTGTGTTCTGAGGAAATGCATATATTTTAGATTGTGATGAGAGCTTTAGTTAAACCGCCACTGTCCACTATGGATGGGAAAAAAAATCATGTAATCATCATAATGTATCAGTACACGGATGCCGAGTGTTGATCTTTTCAGGGCTTGAATTTAGGCTTGGGATTGCGAGTATTGTTCATAATTTTAACGTAAGATCCGCACATAATGTGGGAAATTATAATAATATTGGGAAATCTTTCTTTCATACCTGTAGTTTCACAGTGTGAGTAAATCAGAGCTACTCATCTTCTCTCTCTCTCTCTCTCTCTCTCTCTCTCTCTCTCTCTCTCTCTCTCTCTCTCTCTCTCTCTCTCTCTCTCTCTCTCTCTCTCTCTCTCTCTCTCTCTCTCTCTCTCTCTCTCTCTCTCTCTCTCTCTCTCTCCCTGTTGTAGCTTGTGCGTTCTTGCATATTTATGAACATTGACTTTGCAATGAAGGCTAAATAACTGAGTTGCCAGCTTAATGGTACCAGTTGTCAAAGAAGAGTGCGGAAAGAACGATGCAAAGCAGCATATCCTTCTCCATCATTTTTATTTTGGCTCTTGTTCTAAACTTTGCATGCAATGGCGTATTCGGCACTTCTTTTATCCTTCTAAGCAAATGTCCTGTATAGGTGCATAGTCACATCGCAGGATGTGTGTTGTCAAGAATAGGGATCGTAGTTGATCCATACGGACCAGGCTCCCTGCCTCGAAACGCACGTGATTCTAACCATCATAAAGTTTTTAGTTTTTTTTGCACGCTTTTTAGGTTGTTAGTTTAAACATTCAAGCTATTTTATCTGTTTTCTGTGTGCACGAACATAGAATTGATGTCGCAAACACGTCTCCTTGCCCTTGAACAGACAGATACACACAAAATAATGTCAAAATGCCCGTCTCTGAGGATCCGCGTAAACGCAGTCGCTTATGGCTTATGTGAACAAACAATTGAGAAAGAAAACAGATGCTTATCGTTGTATTGGATCTGTGCATTCGGTCTTAAAGTGACGGCAGCCTAATATTCCTTCTGCTGTCTGTAGTAATCAAACAGCAAAATACAGAGAGAAAATCACTTTTGTAGCTTTGAATGCTTAGTTCACCAAAAAATTTAGTCACCCTCAAGCCATCCTAGGTGTATATGACTTCTTCTTTCAGCCAAACACAGAGTAATATTAAAGAATATCCTGGCTCTTCCGAGCTTTATAATGGGAGTGAATGGTACCTTAGATTTTAAAGCCCGAAAAAGCGCATCCATCCATCATAAAAGTAATCCATACGGCTCCACGGGGTTAATAAAGGCCTTCTGAAGCGAAGCGATGCGTATTTGTAAGAAAAATATTTATAACTTTATAAACTATAATCACTGTAATGGCTGTTCGCAAGTCTGTTCGGAAAGAAAAGATTAATCATATTTAATTCACCCAGTGAAGACTATCCAGTGTTTTTACATTTGATTTTTCAGTTTCTGTACCTGAATACTGTCAGACTTAAAAACGTGAAGCACTGTTTATTTCATTTGTATCTTTGTTCTACTGGATTTATCTGCTTGTAATTTGTTTATTTTCTATGCAGTTTCACTCCCCTACAAAATCACCCCAATCAATCTAGAATGATTAATTCTTTCCAAATAGAGCTATTCAAGCCATCTGGTGAAAACTTTATATATATAGACTTTATTTGTATCTCAGAAAAGCAAAATATCGCAATATCAGTTTTTTTTCCAATATCTGCTGTTCAGTTTACTTAGAAAGCATGCAGACATGAATGCGGAACACAGAAAATGAAGTGTACCCAGGCTATTAGAAGGAAACTGTCTACATAATGCCATACCTACACTGTCATCGTGCTCGTTCATAATCATAATACAACACGTTTGACTAGAAAGACAGCAGCAGTCAAATGTGTCTAATGTTGTGAGAGGGTGAAGAAGGATATATATAATTTATTACAATTAATACAATATATACAATTTGATTTTAAGAGTATAGCCGGTTGGCTGTTTTAAGATTGTATATAATTTGCAGGCATTAGTGAGCCGCTATCAATATGCTGCGACTCTGCACTTTGTATTGAATGGAGCAGAGAAGACGCTTTCAGTTTATAACTGTCAAATGCCAAAATAACAGTTTATAACTCTAGTCCAACTGAACTAATGGTTTTTATTTCTATAAAAAAGCAAACCAACATTGAGTGCGGTGCCACGGTGGGCAAGTAACGTAATCTGTGTACGGCCGAACACCAGCAGCAAGCCTAATATGAAGATGTGAAGTTAACAGACTGAGAACTTCATCTTATTCGATAAAATCATATTAAGACAAACAAAGGGGACATTTGCAGTTGAAAAAAATGGTAATGAATCACAATATATCATTATATGTGGCCCTGGATCACAAAACCAGTCATAAGTCGCATTGGTATATTTGTGGCAATAGCCAACAATACATTGTATGGGTCAAAATGATTGATTTTTCTTTTATGCCAAAAATCATTAGGATATTAAGTAAAGATCATGATCCCTGAGGATTTTTTGTAAATTTCCCACCATAAATATATAAAACATGTAGTTTTGTGAGTGAATGCAGCACAATCGCCAACATAAATGGACAACTATAAAGGCGATTTTCTCAATGCTTCGATTTATTTGCACCCTCAGATTCCAGATTTTCAATAGTTGTATCTCAGCCAAATATTGTCATATCCTAACAAACCATACATCAATGGAAAGCTTATTTATTCAGATGATGTATACATTTTGTGGTCCAGGGTCACATATACACTGCCCGACCAGAAAAAAAAAGTCGCTGTTTGGATTTAAATGGGCAAAAGATGGGCAAAATTCTATGATTGGATCATTATTGCAGTGATTCTTATGTTTCTAGCATGTTATATGTTTGGCAACAGTTCTTCTAACCCTAACTGATGTGTGTGTAGCTTTTCATTTCTTTAAAAAAACATGTAGGAAGACGCATCATGGCCATATTCCAGGATGACAATGTCAAGATTCATCAGGCTCAGACTGTGAAAGAATGGTTGGGACGGAGCATGAAGAATCATTTTCACACATGAATTGTCTCCTCTGAGTCCAGACCTTAAATTCACTGAAAGTCTTTGGGATGTGCTGGAGGAGACTTTACAGAGTGCTGCACTCTTGCATTGCCAATACAAGATCTCGACCAAAAATGTATGCACCTCTTGATGGAATAAATCAATGTTGTGGTGTTATATCCATCGAGAGGTGCCAACCAGTCTGAGCCTGATGAGTCTTGACATTGTCATCCTGGAATATGGCCATGATGTGTCTCTTCCTACGTGTTTGTTTAAGAAATGAAAAGCTACACACTTCAGGTGTGGGTTAGAAGAACTCTTGCCAAACATTTAACATGCTAGAAACATCATAACCACTGCAATAATGATCCAATCATAGACTCTTAAGGCCCGTTCACACCAAGCACGATAACTATAAAGATAACGATAAAGATAACTATATATGCGTCCACACCAACGACCGATAACGGTCTTTTTATTCTAAGCACGCGCGCGCCCGGATGATCCAGATCCATTTTAAATGCGCGAGACCTTTAAATTAGAATGGATTCTGATTGGCTGTCAGTGTTTTATCGTTCGACAGCTGGAAAAAAATCGTTCTGAAAGTGATCCCAACGATATCGTTCCTCATATCTTTATCGTTATAGTTGTGGTGTGAACTCTGTTATTCTTTAATATGGAGAACGATTTTTAGAATTATATCTTTATCGTTATCTTTATAGTTATCGTCCTTGGTGTGAACGGGCCTTTAAGCCGCTGCCCATTTAAATTAAAAAGTTCGTAAAACGTTTAAAATCCATAGACTGTAAAAATATAAGGACGTAGTGTCCGTGACGTCACCCAGGTTTCTGAAGAGCATTTTTGAAGCCTAAAGTAGGCGGAGCCGACCGTCGCCATCTTGGCCTTGCGTCACTCCCGGATAACAGAAAATGGGCAAAGAGGCGGGGCGTGAGTGGAGCTCAGGAGCCTGGCTATCTGAAATCACGCCCACCTAGCTCGACGTGATCGAGTTAGCTCAGGCTGGGGAGGTAATGCTATAACGTTATGCTACTGACAGTACCAAGTCTGCGACTGCACAGGGCCTCGCGCTAAAGTGACAGTTGATGATGTAAAGCTAATTAAAAGTTCCTATTTTTGCCCTTCGAAATATTATAATAGTTAAAAGACATGGCTTCAAGTGAGACTGTGTATCGTGATTCTGTACTATTCTGCTAGTTGAAAATGTATTATGCAGTAACTTAATATTACTCTGAGAGTGTGTGTGTGTGACAGTGATTTATGTGCATACATGTCAGTCACTCTTTTTTTATAGTCTATGGTCCGTCAGCGCGGCATCTCGTCAAGTTCGTAGAGAGCTTATTCAGTCCATTTTAAATTCTGATTTTGGCCGCCTCTCAAATGGGTTAAATCATAGATATACTGCCTATGAAGTTCAAGTAAATGCTCTAGAAATCCGCGCTCATTCAAGGATGTGCATTTATTGCATGAACGGAGAAAGCGCCGACGCCTGCAGGATTTCACCTGACGGTATACATAAGCATATTATAATCAATCTGCTCCGTGAGAGCAGAACGAACGAGCATTTATTGACGTTTTTAAATCTGATAACTCCAAAAAGCAACGAAATTGTCAGACATCCATTAGTGCATGTTCACAGAGGAAAACAACTGAAATACAGCGCTGGTTGTTCTCTCGAACGATACTCGACGACAACGACGAAATCCAAAGCCGTGGGCGAAGTAATGGGTGTATTAAATTGTATGAAATAATCCCGGAAAAAAGCACAAAACACTGCAGAGGTGGCAAGTTCAGCAGCTAAAATTTGCTGAGGTGAAGTGACGTCTAGTAACAGCAGGCAAACGGCTAGCATTGACATCAGCGGGAATCCACCTGTCACTCAAAAGTGGCCACGCCCTTAATTATGCAGAACTTTAAATATTAATCAACTAAACGGTTGAGTTATAAAAAAATTCACCCTCCTCACAGTTGTTATGAAGGGCAAAATTAGCTGTAGACCAAAGCCACAGAGAGTACCAGGCTGTAAACATGTTTTTTAACATGGGGGAGATACAGCTTTGACTCACTTGTGCAGCCAGCCTCAAGCGGCCAGTCAATGAATTGCAGTTTAACTCACTTTCGTGTTGAGATACTGGGACTGGGAGGTTGCCGCTTGTTAAAATCGCAATAATATAATTTCGTGGCTTAACCTCTTAAGTGTCACCGGCCCACCGGTGGGCCCAAAATCATTACATATTTAAAACAGTAATATCCTATAATAAACATAAACTAATCTTGACAAACTATATATCATTTGAAAGCTTACAAACTCTAGTTTTCATATTTGGTGAATGATTTCCAAAATAAATTAGAGAGGAGCTGTAATTTATCAATTTGCAACAAGAATATTTTCATATTTATAAGGCGTGTTCAGACCTTTATTTTGAAATAGCAATGAACATGAAAAATCATGAAAGAATGGATGAAACCTCAGTTTGTTTTCATGCCAAGAGTTCAAAAGATATCATCCATTCAATTATTTTAGAAAAAAATATATTAATATGTTTTTAATAACACATATGGAAATGAAGGCGCCCTTATATGGGCAGTAATGGAGTCTGGTTGTCACCTAGTGAAAATGTTTGGTACTGCGCCCAAACAAAATCTCACTGAAAGCTCATTTTTTGAGATATCAACCTAAAATTTGAAACACAACTTATTCAGATTTTTGGCTTTGATTTTCTAGCAGTTTTAGAGTCGGCCAGGTTTTAAAAATATATATTTTATATAAAATATGAATAATTAATTTTTTTAAATTGTACATTTTCATAAACACAAACTTATATAACTTTTTTTTTGTTTCACTTTCTTAATTTATTTCACTTCAACAAAAATCTGCCAAATGTCTTCTTTAAAACAAGACCAATTTTACGTCTATACTCCAAAGCATTCTTTAATTACAACCATTTAAAGTCGAAATGTGCATTTTCATGTATATTTAAAAAAAGGGGGGTGACACTTAAAGGGTTAAGAATCGTGATTTATCATGGGGCATTTGGCGATTCCCATCCCTGCTGTCCACTTGAGTTAGTTCAGTGTTTTCCAGGCTTTTCCAGTCCTTTAATGATCTAAAATGTTGCAATTGTGGCGGTCACACAAGCTTTATGAAGTTGCTAGGAAAACCACCGGATTTCAAATACAACAGAAGCACACTCACAATGGCTTTCTAAACCATTTATATCCCATTTAGTCAGAAGATGAGACTTGCACTGGTCACCGTTTGCATTACAAGTGATTTGTGGTGGGACTAAAAGATGATCAGCTGCAGCTCGACAGCTGCGTGAGGCAAACTGGGACTGAAACTACCCTGTTTGGACAGTCTGAAAACTCCTGTTCTAACCACTGAAACTGACACGTTGACGCACAATCAGAAAGTACGTTTGCAAGAACATCTGATAAGCTGACATTTTGCCAGATTTTATTATAACTACGTGGGAATGTCTGCTCTTGAGGCTTGTTCGCAAAATTTTTGTTGTTTTGGTGTCGATTTCAACTATGGTTTCTCGAATCTTTTGTTTTACATGTTGCATAACTAGCTTCATGACCTACTAAAAAAAAACAAAAAAACAAATTGTATAAAAAAGATGAAAAGCTTAAATTGGATTTTTTACTAAATCTCCACAATTCAACAAAAACAAGGCATCAAATGAATAAAACTTGACCATGAATTGGCTGCCGTGGGAACAGAGTCTTATTTTCTCACCATAATATCTATTTTTTTCTCTCCTGTAATTTCTGCTCAGATCATTTACATTTCATTCTTGCATCTGCACAAGGGACTTTCTGATTCACTCTCCAGAATGTTTTTCTTTTAACTGAAAGGCAGATGTTGTCAAGCTTGATGCTTTCTGTCTTCCTGGTTTATTTTTTTTTTTCCATCTTCAGTCAGAATCTTGAATCGAGGTTTCAGTGTGGCTGTGTACACCCAAATTCTCCTGTTCTTCCTTACAGTTTCAGAAATCATGATAACTCTAAAAAAAAAAAAAAAAAAAAATTTTGGTAGGCAATAGGCTATTTTTCCTCTCTCTCTCTTTCACTTCCCGGCTAAAACAGGAAACGAAGCAGTAATGCAACAAATAAAGCGCAAATGATGTGCATTAGGTGTGTAATCCATACTTTATATGTGTATTTTATCATTCCTGTGTAGCCACAGAGAATGATGGGAAATGCAGTCTGTCTATCTCATAAACCTGCTACATGACTAGTGTTTTCTTGTTTTCTCCTCTTCATAAACAGTAGTGCAAACTAAATTATTCAGTCAACATTCACAATTCCAATTTATTATAATCAATAGCAATTTGCTTCCACCGTAATTCTGTATTCGACACGACCTCAGTGACTTCAAGTCATTTCCCACCGGTAATTACGACTTTATGGTTCATGTGCACTCAAGTCGTAAATACGATCATTACGACAACGCGGCACAAATCCCGTTCAGTTTACACCGTGACAAACGCATTCTACAACCGAACTCGCCCACAAATTATTCAGGTAGTGACAGTCTTTACAGAATGTACAAAACCAAACTAAGAGACTAGTTGTAAATGTGATTTAAAGTGCATCTTAATAATGTGCGTTAACACAACGGTTCTTTCTTCCATCAACAATCTTCAGCCTCAACTTTCAGTTTATACTGAAATTTCTGTAGTCATTCCCGATGTGACTACAAATGAAATGCATACACTACCGTTTAAAAGGTTGCGGTCAGTACGATTTATTTCAAGTTTTTTTTTACTTAAAAATAGAGGTGGGAATCTTCAGTCACCTCACGATCCGATCCGATCCGATTCCGATTCTGGGAGTCACGATCCGATTCCAGAACGATTCTTTATCTACCCCCCCCCCCCATTAATTCATTAGTTTACATAAGTAATTAAGTAGTCTATTTGTTTTATAATTACAAATAAAATAAATAAAACATTAAAACAGTTTTATTTTAAGAATTTTAAACTAATATAACTTCAAACCATATAAATAGCAAATAATAAAGAGAAGCATAGAAACAAATGACAAAGAAACAGAAGAGTGCTTTCAGTATTTAAGATTATCTGAACATTTTCCATTCAAGAACTGTGAGTGATTTATTTTCATCATACTTTTGTTTTTTACTTTGACATATTATTAGACTGAGATATCTTAGATATCTATTTAGCTGCATTCACGCTCGGATCTCATTTTAAATACAAGTAGTAATGTGGTTTGTCTTCACCGTTTAATCCCTTAAGACATAACTTGCTGTGTTTACGTTCATTTTGCACAAGTATATTAAACCACTTACACGGAGTCGCACAGCCGCATGCGCGAGCAGTCAACACAAAGCGCGCATCAGCATTTGAAACTGAAAGCAGCCTTCTGTTAGCGAGGTTCATATTTTAAATATATAAGTCCACTGCATTCCAAACCACATAAACGATGACTTCGTAGAGCATTTTTAAGGAGAATATCGACGCGCGAGACAGCACACTTCAAGTGTAACATCAAACATGCGCGTCTCTCACAGCGCATCCTGTACAATGAAGCCTGTGAATGTCCTTATAATTCGTTTCAACCTTACGGAACTTTATTAAATATTATTTTACTGAAGGTACGTGTGTGGGGAATTGTTAGCAAGCAGAAGACGGGTGTTTCTAAAGCAAACTCTGCGTCATCGCACATCTGGTTATAAACTAAGCTCAGAATCGATCCAGAATCGTTGGAGAGAGAATCGCGATGCATCGATGGATCGATTTTTTCTCCCACCACTTAAAAATTTGCAGCACAACTGTAGGCTATTCAACATTGGTACTAAGAAGAATTTTTTTCTTGAGCTGTAAATCAGCATATTATAATGATTTCTGAAGAATATGACTCCTATATATTCAGCTTTAATCACAGAAATAAAAGACATTTCAAAATATATCAAAATGGAAAACCGTTAAAATGGCCCCTGGTTGAATTATTCAAGGCAAATAAACATTCAGTAGTAAAACAAAGAAATGAAAGACTTATTTTGACATGCCAGTCATTGTCAGTTCCTGAGTTACAGCAGTTCAGTTCAATATAAAATCCTGTTTCAAGGTTTCTCAGAGAAAATTTTGCTCTTGACATCAGACACATGAATTCAAATAAGCTGTTAGAAAAAAGCCACAAAAAAATGCTGCGTCACTCACGCAACTTCCCTTTCAAAAAGCACATTTAAAGGGATAGTTCACCCCTAAATGAAAATTGTCATTATTTATTAAGAACCAAACAACTTTGGACCCTGTTGAAAAAAAAAAAAAAAAACACTGATGCATTTCTCCAAATATCATCTTTTATCTTCCACAGAAGAAAGTCAGTCATGCAGTTTTGGAATGACATGAGGATGAGTAAATGATGACGAAACTGTTTGGTGAACTGTCCCTTTAAAGCGATCACATGACCTTGCTCATTTCCTCTTTAAGCTTAATCATCCTGATATCATGTATGTAAACGCACTGTTCAGTGCAGAAATGAATATGTGCATCACAGTGCTGATGATGATAACGTATTGCATGCCATAAACTTCAGTTTCTCTCTGTAGATTGTATTTTTTCTGTGTTTTTTTTTTTCAGCATTTAATAAGAAAAATTCTAATGATTGCGTTCTTAGCAGGTTATTTTCATCCCTTACAATGAAATGTCAGCTCTCGTTCAAAGCAAAATCAAGAAAGGCCACAGGAACTTTGGAAATTCCTCGTTCTCCCACACACCAAATTGGATTTTCCCCTCTGAGCCTCACCGTTGTAATCCAATTTTTTTACTTTTTAGATGTTATATTTGAGTTAAAGTTATGCTTTTACATGGTGTTTGAACATAAATGTGTGTCGGCAGTGTGAACACACCCACCCTATAATGGTAAATATCCCATTCTCCATCTTCATTAGTTTGCTATCTGTTTAACAGTCCTGTTATTAAATAGAACTGTTATACAAAGTAGACGGTATATTAAAAAGTATTAGCGTTTGCCGTGTGGTTGTTGCCCAATGTTGCTAGCTGAGCAGAAATACATAATCATGTTTCTTTGGTCCCCTCAAAGCTGTGTTGGATTCTCTCCTTGGCGTAAATGTTGAGAGGTCCATCTATCACTGTTTTTCCTGTTCGTAGAGTTAGTTTGTGGAGTAAATATATAGGCTGTGTACACTGCTTTTTAAAAATGGCGGGTGCTGGTGTTTCACGTGTGTTCGACCAATCAGCGAACACACGTCTCTGAAGTAGTCGTGATTCACCTCTCACAACGTAACATGCTCTAAACACCTTAAGAACGCAGAATAATGTAAGTGCACTTTTTTTTTTTTTAATCGCGGCTTTGAGCGATTACATAATCGTGGCATCCGTACTCGTAATCGCGCGATTAGAAATTCGATTAATTGTGCGCTACTTTTCCATTTGCTTTTCTATGTTAATGCACTAGATTGACGTGTTTGACTGTTGCGCTCGCGTCTACGGCGTTCAAAAAACATTTAGGCCTAAATGTAAGATTTGAGTGTAAGCATAATTTGTTTTTATTTAAAATTTGGATTGCATACACCAGTTGCATCCATTTGGATTACCTAGTTTTTTACACAATCTAATCAACTTTATGTGATGAATATTTGTCAGACATGCATAAATGAAACGCGTAAGAAACGGGTAAGATTTCTGTAGTAGTTTTAATTAACTATGTTTTAAATGCACAATAACCAGGTTTGTTTATCATCAATAAATTCAATCAATCAATCAATGTAACTTTTCTTATACATTTTAACTGATTTAATATGGCCTTTTCCATATTCATATTTTCATGTTTTAACCATGGTCATACTTTTTAAATGAACGGAGTACTTCAATGCCACAGCAAAAACGATTAGCTCAGCTAATAAAGATTAAACGTTATTAACATTAAAGTGAAAAGTCAGTAATAAAAGAACAGATACACAAATTAAAAAGCATAGATAAAGACAATATAACAAAGTAACAAATAAAGTAAGGTCTAACTAACAGTAGTACTCTGGTACAGAAATGTAATGTGTAAAATAACACTGCATTGTGTTCACATCTTTGTTAAAGCTGTGTTTTGTTGTTTTACTAAAGCGAGCAGGTATTTAAAGGCTGCTGTCACTTTAAGACCGAATGCACGGATCCAATACGATACACATCTGATTTGTTTCTCAGCTGTTTAAGTTCACTTAAGACATAAATGACTGAGTTTACGTGAATACTTGCCGAAACTTTTTGTATTTTAAGATCATTTTGTGTATATGTGTCTGTTCAAGCGCAAGGTTGCTTGAACGGTTTAAAATCGCTTGAATGTTAAATTGGCAAGAATTAGAAACCATGAATAATTGTGGTTCAAAATAATTCCTTTAATAATTTGTTACACAGAACTTATTTATATTAAATATTAATTAAAAATGCTTCACACCTTCACAAAATCCACACACCCAACCCAAAATCCACACATTTAACACCCTAAAAATGACATAATATTATTTATAATAAGTTTATTTGATTCACAGCTTATATAGTGTTTTGACCTCGACAACCCAACTGCATTTTACCGCAAACTTGCGACTATCGTCAGTTAACTTACTAAAGAAGGCGCAATCGATTGTTTGCTAAGGGTCGGGACTCCAACATTAACACACTGACAACACTGTATTCAGAATATAAAATATTTTTTGATCTCGGATGATCTCGTTTTCATGGAGACAGACGCGGCGTGCACGGAGGGGAGTGTGTGTGAGTGAGAGAGAGATGCGTGAGTGACAGAGAGACGGAGGGAGAGCAGGGAAAGGAAATGCAGCTGAACGAATACACTGCGTGTTTTAAATAGCGTAAAAAAAAAAAAAAAGAATAACGAAACCCAATATGTGGCGGCTGGTGTTGATTCTGTGGCACACCGCCACATATTACTCTATGTGTGGGAAACACTGCATGCATCTTACATTTAGGCCTAAATATTTTAGCACATAGATCATCAGACCATCAAGGTGGAAAGTTTTGCAGAAAGTATTTGAAGTTTCACATTTGCTTCAGAAAGTATAAAAATCTTGTTTGCCGCTGTTAATTTCCCCTAGAAATTTCCAGCTGTTTTCCCTGTAGGCATGGATGACAAACAGTACTATGCACGAAAATTGGTTTTCGTATGTAATGGTGACCAGAATCGAATGAAAGTGTGGTTGCAGTCTAATCTATGAAGTCATTCCCTCCTCCCCCGCACTTCCCGCTGACGAAACTTCATCGGTTTGTCATTTTCAGGTACTACCAACTCACAGCGAGAGCTCATTTTTTGTGCTCTTAGAAGAGGTTGGAGGTGTTCGCCGCGTAATCACTTGAAACAATTACAGTTCTGGTGAATGTGAAGGGCCGTCATTCGCCACCCCCCCCCCCCGCCCCCTTCCTCCTCCAATCTTCTCATTACACCTCCTAATAGGAAGCCATCACCTCCAGTGTCTGACCTCTTGCCCCTCCTAGAACAGATTTGCACCCTTAGGCCACGCTCCACTGTTGGCGTCATCCGCTCTCTTGCTGAGAAGAGGAATTAGACCGCGGAAAGCACTCAACTGTTGTGCCCCCCCCGCTGTGGCCTCCCTCATATTATGGTGCTGCGGTTTCAAAATAGGAGGTTTACAACTGAAAAGAACCAGTACGTTTCCCGTTTTCTTTGTTACTCAACAGTTGTGCACTGGAATAACCTGACTGTTAAATCAGTGGGGCTTCACATATGTTCTAGTGTTGTTGTTGTAGCAATCGCAGAATTACTCGTCTCAATACCTATAGCAGATTCTTGATGCCAATTTTGATACTTTACCCTACTGTTAAAAAGTACATTTCTTAAAAAAAAAGAAAAGAAAAAAAACAACCTTTTATTTAACAAGGATGCATTACATTTCTCAAAAGTGACAGAGAAGACGTTTATAATGTGACAAAATATATATATTTTTTTAAATAAATGCTGTTATTTTGAACCTTCTCTTCGTAAGAGTATTCAAGAAATAATGCATCACAGTTTTACACAAATAAATTAAGCAGCACAACTGTTTCTTGAGCAGCAAATCAGCCATCACTGGAGTTAATTACATTTTAAAATATAGTAAATTATAAAAATAAATCGTATTTTACATTGTAATCTCTCACAATATTTTACTGTATCTTTGATCAAATAAATGCAGCCTTGGGGAGCGCATTGTTTATATACACCATGAGAGTACATATATGAATGCAAAATATATAAATCAATTATTTTAAAAATGATTATTTAACACAATACATATACATTATATTATATTTATTATATTTAACAATTATATTAAAAAATTGCTAAAATTAATTAATAATTAACAAATATTTAAATAATTGATTTTTTTTTATTTTTAAATAAATTGTAAAATTACATTTATAAGCAATTAAAAAAAAAACAGAATAAACATACAAATAAAGAGTGCCAGACGTTTTTTTTAATGCAAACATACTACTTTTTACTAATAAAAGTAAAGAATAATAATACTGAAATGAAAAAAAAATAAAAAAAATAGCCCCACCTCATCACATAGCCTTCACCATACCTAGAGATTGGCATGGTTTTATTTCAGTTAGCCTAATAGCTGGTTTGATTTGCATTGAGAGATGATCTTATGGAAAGTACCTCATGCCAATCTCTAGGTATGGTGAAGGCTATGTGATGATGTGCGGCTATTTTAATTCCAAAGGCCAAGGGAACTTTATCAGGATGCATAGTATCCTGGATCTATGAAGTAACTGGCCTTTAAAAATAAAAATCTGCCTGCCTCTATGGGAATTTAACATAGGGGTGTCCAGACTTATGCACCCTGTATTTTAAGGAAGAACATTTATTTATTTACGATACATTATTCATTCACAAAGAAAATTGGTGTCCTTAAAGGTTGGATTTTTTCTAATTTTTTAAATTAAGGCATTAAGTTCAATTTCCAAAAGATGATTTTTTATTCCTCTTTTTAGTCAACTTTAGCATGGGTGTCTAAACTTATGCATAGCACTATATATAGATAGATAGATAGATAGATAGATAGATTTTGTGTTGATTGCCTGTACAAAACGGTCCACCACAATACTTAAGGGGTCACCAGAGTTGCTATGCATGTGCTAAGGTATTCTGAGTAGTTGTTAGCACGTTGCTACATAATTATTATAGTGTCGTGGGTGGTTGCTTACTGACCCAAGTCAAAAGAGCTCACCCCCAAATTTCTATAATATTCTTCACCCTAGAAATGACTCCGGTCCCTCCTTCAATTGAAGTCAATGGGATTTTCTATCCGTTTTAACATCTGCCAGTCAAGAACTGGAAGTCTGATTGATAATGGCAAACCTCTTTTGATGTTTTAACATCTATTCATACAAAAAATGGTGTTGGATGACTACTCCTCCAATACCTTAAGTATTGACTTGGAAGGGATGTACCAAACGTGGTGCACAACTAAATTAAACCTGTAACGCTGTTAATACCCGACCGACAGGCGCAGGTGCTTCATTTGCCCATCTTCCTAAAGCCTGTGTCTGCTGAAAAGCGGTTTGTTAAGTCTTCGCAGGATTCGTCTTATTGAGCATCACTCTATGTGCGGGTTTAAGTAGGGGACTAGCTAACGGATTAGGCTGATCGCTGCGGCCGGAGAGAACGCATGCGCTAGATACTAATGAGCTTCAAGGACACATGTCATTTCCTCCTTATTACCTTCTGCTTGTGACTCATTGCGGGTCTGATACATGAGAGAGAGAGAGAGAGTGCGCGTGCTTCACACCGGGCTGTACTCCATACTATGAGTTGATTAGTCAATTTGAATGCGTTTTGGAGTGTGCGTGTGCAGACGTGGCAGGGAACGAATGGCGCATTTTCATTCCTCTGCTGCACGGCACCCAGACAGGTCAAAGAGTCCCTGGATACAATGAATGGAGCTTAAAATAGATTATATTTTCGCTTACGCACAATTCTAAAATAAGAAACAAGTGACATCCCACTCTACGCTCGAAACCAGGACTGACCCTGACAAGACAGTACAGTTTTCTGAACTGCCCAATTATTAAATCTAAGTACAAGGGCACAAATTCGTCAATGGAAATACTTGGTCTTTTTTTAAATATTGTACTTCCCCCGTAAAGTTATGAATTGTTTAAACTCAACAGTGAAATTAAAAGTCAAAGCCTGAAGGATGTCCATGCCAATGTGGGTGTAAGGCTGAAAATGACCTCATGAGCATTGGAAGAAATTATTCTTAAATGCTAATGCGATGATCATGTTTGAAAACGCCATGGCTTTCTTTTAAATGGCTCACCAACCTTATATAACACTTTTTTAAAAATGGTGTTTGAAGAGTTTTTTTTATATATATATAGGGAATATTACTTGCACTACCGTTCCAAAGTTTGGAGTCAGTCCTTTTTTTTTTTTTTGTGAAAGAAATTAAAAAAATAATACTTTTATTCAGCAAGAGTGCATTAAATTGATCAGTGGTGACAGTAAAGACATTTAACTTGTTACACAAAGTTTTTTTTAAAACTTTATATTCATCAAAGAAACACACACACACACACAAAATATTAATAATAATATTATGTGACACTGAAAAATGTCAGCTTCTCCATCACTGGAATAAATAACAAAAAAAATTTTTTTTCACAGTATTACTGTTTTCACTGTATTTTTCATGAAATAAATGCTGCCTTGGTGGGAATAAGAAACTTTAAATTTTACTGACAAAACTTTTGAAATTAAATTGTATAGAGGTCGACCGATAGTGAATTTTACAGATGACAATAACTTGGTTGGACCACTTTATTTGAATGAATACTGAATAAACACATAATGAATACAACACATCTAATAGTGCTGAAATGTATTAAAAAAATTCACAACTGTACTGAACCATGAAAATGTACTTTACTTTTTAAATTATAACAATTTCAATTATATCTTGATCATTCATGTTAGTTCAAAGTGCATTAACTAATGTTGAGGTACAACTTCAAAATTTAAAAATGTATTAGTAAATGTTGAAATTAACAATGAACAATACTCATATTAACCTGAGTTAAAGGATTAGTTGATCATTTACTCACCCGATGTCATCCAAGATATCCATGTCTTTCTTTCTTCAGTTGAAAAGAAATTAAGGTTTTTGAGGAAAACATTCCAGGATTTTTCTACACAGAATGGACTTCAATGGCAACCAACTATACCAATGTTCAAAGAAGGTTCAAATGTCCGTCTCAATTCAGCTTCAAAGTCTCGACACGATCCCAGTCGAGAAATAAGGGTCTTATCTAGCAAAACGATCGGTCATTTTCAAAAAAATAAAATAAATATATAATACTTTTTAACCACAAATGCCCGTCTTGTACCATCTCTGAGATGCGCCACGTATTACGCCATCACGTTGGAAAGTTACAAATTACAAATGGACTTTTATTGTAAAGTGTTAGCGTTTCATAATCCAAACAGTCATCCTTAAAGATGGCCATCTGTATCTATTTTACACAAACACCTTAGCATTGAAATTAGACACACATTTGTGTACTCACACTTTATTTGCTTCTATTTTAGAACACTTGATGATTATCTTATAACAAAATATGCATTACAGTGATGATAAAAAAAGAACTGAAATCGAATGCGATTCTGATTTGTTTACATGTTTCTGTTAGCTGAATGATGCTAGTTTGCTTTCTCATGTCACAAGCTTTAAATATGCAACTTTTCTGCATAACAACTTCATAAATGCGACCAGCTGGATATAAACTAATGCAAATAGATGGTAACAATCGTGACATTAAACATTTTGGTCGGACTTGCGTGTATTTTTTTTTCACTGTTTTAACCGCTTGAGGTAACTAATGTTAGCGTCCTGCTGTTCTCCACTAATGCATCATCTAGTCAACAAATGAATTACTTTATAGTGATATGAAAACATGTACGGTAGTGTGTTGTATAACACCATTCCATTGTCTGTTTTAAATCCGCATGTGAAGTGTCTCGCGTGTCAAAACAAACTCCAGTGATATTTTTTATTTCGCCTCTAGAGGCCGCTCTCGTGCTGTATAATGCCAGCAGACCCTTCTCAAAAACTATCGGTATGCGTTTTTGACGATAACGATTGTTCCAGCAATCGGTTATCGGTGCCGATTACGGTAAAAACGTTCAATCGGTCGACCTCTTAAAGTAACGTCAGACCTATTAATTTAAGTGTAAGTTGCACGATTCTTAGTGCCATATAGCAAAAGCAGTGCAAAAAAGTTTGGTGCTGAAGTTTAGTGGTTAAGGGTTTTAAAAAAAATCTAACAAAATCTGTCACTAGTTTTACAAGCCAAAATGTGTTCTATTAGCCTGGTTAAAACCAGACCATTCTCAGTAGTAACCGAGTTATGGTCTGGCAAAGCTCCATAAACAAATCATTTCCAAAGGGGCGTCACCAACGGACGTCGCTCAATCAGAGCGATCGGCATCGTGTAAAGCCATATGCTGCGTCCCAATTCGACCTAAGTTACACTACGCCATAAAAGCATGTACTCTTTTTGTGAAGAAAATGTATTTACTTTTGAATGTGTAGCAAAAAAGTAGGCAAGCTTTGAGACATACTACTTCGTCATCTTTATCGGACGGATCTGTCGCGTGCATCCCGTCATGTAAACTGCCCTGTCAATCATCGTGTCACAGTTAAAATCCTCTATTAAATCTAATTTAATTTCCTACCGTTTCAGAGAGAAATGTAGTAGCACGTTCATCTGCCAGTGGGTCTTTCATGGAGACTGTCCTCATGTGTTTGCAATTTGAATATAATAATGCATTTAAAAATTGAACGGACGTCGCTCAAATGCCTCTGGGCTCAACTGGATAGGCTAGACCTAAAACCAATCAGAGCGATCGTTATCGTGTAAAGCCCGCCTCAACGTTTCTGATTGGTGCCTCGATTTCTCGGCCATGGAAATGGGTTTGAATGAGCTCTTTGCCAGACTACTTCTCAAGCAAATCTGAATTTGCCGGAAGTTGTCTGGGTTTTCCCAGGCTAGTGTTCTATAGTACTATAGCTTTACATAGAATGTGATGCATTGTCAAAATCCAGCTAAAATCTCATACGTAAATTTCCAAGTTTGTGAAAAATGTAATGTTTCATAATTGTAATATTTGAAATGTACATGTAATTGATTGAATCCTTTGTGGTTTCAGGAGCAAGCAGTGCCTCTCCTGTAGTGTGGATGAGGGAGTCATGGCTGAACACACCTCCCCACTGGAGTCCGGCCAGTTGCTCAGCCCAGACATCCCAATGCTCACCTCCCCGCCACCCCCTCCGCACCCGCCCAACATCGTCAACGGAGACGGACCACAACAGGTAGGAGAAGTCGGCATCGGTTTTTCCTCCCTCAAGTCCTTGAGCTATGTTCTGCAGGAAAAGCAATTTTCTACTCCGCAAACAGCTGAAGTTCTGCTGAAATAATTTCTCATGACAGACTCGCTTATTTGGTTCTGCTGAACCCAGGAGAGAAAGCTAAGCCAGGTCTGTCTGTTGATATGAGAATGTATGTCAATATTTCTAAAATTTCTGTTTTATATTTTGTAATCTTATATTTTCAATCTTTTAAATTCAGCAGTTTTACAATAAAATATATATTTTCCTAGCTTATTTCTTAGCAATACTAACACTTATATTTTGTATTTAGGCATTTTAACACCAGAACTACCGGAATTCTATAACTACTATAATGGCCATAGTAGTCATTCTGACCGCTCATACGTTATGTAAGGGATAATGCCCTTCGAGGTGTCCATTAACAGAAATTAATGGTCGACGCGGAGGCGTGAACCGTCCGACGCGAAGCGGGCAAATTGACGGGACGCCTTTCCTAGGTGTACATTATCACTTTTTAACGGACACCCTGCAGCCAATCAGAATCGAGTATTCACCCAGACCATGGTATAATTGCATATAATTTCAATAAACTATATCAAATCTAAGAATAAATGGATCTGTAATGTTAGGATAGGTAATAATAAACATCAGAACACTACATTTTAACTCTAATGTAGGCCTATGTGAAAATGTATTAGTTAATCGACAACCACAGAACAGCTATTGTAATTACAGATACAAAGTCGAAAGTGATAAATTTTCTATTATTATCTTTGTAGAATGACAAATGTATTCATCCTTGGATATTAGAATACAATAACTTACAAAAACATCGCCAATATGCATTTCAATGCATAGGTAAAACTTTTATGGGCACATATGAAACGCATATGCCCCAAACTGGCCAAAACAGTCAATCTATCCGTCACGGGAAAAGAATATGAAAATATAATAAACTGCGAGAAAACGAACTGATTTGTTTTAGTGAGTAAAAATATCATGCTGTAAAATTACAATGAAAATTGTATGCATATGGTCAGTATGATTGTTATGGCCATTCAAGGTAGAAATACTCAAAACTCTTTTGTGTCTTTTAATAAAATAACAATGATAGAATAAAATATAGACACATTTAGGAAAAGTCAGGGTCCTATAGTTACATGGGTTTTATTTCAGCAAAGTTATTACATTGCAAAATTTTAAAACAGTCAAAATGACTGCCTTGGTAGTTCTAGTGTTAAAACATGCAAAATGGCATGCTGGTACTTTGTGCCCTGAGAATTATGGAGTCGTGACAAACAAACCGGTTACTCTGACTTTGCAACTCTTTTGTCATATTCGATGGCGAAAAATACACAAGCCTCTTTTAAGACTTCAGACTTACTTTTGCAATAGTTAGGTAATTATCCAAATAAATATAATCCAAAATAAATACAGCATAGGGCAGTATCGGCAAGACCAGACTGAGCAGTTCAGAGGGGGAAGAGGTATGACGAAAATGAAAAGCTTATTTTAGGCTTACACAGCGTCTCGGACGTGAGAAAAATAATAATAAAGCAGGTTACAAGGTGGAGTATAATTCAGAAAGATTTATTAAATAACTCCCGACCAAACGGCATAGCACTTCTCTTTTCAAGTCTCCTGTCATTAGGTCCTACTGTTATTTAATATTACACGTGTTCTCCTCAATAGCTCCGAATATTACCTAAGATTATCATCTAGTAAGTAATATATCACCAACATCCAACACAATGAAAAGACAAAGAATGTAATATAAATAAACGAATTAAATGCACAATATTTCAATAAATACAATTAAGTTACTATAATAAATATTGTAATAAATTATCTACTACTAATAATAGTAATAATAAAAATAGCAATGAACAAATACACAAAACTGTGACACCAGGTTTCCCAAACGATGAGGGAACTGCAGAAGGTTCACGAGTTGATGAAAAGCTGATAATTAAATCATTAATGAATAAATAGGGCGGCACAATTAAAGTAAAATCGAATTTTGTCTAAATTTAGTCACTGCACTGCATGTTTTATAGTAGCTCATTTCAATTACATGCAAGCAGCTCAGCTCTTAAAACTCTTAAATAATCCATAATGGTTGATTTAACGTGACGTGGAAACTGTAATCGATATCAGCTGCACATCTTGATCATCGCATCTCTGGCTGTCTATATCTTAGTTAATATTTAATAATCGGGGCATAAGAACGTGGTGTAAAACAAGGGGCAAATACATATTTAGGGCTTGAACTAATTTTATGGATCCTTTTTATTTATTTTTTAATTGATTAATCCATCAATTTTTATTTTTATTTTTATTTTTTTAGATTAATCGAATATTGTAACCCCCCCCCCCCCCCCAATCTATTGTTTATTTTCTGAGTAGATGATTAATCCTTTGGTTAATTTACCAAAAAGTAATAACCGTAACTAATCGATGTATGAGGTTTTACCTAAGTATACTATTTATGACAAAAGATAAGGTTTATGCAGTGTAGGCCTAATTAGGAAAGGTGTTTATTATGGCTGCGTTCACAGTCACTTTTGGGGATTTATAGCATCAATTGCTTACAAGTGTGAATCCTGAAATGTTTCGTTCATTCAGGAGGTTAAAGTAGCTGCTTGAATATGTTCATTCAGCTGTATGATCAAACCGCTGAAGTCACAACTGCTTTCTAACGAACCATAGCGACTGTATCAAACATGCCGGTGTCCGTAAAACCGTGAAGTTTTACAATGACTGACAGCGCATTATTAAATAAATGATGCTGCTTAAAAATCATTACAATGACAATTTAGTGAGTTCTATTGCTGCACAGCAATTGTTCTTGTGATGTTGTTAACATTCCGTCATCATAGACGAGGAGTGGCTTAACTCTCAAAGTGTCGGCATCAGCTCTAATGGCTCTGGGCATTCATTGCGTCACTGACCCTGACCCTGACCCTGACCCTGCACGGAGAAGTGTGATAGTGGGAGTAAAGTCCAAGGCGAGGAGCTGTCCGTCCGTCGCCCCTGGGGCTGTCATGGCGAGAGTCAGTGTCCGTGACAAGGCTTGGTGCTACTGCTGTCACTCTCACCAACGTCAGGCTGATTTCTCTTTAGTGATCGTGACTGCTGTTCCAAAGAAGGAGAAACTATGATGCCTTTCACCTTGTTTGAATGCGTCATATTTTGGTGTGTTTTTAGGAAGTGGAATTTCAGTCCATCTCATTGGTAATTACCTTAAATTGCAATGAGTAAATGCACTCTTATGTACACTTGTGGCTTGGCAAATTATAGTGCACTCAGATAAGTGTTAACCATTGTTTCAGGCTCGTAAAGATTTAAATCCTCAAGTCTGAAGAATGGTGGAAGTTGTTTAAGGATGTTTTACTCACCCACCACATGTAGTGGAAGTCTATCGAGGGCCGGCAAGGCCGTGTTTTTAATAGCGTGCTGTTGACTTTCAACTCCCTGCAGCGATCACCTGACAAGCCCTTCCCAATCTTCCCTTTGGTCCACTGAGCACTTAAAGAGGCAGAAAATGCATACACACCGTCCCCTGCTCCAATCTTCCATTCCTATGACCCCTTTTATCCCCGTTCATTTTTATCACCTTCTGCTCTCCTCATTCATAAAACCACAGGTTGGAGAATTGCAATGGTTGGAGTCATTGATAGAAATGGCTTCTGTAGAGCATGGGATATATACGATGATATTGCTTTTTTTTAATGCCTTACCCTAGTTTTTCTTGGTGTCTAGACGCAATGGAAAGCAATATTAGGATGCAGACGCTTTCTTCCGTTAGGGAACAGGTAGATGCCACCTGTCAAGATCCACATATGCAAGAGATAGCATGATGGGTTTCATGTCAAGCCTCCACAGCAGTGCAAGAATACAAATGAGTCTTTACCAGTGTGAAATGCCAGGGCTAGCTCTGTGATAATTACCACGCAAGCGTCTTTGTTTGTGCCTTTGGCATTTCTCTTCATATGTGGCCTTTTATTCCTACAACTAATCACGCCTTCCCAGGTGTGTGTTTGATGTTTGCAACTGGGAGAGCTCAAGGTAAAGCGAATGACTCCTGGTCTGTGTTTCGATGAGGTGTGTTTGTGTAAGAGAGACTGGGGAATGAGTTTTCACCAGAACTGAAGGAACCCTGAGTCTCCGTGACCCTGGACCGAGTGACGCATCCTGGCGAAAACAGTAGTGACAACGTGCCATGATGACTTGCACCTCTGACCTGACCTTTCCCGCTGGACTCTCACTCCGTAACCGGGTTCCCTCCTCCCTCCTACTGTGTGCCGCGTAGCACTTGTGCATTTGACGTCGCAGTTGCACTGAGGGAAGCGAAATATCAGTGTGGCAATATCGCTGCTGCTCTCTCATGAAAGCAAAGTGGAATACATGCACAATGAATCACAGTTTCTATTCATTTCCCCTTCCTACCTACACCTATGTCTCTCCTCTCCTCTCTACTCCCTGCCTGCCTGTTTGTCTGTGCCAGAGCCAGAACAAGATGAATCAGGCCATTGTTTATCAATACTTACTAATAGGTGCCCAGGTGCCCAGCTGTTCTCTTCATTGTAAAGATTTGGTGGAACCCCCCTTTCCTCCCTCCCTCCCAGCAAGAGGCCTTTTATGCTTTCATTTAAAGTCTTTTCCTCCCTCTGCCTTGGATCGTTTCAGGTTTTTATGTGGACTTCAAACACTCTGGTTGTACGTGCACACACCGGGCAGCCAGGCTTACCTTAAGAGCAAAAACTCTTGGCAGAGTAGAAACGGCCACTCTACAGGAAGCCTGTGCTGGATAAGAACAGAGTGATCTTAGTTGTGCCGAAAAGCCTCTCATATATATAAATGGCTCTAAATCGACCAGAAAGCATTGATATGTTTTTGATTCACTTTCCTTTTGGTCTCATACACTCTTTTTTGTTAACAGGAAGTCGAAGCGAAAGCCAGTCTTTTCTCTCGTTTACTTTTATTGATATGTAAACGCAATTAGGGCTGTTCCATTATAATGGATATTGATGTATGTCAATTGTTCTTAATTTTATTCATTTGTGCATATAATTTACTATACAGTTCAATTAGTAAAGCAACTGGTTGTCTAAATAAGGAGAAAACTCTGAAACTAGCATTTCTCATTGCTGTCAGAGCTTTTTATGATTCGCCATCCTGGACAAAAACGACGTGAAGAGAGATGCCGAAACCTGAAGGTTCAGTCTATCTCACCAATACTCTGAGCGTCTCTTAGCAGTTTTATTCTAAATCCACTTACAAAATCACTGTTTCACAATGTATATGGTATCGTGAGGTAGGGATGTGCAAAACTAGTCGACACTGAAAACAATAGTTGATTACACGGAAGAAAATGCACAAGATTTCATAGTTCAAATTACTGTGTTGTTAATGTTACGGTGAAGAAAACGAAGTGAGGCCGGTGGCGCAAGTGTTAATGAACGTCACTACGTGCTGCACCAGTCTGGAGTCCCAGGAGCTCCGAAGGATAAGAGGAGGCGTGACAACAGTGGAAGATGAGAAAAGACCAGGCCTGGGATGTTTACGTTGCGTTTAGTCCATAGACTGTAAAAAAATATGGACGTAGTGTCCGTGACGACACCCGTAGGTTTCTGAAAAGCATTTTTGAAGCCCAAAGTGGGCGGAGTTGGCCGTTGCCATCTTGGCAGCACGTAGTAGTGACATCAGCGGCAATGCACCTGCCACTCAAGTGGCCACGCCCTAATTATGCATCTGAATATAATTTAAACTGAGGAGTTATAAAGAAAAAAGGGATTTACTATCTTTTGGAGCCTGTCTCTAGCAGTCAGTCGATGAATTGCAGTTTAAAGGTGAACTATGCAGGTTTTTACCTTAACTGAACAGCTTCGGAGTCATTGGAATAGTTATATGACTTTTTTTCGGGTTGAATGGTGGTCGTCTCGCACCCCCCAAGCGTCTGTGAGCGGAAAAACCACCCTTGCAACTTTGAGCTGGCGTCTGGAAGTATCGCGTGATATCAGGTCTCGCGATGTAACGAATTGCTTTACGGCAAAAAAATCTGCTAAAATTCTGTCATTATTGCGCTCCCTCACGCTGTTCGAATCCGAATGAAGAAGACGTTTTAAAGAATGTCCCATCTGCTTTGATGTCGTTGATCTATAACCTCTGGTATCTGAGAATCGCCAACGAGTTTTTCGACAGTGTTGTCAAATATCTATTCCGAAGCTGTAGGGGGAGCTCTATAGAGAAACCTGCGAGCAAAAAGCGAGAATACAGCGAAGAAATTGCCGAAACTGCATAGCCCTGCTTTAAGTCACTTCTGTGTTGAATTCAAGAGAGAGACCGAAAGGTTGCCGCTTGGTTTTGTCAATGTATGGGCGGTAGTCTGCTATGAAGCACCTGCCGTTTACTTTCGTTTTATTTATTTTAAAAGTTCCGTTTACCGGTTCTCCTTCTTCCATGCGCCTTGAACTTTGTTACATTTTATATTTAAAAGCATTTTAAATAGCAGAACACTTTTAAAATAATACATTAGCAGAACACTTGGAAAAATAATACATTAAGAGGTATGGCCTAATCATTTTATCACAAATTCCATGCGTTTTCTTCCTGTCGTGGAGAGCACAAAAATGACCGCTCAAAAGGCAAACGAGATGCGGGAGTATTTTGAATTAGAAATTAAACTGAAAAGTTTTATGTAAGCTTTGTCATGTTAAACTGGCATAATTCCACTAGAGCAGGGATTCCCAAAGTGTGGTACGCGCACCCCCAGGGGTACGCGAGCTACCACCAGGGGGTGCGCGAGAGGAAAAATGTAATGGCGGTCTCTTTTTTTTAAGTGGGATTTTTCCATACAATAAAAAAAACATGAACAGTAAACATTTCCTTTGTTAATTCCTTTTCCTTTTATTTTAAATAAAAAAACTATAATTTATTAGTTTTTGATAAAACAAATACATATGAAATGCACAACGACACACCTAAAGTCGCTCACACACAAGCAAACTCTACACACACGAGACGCGCGGAACTCTCCGCGCACATACTCATATGAGACGCGCGCGCGCACACAAACTCTCCACGCACATACTTATATGAAACGCGAGCACACACACACACAAACTCGCGCACATACACATACTCAATGTGACCCGAGCACACACACACAAACTCTCCGTGCACAAACTCATATGAGACGCGAGCACACACACACAATACCATAAAGATGTGGAAAAGTCGATCAATCGATTGTAATTTATCCTCTTTTAATTTATTTTATGTTTGAGCCTATGCTCTTTGTTACTTAATTATGTTGTGGATCGTGTGTAGGCTAATTTTACTGTCGCACTTGAAAAGTATCAGATTGATCCTCGTTTTTATTTATTTAATCTATTTCGGAGCCTATTCTCTTTGGTGTTGTGGATCGTTTGTAACTTCATTGCAATTTAATTCAATGTACTGTCGTTCTAATTTCCATAACCGTTGTGTTATGATGATGATGATGCTAGCTCCACGGTCATTTACGGTCATTTAATATTGCTGCAATGTTTCTTTTACGCGGCTGAAAATAACCGTGCTTTCTGTTACTGAGCCTGTGTCTGTCACTCGTCCTCTTAAAAGTGGAAGCTTGTGCGTAGCTTTGTTGCATTATATTGAAACTTTGTTGATGTTGTTATTGTCATGTGTGTTCTGGTTATTTGCGCATGATTAAATATGAGTCTTTATATGGCGATAAGACAAAGCTTTGTTGCGTTATTTTTTTGAAGTGGGGATTGGGGGTGCGCCAACCCGGTTGGGGCATAGAAGGGGGTGCGCAGGAAAAAAAGTTTGGGAACCGCTGCACTAGAGTCATGCGTAATTCAGCACAGCCAAAGTTAGCCGAAGCAAGCAAATCGCGTTATCACTTCAGCTCCGAAAAAACAACTGAGCTTTAGAATCAGAATCAGCTTTATTTGCCAAGTGCTCGGCATTTATTGGGATTTGACTGTTTGATTCATTGAGTGTTTCAAATGGATCTTATACACACAAGTCTTTAGAGGGGTTCTTACTTTTAGACTAGTCGACTTGTGGGATACAAAACAGTTTAAATTACTGTCAAATTAGTTGATGCGCACATCCCTATTGTGAGATAGTTTGCTTTACTCAACCCTGAACTCCATTTTATTTAGGAATGCATTACTCTGCTTCATTAAATGGCTTTTAAGCACACAAAGAAATTACCCCCACATGATGTGGATAATGAGGCTGTTTTTATCGAGTGAGTCAGTTGGGTGAAATGAAAGTGAATACCCCCTCACCCTCCTGCTCTGCTTAACGCCATCCTGACATGAGGAGGTGGACAGGGGACGCACAGCTGGGCCTAAGACCAGAGCTGGGGGTGGATTCATGTGTCGTGCCCGTAATACCACGCAGTGCCTGAGTTACGGGCATTCATCGAGCCGTGCCCTCTGAAACCATAAAATGGCTGAACCAAACATTAATCTTTCCCTTTGTCCCCACTCCCCCCCCCCCCCCCCCACACACACACGTTACTCCTCCCTGTGCTCATTGGTGAACTAAGCAATGTTTCCATAGCAATGAGTTTCAGTCTTTGTCTCTCTCCCTCTCTCTTGTGGGTGTCTCACTTATCACCTAATAGGAGAGAAAATGGACAATTCTTTGTAGAGCTGACAGTCATCTCAAGTAACCGTTTCCCATTCACTGTTGTGGAGCTGAATTCTCACTCTTGTCTGCACCATCATGGAAAAAGGGTGAGGTTGCTTTCACACAATGGCTCCCTACAATGCTGGTTCTCTCCCATTCACCTATAGTTTAGGTTCACCTGCAATGTCTGTCGTGGAATACAAATTGCAGATATTAGTCCAGCTTTGATGTTAGCAGGCTTTGGATTGGGGGCCACATATTCGATTCGTCACAGGTTAAGGTCGCACTTTGCACACATTGTATGCGCCTCAGGTTGACTGTCAAAGATCAGTATCTTGTCACAGTTTTGCATTTTACTATTGACACTTTTATCCAAACCTTTATGTACCGTTTCATTATAAAGCGGCCTCTTCAAATAGCTTTTCCTATAGATAACCATCTGTACTTCAAATGTACTGAACAATGACTTACCATCACTTTCCCCGCTAACACCTTTATTTAAGCTAAAAATATTTAGCGTTAGCTTCTGCGTGGCACATCAGGCTTGAAGAGAGCAAGTCAAGGGAGGAGGAGGAAGAAATGACCACTATTGCAAAAACCCTTATTAGACCAACAACAGCATCACCCACTCTTACCAAAGGCACGATGCCTTGAGGCTCTTTGCTTGGTAAATCAATACTTCCCACAGTCTCACTGTAAAGCTCTTCTGCCAGAGCTATCTGAGGTCTCTTGCTTTGCAACAGTAACGCAAAGTGCCAGAGGCCTATGTATGTCTGTTTTTGACACAATTCAGTTAGCTTGGCATTAGCTGCAGTTGTACTAATGCTAAGAACATAGGAAACACAGCAGTTTCAGACTATTGAACTATATTCCGTGCCATCTAAACCATAGAAAAGTTGGAAACCACTGGAAAAACAGGTTTGAGATTATTCCTCTGCCTTGAAGTCATTTACTTTGAGACTATGTGAACCTATGTGTTCATGGTTCTTGCTTATTCCTGTATGGCATCGTCATCCAGAGGCTCCTCTTCGATGTCACATATTTCTGTTTCGTGTCAGCCCAGCTGCAGTGCCACGTTGTCACACGGTAAACAATTAAAGAGGAACAAATAGTGAGGAACCTGAGCCCTGACTCATCGGAGAAGCACAGACGTCAGTTGCTAACAGCCGTGAACGCAACGGCACCACTGGCCCATCTCCAGGGTAATAAAGCCAGCGCTAACCACTGTAGCTGTGTTTGCTAATCACTCTCGCTCCCCCCCCGCTCCTGATGGCCTTGTGCCTAAACCCGGCAAGTTCAGCCTGGTCGTGACGCATTAGAGCAACAATGTTCCCATCTCTAATCTTTGCTCGTACAAATCATTGTCACTCAACCACCTGGATACTACATCTCTTATCTCTGACATTTTACTGCCTCAATTTATAGTCTGAACATATTAAAGAAATTGCCTGCCAGTTTGCTTGAATATGTATAGAGGCAAAATAAGTAGATGAACACCTCATAGAGCTGTATTTGGATAATTCAGGGTGATTTATATCATTTCATATTTTAATATAGGTTAATTTAGGTGTGGACTGTGGAGAGGGTTTTACCAAGCTGACTGTGGAAGCAACCGTGCATCATGACATGACAACTTTACAATGCAAATATAGCAGCATCGATGTGACCCCATAGCAATCTATTTAAAGACAATTACTGTTGAGCATCAAATCGCCTTCACTGAGCTTTATTTTTGTCATTAGCCGCATTTCCATTACAGATTTGCACAAAACTTTTGTGATATTTTCTAAATGTCGATAAAAAACTACTGCGACATGATGGCGTTTCCATTAAGCCTCTCATATAAATGGCTCTAAATCGAACAGAAAGCATTGATATGTTTTTGATTCACTTTCCTTTTGGTCTCATACACTCTTTCCTGTTAACAGGTGAGACGTAGGTGTGTTATCCAAGCATTAATGGCAAGGAAATCCCCTTATACTTGGGAGCGGCACATATGAAGTGTTTCTTCCTCCTATCTACTTCAAGGTCTTCAAAGTTCAAAATTGAAGACCTGTTTAGAATCCAGTATTCCCATAATACTTTTGTCTTTTATGAGTTTAATGAAGAACTCTGTCTTGTCTTCTGTCAAAACAGACCGCGCCATCTACGTCAGGTGACCTGTAAATGGTTTCTTTTGCCGTTTTTTGTTTTACGGCATATAAAAAAATTCTAATTGCCTGAAAAAGCACCTCAACTTTTTTGCGATTATATTGGAGTTTTTGCAGAATTAACGTGTTTCCATTCGGCGTTTTTTCAATTTGCACAATTTGAAGGGTAATGGAAACACGGCTATTGTGTAGTCTGTAGGTTTTTTTTGGGACTGTGATGGGTTTTAAGCTTAGTTATTAGCAGGGCTCTGAACTCGTTCAAGGAACGTAAACAAAAACGGAAACGAAATTGTTTAACCGTTCTGAACAGAAATACTTATTTGAAATTGCCATTAACCGATTAATAACGTTATTTTATCGTTCTGTTTATTATTTTTATTTGGCAGTCAACCAATCATGAATTAAAATAGTGCGGCCTCCGCAAATGTGACATTGACACGTCCAACATGACTTGACAACTGAGTCTGGGCATTTCACTCTAAATAGGTTAGTTGCAATGGCAATGTGCTGCAATTAGAGGTTTTCCATGGATATTTTTTAATTTATTTTTTTATCCTTTATTTAACCAGGAAAATCGCATTTAGATGTCCCAATCTCTTCTTCCAGTGAGACCTGGTCAAGACGGCAGCACAAAGAATTTCACACAGAGGTAGCCACAAAAAAAACAAAAAAATAAACAGTACTCATACATAATAATTAATAAAAGTAAAATCAAGAAAAGCACTTGCAAGACACCTTTAAAACATTTTGCAGAAGAGATTTAAAAGTATTCAGAGATAGCATTATCTCTAGTTTAACTACATTTTGCAGGCCGGTCCAAGCCCAGGGAGCATGGGAAAAAAAAAGCTTGTTTTCCAAATTCTGAGTATACCTTTGAATCTTTGAACCGAATGTGTGATGGGAATAGGGATATGTCACCAACTGTTAAAGCATTACATTTATGTGAAAAAGAATGTCAGGGAATTTGCAGCTTAGCGTATGTTTTGAAACCAGCAGAAATTGCAGGGTAGTGTAGAACCGAGGGATGTTTATTTCTTTTTCTTTTCCTGACTGACAATCAACGCTTGTTAACCGATCATTAACTGTTAACCGACAAGATTGTTAAATTAAATTAAATTAGAATGGATGTGTCTGACCCATTAAAAAAAAAAACTGTTTTCCAAGGGTTTAGTTTTACATGCGCAAATAGCCAAAAATATCTTGAAAAATTACTTTAAACCATTTAACTGGCAGATTTTCCTGTGGTTTAATACATTTGGTCAAAATCTTGTGTTATATGCGTTATAATACTGATTCTGGTAAGAGTGAACCTATTTATTTTTTCCCATCCTGGTTATAAGGCATATTTATTTGTTGCTACCCAATTGAAGGGCTAATGTTTTTAAGGGACGTCACATGTCTGACCGGAGTCTGACGAACTTGACACTAAATCGGTTTAATTTTAAATGGTATCCTTAACCAACTAGTCGTAGACCAACCAATGTACTCTTTCTTACGGCTTTAAGGAAAACAAATGTCTTGTTTGATTACTCTGGATTTGACTGTAACACACAGGTAAAGTATATGAGAACATTCTGCCTTCGGGCATTCCCATCTTAAGAGGAAGTTTTTCTAGCCTGAGAAAAACGGCTTTCTGTAGTCTGAGAAATGTCAAAGAAACTTGAGTCTTCTTTTCCCAGTCCTTCTATGTTGAGTATCATCAAGGACGGGCTTAATTGATCATTTTCAAAGAAAAACAGGTAGGTTCATATTATCCATATGGGTGTCACTTCTATTCATGCATCTACTTTTCGCACCTCTCTTCCGTGCTGTCTATTGCAGCAAGAGGACCGAAACACACTGCTGTAATAGAGGTGCGAAAGAAGCTGTTACACTACCTGAACTTCATATCCGTGCACATCGATCATGGTATTAATAGAAGCAGCGTCGCTCAGTGAATGGAGAATAGAAAGAAGACGGATAGGAGGAGGAGGGAGGACATGCGTGAGTGACCGTCTGTGAATGAGTGCGTGTCGCTCGGTGCGCCCTCACTATTGTCACCAAAGCAAAACGCAGAACAAAGAAGTCAAGGATAACTTAAGGACCCCTATCCTTGTTTTTAATTGCTGGATCCATGCCAGTCCAGTACTTGGCACTACCTGAAGGTGGGTTTGTAAAGTCTGGACGACATCCATATTCACTCGCTTTCACACACACACGCTCACCAAAGAACAGTCACGAGTCAATGCCGGTAAGGCACAGAGGGAAAGGTGAGAATTACAAACCCTCGGTGGAAAGAGCTATTGTATCCACTCGTCCGTGGCCTTCCTCCCTCGCTCCTTTTCGTGGTCCTCCTCCCCTCGCGAGCGTAACACAGGCGATTAGCTGTCCTCCTCATTGGTGGCGCGCTGCGGACATCGCCAGGGCTTATTTGTTGAAGGGGTTGCCGTGGAGACTGGCGGTGGTGGCGAGGCAGAGTTGGAGCCAGAAAGAGAGAGAAGAGGGAGAGTCATCCATCTACTGCAGAGAGAGGAGGAGAGATTAAAAAAAAAAAGAAAGGGAGAGTGCAAACATGGGCTTCGCTCCGGTTATCTTGTGAACGGCTTCCAGCTAGCGCACTTAGGCGAGACTTATATCCCTTCCTCTCGCTTTGCTTAAGAGGGTGAAGAGTTCACGCAGGCCCCCATGTGTCGAACCCACCGCGCAGCCCTTACAATCTCATGAGCACTGGGTGAAGCCGGAGAAGGGTGGCTCGGACCCCCGGGAGGGTACCAGATACCTTAAAATATCGGCCAGCCTGTTGAAGCAGCTGTGGCTGGATGAGAGGGAGATGCGGGCTACAGTAAGTGAAGGTTCAGTCTTTTCTCACACAACATACATTGCTTTGTCTAAAACTGCATGTTGGCAAAGGAACGAGACCTGGAGAATGTGTCAATAATGCAGTATATGAGACTTGTAACAGAGAGTGGAGAGGAGAGGAGAGGAGAGGAGAGGAGGAGGAGGGGGGGGGGATAAACAGCTGTGTTGCAGAACAAAGGAGTGAGCAAGAAGGAGTAATTGCGAGCTCGGGCTCACATACACACGTGAACGCAACAGCATGTAGCTGCTTGAACCTTAATTCAATAAGACCTCCCTCAGCCACCCCCATCATTGCGTGTGCTGTTGCTCATGCATCGCTCTTCTCTGCTGCGCATGTGGTCGATCGAGAACACGCTCCTGTGTGTGTGTGTGTGTGTGTGTGTGTGCAGCAGTCGAGGGGTAGCTGGTGTGTCTCGGTGGCACTTATGAATGGGAACAGAGAGTGAGACGGACGTACAGAGGATGGCTGTGTTAGGGGAGACCCGCAGTTGGAGCCCCAAGCCGTGGGAGTTCAGGCGCTATAATTGTGACTTCCACCCCAAGTCTGAGGTAAATAAATTGCCTGCGCTGACACGCTTATTTTCTTTGAAACGCACACTGTTAGGGAAAATGCTGTGCTTATTTTTAGGTTAGGCTATGAGACTGAAATTCATTTGTGTTTGTATCTATTAAGTAGATAAATATTCTCTTCTTGTAGACTTTTTTTCCCCCTTGTCATTCTTGACTGATGCTGTTGGCTTTTAGATGAGAATGAGATAAACGAAAGCTGGTCCTTTCGTTCAGTTGTGTTTTTTTTTTATCTCCGGAAGGACTGTCAGTTCTTAACCCTCAGCTGAGGCGAGAGCCACATGTTCCTGTTGTTCTTGGCATGACGTGTTATTTGCAATGTTTTTGCTCCAGAGTTCAACTCTTTTGAGAACATGTACACATTCTTAACTGATGCTGGAGAAACAACTCTTTAATAATCTGTATGCCAGGATCCCTGATTATTTTCAAAGTGTGTTCTCTAAAAGGACAATGTCTTTTTTTCTTTCTGCTTTCAGCAATGTTGTTTTGACTGAATGTCTTTCTGAACTCTCCTTGTGTTTATTCTAACTGTTGACTGATAGCAAAATGCATTTCTCGGTCACGGCATGACATTTATCTCGGTTCATCTGCACCTTTTGATGTGACTCAACCCCATTCCATATCCTCTCATGAGAAAGGCATAAACATTGAGCCTTTTAGTGCAGGACTGCAGAGAGCTGAACGAGGTGGCATATGTTTTAAAATCAGCCAGTCAAATGACTTCCTGCTGGAGGCTTTCAGATCAGGACCCCTGCTCCACTGAAATAGATCAGTGCCCCTGCTCGTCTCCGAGACAGATGTGTCATCAATAGTGCCTTAACAAAAGCTCAATGAAAGACTGACTCAGAGCGATTTTCATGGAACAAGTTGTACTCTGATGAGCGCTGAACCAACCGCTCCATCTCGTTTCAGAGCCATGCGAGTGACGTGGTTTGGACGTCACTGCCAGTGATGTTGTCCTCTCCACTTTATCATCATTCATCCTTGAGTGATTTAATGTGTCGATTTGCACCAGGTCTATTGAACTGTGGTGTCCTGCCTTGCCCTTCTTTGTTATGTGGTATTGTAGAGGGCTATCATTTACAGAATTATTTAGATTTTTTTTTTATAAGACTGAGTTATACATTTGTGCAGTTTCCTGAACTTACTTGGTTTGGTTGCTTTCACATTTAATTACTTGGCAGACACATTACCAAGGAGCAATTTAGAGCACTCGTTTGGAGCTCACTATTGACTGAATTAGCACTTTTCGGAAAAAAAATGTGAGTGGTGCTTGCCCAGAACTCAGTGCCATGTTGTTGGAGTGTTTGCCAGGAGGTTGTCTTCTAATTGCTAAAACCCCGTCCACCTACACAGCGACTTCCAGCGACACTAATATCATTGATTTTCCGTGAGAGCGGGTGACTTCTGGTGACACGAACAACAGCAACCTCTGCCGACCAGATGTGGACATGTCCAGCTTACCTTTAGGCAAATGATGAGCCTCTTTCGGGAGTGAAAGAAAATAAGAGAGAAGGCTTTGTCAGTGTTACTCACTAGGGCTGTCAAATTAAATTAAAATTTAGAATATTTGTTGACTAAAAATAAAAAACGGCGCATTGAACATTTTTGGTGTACGAATGGCAGCCTTGTCAGTGGCACACGAGATGCGATGATGATGTAAGAGTTATTGTTGCGTTTTTGTTGGATTTGGATTAGGCTACTCGATTGATTATTTGCATGATGCCTTTGAAGTTTTTGGGATCTTTAAGTTTTAGAGGAATGGACTTTGGACTTTAAATGGAGGCACTGAAGATCTCGGGTTGCATAAAAATGTCTCCATTTGTGTTTGGAAGGTGAACGAAAATCGTATAGGTTTGAAACGACTTAAAGATGAACTGAACTGAAATAAATCAACATTGATAACGTGTTGTTTATGACAATTAAAAGAAAATTACACAAATAAAAAAAAAAAAAAAAGATCAATATAGCTTTTTTTAAGCAACACAAAAATTGCGTTTGTTAGTATAAGAACGCTGGCAATTCTGATGACGTCACCGGCATGGTAGGACCTGCGAAGGCATATAGGCAGCTGCAGCTGCATTTCCTATACACACGAAAATTGTGAGTACATGATGACAAAATTTTCATTTTCTGGGTGAATTATACCTTATAAATGCAGTAAGCTGAGCCTTGGATAAAACTAACTCTATGACGGATATCGTTTACATCAATGATTCAAATCATCACATTTTTATTGCGATATAACTATGTATTGTTACACCCCTAATGGATTTACCTTAATGAGTTTTGAGTGGTTGCTGGCATGTGGCTTTAAGGTTGTTGGTATGTTTATGGAGGTTGTAATGTATTTATTTATTTATTTATTTATTTTATGTACAAAGAGGCCATTACGGGGAGACACGGCAGGCAAAAACATCGTTTTTTTTTCACTTGTCAATTTTGAGATTTTTAACTATTTGTCTTCAATAACATGTCTTCTTTCAGACTTGTGGTGAAAAAAAGTCCGAAATACACATTTAGGTCTTTATTTTACTACATATTTGCGTCTGTAGATTTCTCCTAAATTCAACAAAAGTTGCCGTTCTAAATCATCCTGCTGTCACCACATATACCGTTGGAAAGCTCTCTCTCTCTCTCCTGTACAATGCTGTCGGATCCAAATATGGCCATTTCCTTTTTATCAGCAACCAATCGTGAAAGTACAATGGGGCACTCTAAAAGCGGAATCTCATTGGCTGATGTCAATTTCTGACAACGTGATTCGTTCAGATGCATTACGTGACGTGCTCTGACATTTCCAGAGTGTGTTTTTGACTGGGGTTCTGTTCAGTTGAAGGCCATAAATGCTATGTTAAGTTTTGATGTGTTTTAGGTGGTTTGTATTGTTGATTGCTAATGATTTGATAAGATATTTTGTCTGTAAATAGTTGTTTCCCCTAAAAAAGTATGAATTTTTACAATACAAATCTTTAAAGGCCGTTTTCTCAAAATGGGTTTTTTCTCATACTCTGAGCCAGAAATCTCCACTTCAGCAGCACTTACATAAACCAAACTTTCCAGTTGTATTCTATATTCTTAAAGTTTTTACAGAGGGGTTTGTTCATATATCATTCAGATTCTGATTTATACAACATTTTATACCTAAAAACGGGGCGAAACTGGATTTTTTTCTGATTAATGGAGTGATAAAAAGAGAGATCCAAAATCCCCTCTGTAAAAACCTTTGACTCTAATATGTCAACAAAATGAAACAAGAATTTTGAATCTGGCTTTATCCAATGTTCAGATTTCTCTTCTGGAAATATATGTAAATTAGCACATTTTAATGACATGTGTTAACATGTTGTGTTTTGGTCCCTATATTACTCTTCTTGCTGTCTTTATTTGGCCATTTTTATAGTTTTATTGTCAATATTGTCTAGAATGTTATGGAATAGTGTGAAATATGAGTGGGTAAAACTTTGAATGAAATTGGTTGTGTTGTTTCACGATTCAGATTACTCGAAGCCGCAGTCATAGATCGTAAAACTAGAGGAGTTTAAAAAAAAATATATATACTCCTGTTTTTCCTCTCCTTTTTCTGGGAATCAGAGCCTTTTCGTCATGTCAGTAAACAGTGTTTCCACTTTCTGCTGCACTCAGATGCATTTTCATCTATTTGCGTGTCAGTTATGTATAGCCACACAAGAAAATGATGGTTGTAAAAGCTTGTTTTTGCCTGGCTGAATGATGGCCACTTTTATGCTAGATATATTAGCCTAGAATAAAACTGAGGCATGTCTATCTCTGCGCTGGCGTTACATGAGGTCAAGATGAAGGCAGCAGGAAGTTCAGTCTTTTAGATTTTATTCATGGAGCCCTCACAGGTAGGGCCATTCAAATCGATACCGTGTATCTTTATTCAGCGCGGTGTTATCTATCATCCAAGCAGCTTATGTAATTTTACGGAATCAGGGAATGTATTTAGCTAAGTACTGAGCTTTGAAGTGGTCTGAATAGGCTGGTTTCCTCTAACAGTATCTTTCTTGCCTTCTTCAGGTAATCTTGGTGCAGGTAAACCCAGGAGAGGCCTTCACCATCCAGCGAGATGATGGTCAGTTTCAGTGTATCACAGGTAAGATTCAAGATGTTCCTCTTGTGTTGGAAAATTACACAGTAGTATTTCTGTGTAATTTAAGACATAATTACATTAGTCTACGAACAGGTGGCATTTAATTTAGCCAAATCACAAGTTCAGATGATTGTTATTACCACTTTGGGGCTTCCTTCGTAATTGATTGCAGTATCTGTGTAAGTTCTCCAAATTTATTGGAGAGATTTGAGTGTCCCTGTTCCCAGATAATTGAGAGATATCTTTTTAAATAATCGTGAATAACACAAATCCTCAGTGTCCCCAAATGCCCCCTCTAAAGTTTAAACTATGCCGTAATTTACCCTTTTAGTCTAGTGTTTAGATTTATATGGAATGCAACTACTACAATTTTCAATCTCGATAGAGTGAAACCAGGTATGCCCTTATAAAAAAGTCTTTATTAGGTCCCTGTTTACGACCCCGAGAGCGATTTAGAGCATCAAAGCATCTAGAAACAGACATGTTCACAAGTCCCTAAAGGCCAAGTCAAGTGTCAAGTTATTGACCATCTCAAGTCTTTGAGGTCCAAGTCTCAAGCTGTTGTTCTATTTTTAGCAATAGTTCTTTCAGCTAATTAATTAATAGTTGTAATGAACAGTGTTTAAGGACATGGAAATGTATACTTCTTGAAAATAGACAGCAAGCAAACCTCTTGACAGCTTTGCAACACCGCAGCTCCCCTTTGGATTAATTGATTGCTTTTCAAATTAAATGACACAAAGATTATCTCACGGTAAGACTTGGCTATATTGTTACTGTTGTTTGTTGTTCATTTATATAACAGCACTTTTCCAATGGGTCGTGTATAGGCTACGTGTGCCTTCAGATGCGTCACGCATTTATTAAATAATGCTGGCTTGGTGTGCTGCAGCCCAGTTTGATATTGCAGTTATGAATGAGTTAAGAATGAAAAGTAAAATGTTGTTTCGTGGTCTCATGTGGGGTATGAAAGAGAGAATATAATCAGGAATGCTGTACCAAAATTACTTGTTTTTCACAAGTCTCTGTCTTCAAGTCAAGTCTCTTGTTCACGAGTCCAAATCGACTTAAGTGCGAATCGAGTCCAAGTCGCAGACCCGAGTTTCTATCTCTGTCTAGACGTCATTAATTTCCAGTGAGAGTTGTTGATTTGAGGCAACATGAGTAACTGAGACCAACGCAGTAAAAGGATGATCAATCTAATCTAACGTGATGCACTGCCCTATACCATTGGATTGTAATTAAGTTTATGCGCACACTCCACAAGGTGCAAAACAATCAAGCTATGTCTGCATGATTAATTTAAATTTCAATATGTCTTTGTGTGATTAAATCGCCATGGATGCAGTATTTGCAGCAAGATAATTACCGCCAAGACCGGCAACACAACAAAACTGTTTAAGCACTTGACAGTGCATGGAATAAACTTAAGAGCAGAAAGTTGCTCCTCCTTCGACTGCAAGAAGAACTGGAGCGCGTCACGTAAATGAACCGAAACTCAGCATATAGTATACTTGCCTCGCAGACATGAGAAAGCTTGAGATGTCTACTTTTAAACGAACCAATTCAAATAAAAAAACAAATACACTCTGATTATGTAATCCAAATGAAAGGTGCATGCGCACGTTTCACTATACTGCGGTAAAGCGAGTCAGCAACGTCAACTTCATCTTTGAAAACACTAGTTTATTAATAAACAATTAAAATGTCTCCTTGCTATTTTTTCCTGACACATTCATAATAATTAGGCTACTTTTACCAGTGCTTTGCGGCAAGCTTTATGTGTACGCTTGAGCGCGAGGCATATATTCCGCCCCCCTCAGGGACATATACGAGTCATTAAGTCCGTAAAAAGTAAACAAACTGAAATTAAAACCAATTTTTTTTTTTTAGGTAATATGTAATGTAATCTTGATTTTATAAAATTGGTATAGAAAAAAGTATCATTCAGGAACTGGTATCGAAGTCAAGGTATCTGTATCGATATCAAACAAACTTTTGAGCGATACGCAGCACTTATAACGTGCATGTGGAAAACCAACACGCACCAACGACCTTCCCAAACTCGTAATGAGAAGTGTTTAAAGGCCCAGGTGCACTTTTCGGCCTTTCGCTCAGGCGCGCAAGAAAGCCTCAAAGTCAGGCGCGCAAGAAAGCCTCAAAGTATACTCCTTTGGCCGTGAGCAGATAAGAAGTGAACTTTGTGAACCACGATCTGGTGAACTTTGTTTTCAAGCGCTCAATTCACTCGCACATGCGCTGTTGTACGCACACCATCCGCGCGGACACACAATTGCGGCTGCATGCGGACAGTGTTCCTGAACGTCTGCAGAACCTCCTGATGACGAGGACCGTTGCGGAACCTGGACGGCCAAAGTATACTTTGGGCTTAAAATGGCTACCAACAAAAGAGGAGATTTCAGGGCTTCCTGTGGTTTTCTGCCTAAATTAATTTATTAAAAAAAAAGATCTATTAATTACTATTTTATCAGAAAACTTTGTAGTTAGATTTTTTCCCCAAACAGTAGCCTAAGTATTTAGAGTTGCAGAATTTTTGTTGTAACTAGTCGTGACAGTCAGTAACGTCACACATTGACATGTTTTGATTTCTTTTTGATTTTTTTTTTTTTTGGTGTCATATCAAGCAATAAATCAATATTTTGTATTATTTTTTGCTGGTTAGCTCTTTGCCACAGTCAAATCTCAACATTTTGCTTTCAGTGAGGACAGACAAAGTACTTCCTGGTTTGGATGAGGTGCTTAAATACTGTCTGTTCTTTTCAAATACTTTGTTTTACTGACCTACACTGTAATACCCCCCTCTGAACTCACTTTCCACACGACTGCATCATGTCTCCTAGTCATCCTCCAATTCACATCCAATTCCAACACATCCTCATTCACTAAAAGAGCCATCCAGTGTTGGGTATAATTGCCATATGTGTCGGAAGCTCAGTCACAACAGTCAGCTAGTGCTCGGTGGGTCTCGGCAGGGTTGCAATGAGATGTCTTACACCCCCTCTCAGTTTGCGAAGAGCTCTTTTTGTCTACAGCCATTGTGTGGGACGGTGCGAACAGGCTACGAACTGCCAACCTCCCTGATTGGCAGTTGCTGCAATAGGAAGAAGTGGAGTGTGACTGTAATTGAAAGATTACTGTGCCTTGGGAAGCTATTGATTAGAAAAACAATAGCATCCAGCTCATTGTATGCGGTAAGCCTGATTGTTCCATCCCTAGCTTGCCTGATTAGCTTGGCAAGGATTTGAACTTGTGAAGCAGTCAGCTGCATTGAAATGAGATTGATGTTATCATCCGGCATTAGCGTTTGACTGAAAACCCAAATGGATGTGGTAACCAATTTGTTCTTAAAACCTAAGGGCATCATTTTTTTTCTTTCTTTTACAGTTACGGCTAGCACTTTGTTAGCTTGTCTCTTATCGGGAAGCGAACACTGAATGACACAAAGTCAGGTGATCACCCAATCCATATGAAGATATGTTCAACATAAGTGGAAAGATAACTTAAGCTAAATATGTTCTTTGTGGGCGGTGCTGCCCAGCACGATGTGACTGAAGTAGAAACTCCTTAAAGTTGTTATGAAGTGGAAGTAGCGACATATTTTTTTCTTCCATATTGTGACATGCATTCGATTGTAACAGATTTTCAAAATAATGTAGTGCGAGGCCTTGGTTCTATCCAATGGTTGTTGATTGGTGTTTGAAATGTGGGAGTTTTAGCTTGCAGTCGATTTTGGAGGGGCACTGTTTAAACTGACTAAATGATTGGAGAAATCTGGCATATGCCACCAAAGAAAATATTTTTTCTCACCAGATGATCAAGTTATGACATTTCGATTAAACGTTATGAGTAGGGTTTGAAATTAACTTTTTTACCCACCGGCCAATTTGGCTACTAAATTAAGTTACCGGCCATTCAGAACTTCTACTAGCCTAAAAGAAAAAAGAAGTGAACCAGATTAACTGTCACAGCTTGTATATAAAATATATAAAATGAAATAAAATTTGGATTTCATACATTCATTTCTTATTCCAACAAAATCCTGTCATCCAGCCATCTCCTCCCTTCATCCTCATCACCAAAAATGTGTTTTAGGTGGACAGATCAATACAGTACAAAGAAAATGTAGGATGTTGGAAAATAGCAATGTCTTTCTTTTCTGTTAACCAAATGCTTTTTAATCTTCGCAATTGCTTCAATGCAAATGAACAAGCGAAAATTATTTGTTGCGTAGTGACGGGCATGTTCAAGTAAGCCAGATTTGAGCAGATTCGGCGCATATGCTGTATTTAAAATATCATGATGACTCACGAGTTGAGTATTTGCGCTTTTCCAGCAAAGTGAGTAAACATATCGCGCCAAATTGGCTAGTGAGTTGACAGCCACAGTTGATTTTTACCCGCATTTGGCAGGTTGGCGGGTGTTAATTTCAAACCCTGGTTATGAGGTCAAAAAAGAAAGACTTGTTCATGGAAGAATCGTTCACATTGCACTCTATAACATGCATTTGAAAAATGGAGTGCATTTTCTTTCATGGTGTCTTTACCAAGGATAGGTCACCTATAAATGAAAATTAGATTTTTGAACAATGTACTGGTCTCTCTTTTCTAAGCAGTGAATTGGGACTGACAAAATGTTTTTTTTTTTCTTCTGAATATTGCTTTTTGAGGTTTAAACTCACCAATCACCAACAATTGTAATTGCACGGAAAGGAGCGAAAAGTATAAAAACATTTCTTATGTCATCTGCTGAAGGAGTCAATAAATGTTCTCACTGTAATGCACTGTCTTTTTGCTTTATTTAACTAAACATTGTTTTTGAAAGAAGCCAAGCGTCACTGATAAGCCATAGCAGTAATTTAGGCATTTTGAATGTGCGTCTCAACGCAGTCGAGGTCTTTGTGGGACAAAGAAGCCCTTCTCTTTCAAAAAGGGGGGCAAGAGTTGCTAAATTTAGATGCGAGCTTCACCTCTCTCTGAGAGGAAGGAGTTGATGAGGAAGAGTAACGTGCGGGCGAGCGGACTGCTTTGCACTGGTCTGTCACTGGGAGCTGTTGTCTGTCAGTGACGTGAATGGAGTTGATGACTCACCGTTGCGGGAGCCGAGGGAAGAGCGTGTGTGTGTGTGTGTGTGTGTGTGTGTGTGTGTGTGTGTTTTTAACCCCTAACCTAAGAGCGAGCCGGAGGTAATGCTAAAATCCGCAGGATAAACCAGAGGGAACTGGTTTGTCCCTCTCTTCCTGATTTCTTTTTCGGTACAGATGGTTGTTTGTTCTATTTCTGAATTCATTCATGTGTTTTCAGTAGCTGGAAGTACATGAATACCATATGCACACTATGGAGCTTCATTACTGTCTGTTTAATTTGAAGAAGCAGCCTTGTGAGGGGAAGAGAGAACTTAATTTAAGGCATCCCAGACTGCCGGGGGTTGGCTGTGTTTGAGGAGAATTAAATCAGAGGGGGGAAACATAACATGGCCTTTTAACATCCTGGCATTGACGCATCTTTGACGTTTGCCGCCCTAGATGTGGTCATTGACGGTCAGCCTGTAAATACGCTCACGTTGATTTGCGTGCTCTTGTTTGTGTTTTCATTACTCATGTAGGATGTTGGCCAAGAGTTCCACGTTACTGACGTTCCTCCGCTCTCTGACTAGCTGGACTATGGACCAATAGTCTTGTAATAGTTGTTTCTTTCACCACCTCTTTCCTTTTGTGGTTTGCCTTTTATAAGTATAAATCTTCAAAATTAACTTAGGAGGTTATTCTGAGTGTGACTTCCTTATATTGTGCATTGAAAATGCAAATTGCTTCAGGTTTCCTTTAATTTGGCATTATAATATGTGTAGCCATTTTCATGCATTGGAGCCATAAATATTGTGCAAAACGTCTTTCTTCCTCAGAGCGATTGGGATGGCCACGACCAGTATGAATGAATATAACTGGGTTCTTTTCTACTCTGTTCACAGTTCTGAGTTCGGTTCTTATAAAAGAAAAAATTATCTAGAAAAGATTTCCTTTAGACTTGTCCTGAGCCGTATCTAAGCACCAGGACCTAGGTCTACAAAACCACTTGAGCTAAAAAAAAAAATTGTGTTAATAAAAATGTTTATCACTAAGGGTTTTCATAGCTTAAGTGGTTTTGTGCAACCGGCTGCAGAATATCAAGTTGGACTCTTTTGGCTCTTGCCAGTAAACGGAACATCTTAGTAACCATAGAGCAAGACCCTCTATCAACACTCGAACAGTATTGTAGGGGTGAGTTGACGTTGTTCCCTCGACGACTTCAATATTCTTTCATCCTCTTCTGCTCGTCATGAGTACTTGCTCTTGCGTTGACACTGTTTGCGATGGGCCACATCTGGCACTTGGTTTATTTCCACTCTGACATTCAGACATCTAAGTGCAGACAGTCACGGCCTGATTACATAGTCCAGGTGACATCACACACTTGACTCTGTATACTTGTGCATTACCTGCTTTTTAGTATGCTTTTTTGTTGTTGTTTTTTGCTTGCAATGTTTTGGCCGATCAGAGTAGCCATCGGAGAAGCTGCTGCGTTGACGTCAGATACAGGGCAAAGCAACTCAGATTTTGGTTTGTAGAAGACTGGGCAAGATACAGGCAACATATGTGTCCAAGATGCTGGCACTTCTCTATTAATCAACCGGTTTCTATGAAAACATTTGCTCTCCAAACTATATGAACAACTATAAAACCTACCCTTTTATGACTTTGAAAAAAAAAAAAAAAAAAAAGTTTGTTAATACCATGGTTTTTGCGATTGGTAATATCATATTTCTTTAAAAGAAATCATTCTTTGCTGTAGGATAAACTAAAAAAGTTGAATACTTATGTATGAGCATTAGTAATAGCAATGATTAATTGTCTTATCGACACCACAGGTTAAAATTATATCACAGATATCATCAGTCCAGTCAGCCCAATCATGCTTTGGTAAATCATAACAAAAAGTTGTACTTTTGACATACAAAGTTAAGACACTGTATCTAAATATGCTGAGTTATTACACAGTATATCCAAATGTAATCATTTCCTTTTTATCTTAGAATTATGATTATTCATAATTGAGAAGTCAAAATTGCCGTAATAAATCATATTATGAAATAAGATGAAATTGACAATGTTTGTGGCTTTTGATCTCATAATTTAACTAACTTTTTGTCAATTTCGAATTGTAACAATTTTATTTCAAAATTGTTACTTGGCATCTCATTATTTCAATTATGCCATAACCAACTTTTGTCAATTTCTACTTAAGTCATGACCCTTTTTAATTTATAATTGTGACTTAGTATCTCATCATTTAAATTTTGCAATTACAAGAGTGCCATGGTCATCCCAGAACTTTGTTGATGGACTATGATATACTCTAGATAAAAGAGCACCTTTATTTTAATGCTAAAATAATACTAATCTCAGGATGCATTCTCTATTATTCACCATTGTATAATAGTCAATTGTCAATTTTCAATTTTCACTTTGTCAATTTAGACTTCAGTCATGACTCTTTATTTTATAATTGTTAGTATGTCATTATAACTTAATATCTAATACTGTAATTTGAACTTTGTCGAACTTTGATTGATTTACCAAAGCAAGATTTTTTTTTTTTTTATGTAGCAGAAATAGGCTTACATTGTTTACCATAGTACAGCCTCCATATTTTATTAAAGGGGTCCTATTATGCTTTTCCAATTTTTAACAACTTAAGTTAATGTGAAATGTTGCTGTTTGAGCATAAAACAGATCTGCAAGGTTACAAAGCTCAAAGTTTACTCCAAAGGGAGATATTTTATTTAACAGAATCCCCTTTTCAAGAACTACAACGAACGGCGTGTTTTGACTACAATGTGATTTTTCCAGATCTTATGAAGTGACAATGTTACTAATTTAAATGATCTCCGCCTACGCAAAAAAGGGGGCGAGGCCTGATTGAGCTGTGCTAGAGAAGACAGTGTTGTCGCTATGTTGCAGAGACGCAGTTGTTGTTTTTTTTTGGGGAGAACAGCTTATTTTCTGTTGCTTGTGTAAGACTGTTCACCGCTCCTTAGGAAAATTAACCATGGTTTTGTTATCGATTACTGTTTGCATTACCTTAGTTTTCCGACAAATATCATGATTAAATGGTGGATAACATCGTGTCTATAACGAATACGAATTTTTAAAAAAACATACTGCTCTGAAACGTCCTGTGAAATCTTTGCAAGCAAAGTCTGTGCATGAAATCTGTTCTGCATGATCCTCTTGTCTGTTAACATTGTCAGGGTCTGAATCGGGCTCGAAATAGTTTGAAATTGACGCCATCCTTATTCATATTTACACTAGAGCAGAACTCGCAGTTATGGAGAGGCGGGACATTTCCCGAACGCGCTAAGCTGTGCCAATCACAATACACTGGGCCAGCTAACCAATCACAGCACATTTCGTATTTCGAAAGGAGGGGCTTCATCGAAATTGGTGTGTTCGAGCCAGATTGTGCAGAGAGGTGCTGTAATAATTTAAAATATGTGAAAAATTAGTTTTTTTTAACAATCAAGCTTGAAAACATATGCTAGTACACCCCAAAAACAAAAGACTTCGTAAAAGGGCATAATGGGACCCCTTTAAAGGTTTTAAGGTCAATAAGACTATAATTCTTAACAGCTTAAGTGACTACACTAAGACTGAACATTCAAACAGACTATGTGGTAGAGCATTCGTGTTTATGGTTGTGTCTGCTGTCTGGTTTGTGAACTGGCACAGACATCCGCTGGGTTATGTTTTTTGGGAGGCATTATAGTGCATTTGTGTGTGTGTGGGTGGGAACATTCCCTGCGAGTGGACATTTTCTGTGGGTGTATTTATAAGGAGTTACTCACCGAAGCAACTCTTGATTGCGACTGAAGCCAGTGGTGAGCTCTCAGTACTGTGACCTGATCCATTCACCCATCCAAGAGAAGCCCTTACTAATGTCACCAAGTGCAGCTTAATTCCATCGCAATGAACTGTGTGTAGAGCTCTTCTCTCTCCCACGATACATAAAAAGGCAAATCACTCATTTGAAACTAAACTGAACGATTGTTTGCTTATAGATTATCATCAAAGAACATGTTAATCTTTGTTTCACCCTTATTTGAGACTAAACAAAATGATAGTTTGCCTTCAGGTCGACATCAAAGAGCACGTTGGTCTGAATGTGCTTTTCACACAGAGAAGGTAAAGCACTAGGGATGCATTCATGAATAAAATACCTGAATTTGAATTGATCTGAGTTTAAATTATTTTATTAATTATAATACCACACCTGAATCTATCACAGCAGAAAATTAGTAGCCTGGAACAGCGGACAATTATAGTTAAATGGCAATCATAGAAAAATATTTGACCACACAGGATACCACAATTGACCAATCAGAATCAAGTACCCCAGAGAGCCGTGTAGTAATAAAATTGTTTTTCAAAAAGAAATAGGCAAACACCGTGTTTGTTCACTATTAAATAAATGCTATGTTTTATAATGAGGATGACATTTTAAGCTATGACACTTGCAGGATGTTTTAATGTTACAAAGACCCCTTATATTTCAAAATATCAAGGCAAATTTGATTTGAATTTCAAGGAACACATTTACATTGTTATCAGTTCTCAGATTTCAGATCCGATTTCTCATGTCATGACCCCTTTCATAATTACGAAGTCAAAAAAAGTTTGAAAAAATGAAATGAATGCATCTGAATTGTTCACAATAAGATCAATAACAGGCATGTAGAAAATAGATGGGACCAGTTTTCATTGCATGTCATGCTTTAATCGGGCTCAAACCCCTCCCCTCCACAATCCACTAGAAGCTCACATTCGTTTTTCTCAAAATCCCATCAACAAACGATGGATAGGACCAAGTCCCATCCTGCCTTTCTTCTTCTTTTGATAATTTCTTTTTTTGATAATCTGTTCTGTTTCACTCAGATTTATGTCATAATAGGAAGAAAATATCATACACAACTTCTTAAATTTCATTGTAACTTTAAACTATACATATAATGTGTTCAGTGGGCCTCATTCAACAAATCTTTTTATAAACTACTTTTAAATCATTCATGCAGTAGATTGAATGAGACAAATTACACAACAATGGTCTTATGAACATTTTGAAACGTTCTGCTCGGGATTCATGACTGAACCTGATGCATTTGTATTTTGCATATGTGGGGTCTCTGCAGAAAGATAGGTCGCAATATATATTCATTTTATGAATTCGCTCGCTCTCTTTCAGTTTTTCCAGTACGCGCTTCATTCACTGCATCTGCAGTCCATAGGTTTTGGAATGAATGAGTCGATGACTCATCCCACTTTGCTCAAGCCTTTAGGGATGGATGGAGAGGGAGAGAGAGAGAGAGAGAGAGAGAGAGAGAGGGGGGGGGGGGATAAGAGATGGTTTGGAGAAAGATCCAAGTGTGTTTTGGTTTATTTGATGATAATCCTTCAACAATTAGATGGGTGCAGGGTTCAACAAGCTTAATCAATACTCTTATTTTAATCCCACTTGCATGCACGCCATTGCATGCCATGTTGTCTTTGCATAACTCTTGGGGCGGTAAAAACAGATTCCATGCACTGATAAATCTGTGTGGGCTTTCCAATTTAGACAAGGGATTTATCATACCCCATTGAGTACTGTCCAAGGAATGAGGACGAAAGCATATTATCCCAGTAAGCTTGACTTCCCCCAACCTTTCTTTCTCTATTGCGTTATTCTTTGAAGCATCACGAGAGGAGACAGTGGGAGGCTCGCCAAATTGAGTTTCTTCTGTTCCATAAACATCGCTGTGGTCTTTTCCTCCCTCTGCGCATGTAGACGGACGTCACTCAGTCCGTCGGGGCGTGACGGATGCTTGTTACACAGCTGTGAAGGATGCAAATAAAACATTTAGCATTCAAAAAAGGACTCGTTTGTTAAATTTCTCCATATTGCACAGGAGAGGGTTGGTCATTAAATTATAACCGTCTAAGTATAACTTGTACTTTGTTAATCCTTCTATCTGTTCACCCGACCTGCATGTCACCTTCCCTGAATGCTGTCGGCCAGCGCTAGTGACTCTCTAATCCGCTAATGGAACGCTGTAGGACCCTCTCAACCGGTGACAAAGTGTTAAGAGGATAGAGCCTCTATTACACCTAAAGAAAGAAAGAAAGTAAATTAGTTAGAACTAATCAGACAACAGATAATCAGCAATGCCAGTGTAGAGCTGGGTTAACGTTTTGTAATTAGCAATTAGCCTAGACGAGGGGTTGGTGGAACTGTGTTTGATTTGATAATTTCCGGGGCCAGTGTAATTAGACCCGGAGAGTGTGACACATTCCCAATGTTTAATGTTGGATTAGCTGCAACTAAGGGTACGTTTACACGACAACGATATGCGTAAAAAGTTTTTCCTTTGAGTTTTCCACTTACAGGCGACACCATTGTCAAAACGTTTTTGTTGTTTACACGGAAACTTGCACTTTGAAATCCGTTTTTAAAAGTTTGCGTTTTCAGGCACCTAAAACGCTGTTATGTAAAAAATTTTTTTTTTTTTTACGTTTTTAGTTGAAAACGTTGTCGTGTAAACCGCCCCAAAGAGCAAAATCTTTCCTCGATCCAGGAGCACAAAGTTAAATATCCATTTGCACTGACAAAGCGACTGGAAGTCATTCATTTTCTAACTTGTGGTGACGTGAGGGTTCATGTATGATTTTGAGTTTTGTGTAGAACTTTATGAATCCATGACCATGAAGCTCACGTGATCCTCTTCTTGATGATATGGTTAAATTTAAGAAGGTTGCAACGAACCGTACAGCGACTGAGCGACCTCCAGTAGAGATTTTCGAAGTTCCTCAAGCTTCTATCATCAATACTCAGCTTTATGTACGTTTGACTGTTTGCATGTGCTCTTCTTTCATTACCATGACAAAATGAAGACCACTGCATTGTCTTGAATTCAGGATTGAAGGGCCAACTAACTGTTAAGAGATGTATCTCTCAAGTTCAGAAACTAGAACTAAGAAACGGAGAGCTGCATTGGGACTGTCTGTCCGGATATCAACTGAGGATGAGCTTATCGAGATGTGGAACCCTGTCAGGTTGTAGCCTAGTATTCCTATTCATCTTATCGGATTTCAGTGGAGCGTTTGGATTATTTACTGAACATCCCGAATATCCAGAGATATCAGCAAAAGGTTTGTGTTTGCCGTCAGCCCTAGTGATCCAGTCCCAATCCACGAAATGTGTTTCAGAGCTTCTGAGTGATAGTTTCTGTTCAAACTTGTCGGTTCTGGTTGTGTTTGTATCTGAGAGAGATGATTTAACGGCTGTTTATTCTCAGAACAGAACTGCCTGTTTGTTTGGAGTTATTCTTGGCTCGGTGCGGTGTGTTTTTCTCGTCCTCTACGTGTTTGTTGATGTTTCCTCTGGAAGGCTGGCACTGGGGGTCCACGTCAGCAGAACAGCAGACCGCCCATGCTCTTCAGGATCTGAAATGAGAGGGAAAGAAACAGAAAGAGGGAGGGGGATGTGGCCTTTTGTGTCTGATCTCTGTCTGTGCTTGTGCGTCAGTCTGATGTAAAAGTGTGGGTGTCTTTTTTTTTTTTTTCTTCCTAGCCCATCCCCCTTTTTTCAACACCCATCCCATCCTCCTTTTGCTGTTACAACCCATTCATCCTCTTACCTTTCTAGCCGTCCCTCTTTTTTTGTACTTCATTCATTCGTTCATGCTTGTTGCAGACGGATGCGACATTAGCATCTTTCCACGCCCCCGCCAGCAAACCATATCGTAAATCAGAAATCGATCATCTTACTCAGGAGGCTCTCTGATGGAGAATTGGATCAGGTTCCTCCCACGCTCAGGGTTTTTTTTGCATTTGAGATGACCTGAGTCTGAGTCATTAGTCATCAATTAGTCTGCTTGAGTCTCTCCTAAAACAGGCTTCAAAGCCAGCACAGCACTCCACATCAAAGTAAAGAGCTAATAGTCCTCTATGCTCTTTGTAGTACTACAAGGCTTATTATAAGACAGGCTAATGATTTTAATCGGATGTATGAGTAGTAGTAGTGTTGTTGTTTTTTAAATATTAGCATTAGTAGTTGACCAAAATGGTGTTTTAATAGCTAATGCCTTGTCTATAGAGCAGCTGAACCAGCCCTATGCAGCGGCATTGGCTTAACCAGAGTTTGAAGCGAGGCTGTTTGTCTGACTAACCTTTGGGGAACAGGGTGTAAACTGTTGTCTAGTTGATTTCTAAATAAATTACTCTTGAGATATCAAGCACATACAGCATGACCAGTGAAGACCAACTTGTATAAATGCTAGGGATTCATGATATATCGGCCACCATATCAGTATCAGCCGATATATGTTCATTTTTAATGTTATTGTTTTTGGCCCAATAAGAAAATTTGTCTGATATATTAAAGCCGATAAATAATGGATTTTTTTTCTTCAGCTGAGACATTTCACATGCGCACTGTTCTCCATAATGGTTTTGAATATCTTGAAATATGATTGAAATCTCTTCAAAAAAGGAAAATACAGTTAAGTGCAACGTGTAACGCAAGGCTGTCATATAGGCTACATGAAGATATAATGAGAACATTATAATTGTGTGCTTGGGTCATGGCCTTTAATAGTGAGACTTTTGTTTTTGTAATCCTAGCCTAATCCTAATAAATGCATATAGCTTAAATTTTCACTGATTTAACATTAAATTGTGAGTGAAATCAGTGGTTGAAATCAGACTGGTTGTTTATTTGACATGAAATGCTACCACATTTTTGTTTGTGTTTTTATTTAAAGGTACACTGTGTAGGAATTTCTCCCATTTAGCAGTGAAATTGTATTTTGCATTCAAACAAATAGTGCTTTCTAGCGCCTCGCTTTTTCAAACGCGTGTTGCAACTACGGTAGCCGTTATGTTCCAAGAAGCTATGACAACATGTCTTCCAATAGCACTTCATCGAGTTTTCTTTCGGGTGATGAGGTTCGTTATTTTGCTTTTTTGGCGACGAGGATTCCTTCTCCTGTGGCTCGGCATAAGTATGATCCTGCATTATGAAGTACCGTGCAGTGCAGCCTTTCAAATTTGCCGGGGCAGTGACAAGCGCCTCCCACTGATCTCCTGGTTTCATTCACGTGACGCTGGCTCTGAACGAAAAAGTTGAGGTAGGCTAGTGCTTTTTTTCCCTCTCTGCTATTACAGTTTTTCAAAATGGCGGAACGACATTGAAGCCTCCTTGGACTTACCCGTCCAATTTAAATAAAGATAAGAAGTTCTTCGCTTACGAGGATAAGTCAGATCATTGGCTGAGGTCATTTTACACCAATGAGGACATATTTATGAATAAAGACATTTGATTTTAGCTAATAAAATACTTAAACTACACAGTGTACTTTTAAAGTCCCCCTGTAGTAAATAATATTATCCCTTAAAAGTCATATTTGATTACCAAAATTATACATTTAAATGTTTTTTCCTTAAATTCTTCATGCCTTAAAATAGCTTGAATGTAACTTAATGTAATTTAGTATACACTGTTCTATGAATATGCAAATTAACCCCGCCTCCACTCACTCACACCAGCTCAGAGATCCACTCGTTGACGATCACACGTTGACCTGATTGGTTACATCAGCGATTTCAAACCGTGATTTTGAGACTGTCTTTGGTTCACTGCAGTTTTAGGGAGACAATACTCAGCATTGGTGTTGACTTGTGCATTTTGTACATGTTTTTTCTTAAACCATATTAAAAACACCACATAGACTCATAAACAACATTAAAAGCTTGATTTTTACCACAGGGGGACTTAAATATTATAGAATCACTAATAAACAATTCATTAAGTGAACATAATCATTCATTTTAATGATTCCTGTCCCTATTTTTGTCATTATCTTTTTTTTTTTTCCTCTCTTTCTTTGCTGTAATGAACTGGCAACGACGCTTTGCATAATGAACATTAGCACATGTCTACGTAGCATTGAAAATCAAGTAAATTCTTGTTTTCCATGATGCGACTGCTTTGCATAACTCACAATTAATGTCAAATAAAATGCAGAGTATAGAGTTATTCCGATCGAAAGATCAGACATTTCTGTTTTGAGCATGTCACCAACCACGTACACACTCATTTACACACGGAGACCCACTTTGACGCTGATTATAGAGCAGCGAAGGCTTACGCGCGCCGTAATTACTTCCAGCAAGCACTCGCTGATTATGTGAGTTAGCCTGTTCATGGAGTGAAAACAGCTGCGATCCGGGCGAGGGGACGATGTGAACTGTGAGCTAATACAATAGTGACACATGATGTAGAAACAAGAACCATTAAACCGCCCCATGTTTGTGTGTTTGTCCATCTCATATCCTATATTAAAAACAATTCGACTGGAATCCAATGTTTGGTAGATCAGTTTTCTGATCCTCAGGTGGAACGTGAGGGTCCTCGGCTATTGGAAATGTTAGGATGAGCCACTCCTGGATCTGGATAGTTTAATAAGGCCTGTTTTTGGTCAGGTGGAGCAGATCAGGTCAGCGGGTTCCTCCATTACGCTACATCCAGGTGCTTAGGCTCAATTTTATCTCTTCATTGTGTTTCTCTGGTGTGGCTTGTACAAGTAATGGTGCTGCTGTTTCCATGAAAGACAACATCAGAGAAATGTGTGGAAAATGTCTGACTTGAATAGTGAATGGCCATTCTTAGTTCTGCTGCCGGCAGACTACTTAAAAACACAGGAGAAAATAGTGTGTTAATATAGTTAACAGAACTGTACGCTTCTTTAAAAATGTCATACAATGACAAATAAAAATCTATGGCTTGGGGTTTCAGGTAATATTTAAAACATCATAACAATGTTAATGTTATCAGTGTAAGTATGTGTACCTTGAATGCAAGTCCCTTAGGATATAAGCTAAACGCTTATATGTTAAGCTCTGCTAAACGCATACATATAAATATTTCATGTTTTTGATTGATTGTTTTAATATATTTTTTTTTATTTAACAATACTTTGAAAGGGACAGTGATAAATTATGGCAAAGATTTATAGTCATTTTCTGCATGCTATGTAGGAACTTTATTCCTAAATATATTTAATTTCTAAATATAATTGTATATTTGTATTAATAAAACAATATGTTAAATGAATATTTAGAATACCTAGATGGTTTGCTTTGCTTGTTTGGTTTTCAGTTGATTTTTCTTTTTTTTTCTTTGTTGCTTAACTATGTTTTTTTTTTTGTTTGTTTTTTTTTTTGCTTAGTGGTGTTTTTTTTTTTTTTTATCCATTAATTTAATGGGTTTTTTTTTATTTCTTTTTTACAGAATGGTGTAGTTAGGGCGTCTACTAGCAGGAGTTAACTTGACCATGCCAGCCAAAACATTGACCCCTTTAGTCTGTAGTTGTAGTGCCGAGGACTTTTACCTTTTACCTGTGACTGGCGACTCTAGCCTGGAGAGGTGGAGCTAGAAACCTTTGCTCTGAAGAGAGGGAAGAGGACGGAAAAAAACAAACATAAGCTCACACGCGCATTACCGTTCTTCGTGGAGGACTGTTATTTTCTCTGTTTCTTTGCCCTTTTACCATGAACGAAGGAAGTACACCTGCACAGCAGGACGGAGGTCTGTGTTTACTTGTCGTTTTGCATTTGCGTGTGTGTTTGCTGTCCTTTGCATCATCCAGCACTAACAAGCTCTCCGAGTCTTTTCTGAAAGTGAAAGTGTCAGATTGCAAAGGAAGGCATGAAAGAGCCGTTCTGTAACAGGCTTTGCTGAGTCACAGTTTTTCCTGAAACAAACACTCCAGTGCTAAAACTTCCACGGACTCTGTCGTTTATCAGTGTGTTTCTTTACCCAGCTGAGTAAATTTCAGGAATTATTTGCATTGATATAGTAAATATGCTTATCAATGTTTGGCCAAAACCTGGACTCTTTGGAAAGTGAACTGCACACATCTGTAAATATGACAGATTTTCCGACCTGCTTTGTATTTGAAGTTAGTTGAAGATAAAAATTGTAATTCAGTCATTTACTCAAAGGAAAGAAAGGAAGAATCTAGTGTCTCTTATGATCACCACGGCTGCATTTATTTGATCAGACATCAATAAAAACAAAGTTGTGAAATATTATTACAATTTAAAATAACCTGATTATATTTTAAAATGTGATTTATTGCTGGAATGGCAAAGCTGAATTGCTTGAACACTGACTTAATGTATTTATTTGCTTATGATGTTTCCTCCACAGGTCCTGCTCAGGTTCCCATGATGTCCCCAAACGGTTCAGTGCCTCAAATCTATGTGCCTCCTGGATACGTTCAACAGGTGAGTCATTACAGTACTACTTATTTTAGTATTTTTATAGGTTGAGTTGTTATTTTGGTTTGGTGAAAGGGATGCAATTTCCAGTCTAATTTACATCTCTATGGCCCTTTTCCAAACCTGTTGAGCTTCCCACCTAACAGTGTTTTCAGGCATCATCGATGTGAAGGCTGTGCCAAACATTAGTCAGCAAAATGAGGTCTTTGGTGTTTTAAGCCCCCAATGGCGCCTTCCAGGCAGCGAGGGGATGGGTAGGTTTAAGGTTGAGGGTAGGGTTAGCTGCCTCTAAGGAGCCATTGGGGGCTTAAAACACCATCGAGCGCAAAATGATGCTGCCTTAGGGGCCGATCACACCTGACGCGTTTTTCAGGTTCGAAAACGCGAGGTGCACAGCACTTACCATCACACAGAATGTTTTTTTATGTTGCTAGGCAACCACTGAAACAGCTGTCCTGTCAGTCAAGTAAACAGTCAAAGCAGCCTTTTATTAACTTTATTTACTTTCTGTTAACATTGTGGTAGTTACGGTTCGTGAAGTTGTTAAGCTCCTGGTAACCCGCAAGAGCACCACAAGTTTATCCTCTATCATCGCACTCTCCGGCGTTCAAGCAACTGTAGCTTTCATCACTAAAACGGAAGGCCCGCCTCTCCATTCACTCGATTGGACAGTGGGAAAAAAACGCGATGACGTCGGGTGCTTTTTTTTTTTCAACTTCAAAAACGCGAGGCGCAGCAGGCGCATAAACAGCGCGCAGAACGCTCGCTGCCATAGGAAACCAATTGAAAATAGGCGCCTCTCACTGCAAAAAACACGTCAAGTGTGATCGGCCCCTTAGGAGGCTTTCACACAATTATTGTTTTCACAAAAAAATCTCCGGAATGGTGTAAATTTCAACAAAGATGGCAAAACCTTTAACTCAAATCAGGCTAAAATACACTGTTCAGTTTGGTCCATCTGCCATATTGAGCATTGGGATTTATCCATTCATTTTATGGAACAGAGCTTATCTATGTAAAGGCCCCGATATGCTGATTAAGTTCTTATGTTCTTCACTTCTTCCGAAACTGGAAATGCATTTGCAGCATTATGCTGTTAGCAGCTGTTAGCTGCTGAATATGCAAGCATATGCTGTGCGCTTTACTCTCATTAACAAAATAAACACAACAAAAATAGCAACGGTGAAAAAACGGCGGTTCAGATAGCATCTGATCATAGCGATGTGGATGTGTTTTCACCAGCTCTGAAATTAAGCCTTCTTGTTGAGTCACGTCACGTTTATTTATTTAGCTCTTTATACAAGATTGTGAGCCACAACACACTTGTAGCCAATCAGCAGTAGGGGGGTGTGTCCACTCATGATGGGGGAGGAGAGAGAGTGAGCCAATCAGTAATGGGGGCGTGCCCACTCATGATGGTGGAGGAGAGAGTGAGCCAATCAGTAATGGGGGCGTGTCCACTCATGATGGGGAGGAGAGAGTGAGCCAATCAGTAATATGTGGTGTGTCCACTCATGATGGGGGAGGAGAGAGATCCAATCAGCAGTAGGGGGTGTGTCCACTCATGATGGGGAAGAGAGAGTGAGCCAATCAGCAGTAGGGGGTGTGTCCACTCATGATGGGGGAGGAGAGAGTGAGCCAATCATTAATAGGTGGTGTGTCCACTCATGATGGGGGAGGAGAGAGAGTGAGCCAATCAGTAATAGGGGGCATGTCCACTCATGATGGGGGAGGAGAGAGAGAGAGAGACAATCAGCAGTAGGGGGTGTGTCCACTCATGATGGGGGAGGAGAGAGTGAGCCAATCAGCAGTAGGGGGTGTGTCCACTCATGATGGGGGAGGAGAGAGAGTGAGCCAATCAGTAATAGGGGGTGTGTCCACTCATGATGGGGGAGGAGAGAGAGTGAGCCAACCACTCATGATGGGGGAGGAGAGAGAGTGAGCCAACCACTCATGATGGGGGAGGAGAGAGAGTGAGCCAATCAACAGTAGGGGGTGTGTCCACTCATTATGGGGGAGGAGAGAGAGTGAACCAATCAGTATTAGGGGGTGTCTCCAGTCATGATGGGGGAGGAGAGAGAGTGAGCCAATCAGTAATAGGGGGTGTGTCCACTCATGATGGGGGAGGAGAGAGAGTGAGCCAACCACTCATGATGGGGTAGGAGAGAGAGTGAGCCAATCAACAGTAGGGGGTGTGTCCACTCATGATGGGAGAGGAGAGAGAGTGAGCCAACCACTCATGATGGGGTAGGAGAGAGAGTGAGCCAATCAACAGTAGGGGGTGTGTCCACTCATGATGGGGGAGGAGAGAGTGAGGAAGATGGAGATTTGAGTAAAGACTGTAGAAAGAGAGATGGCTGAGAGACATTACAAAAGAGAAAAGGTCAGAGGAATATCACTGGAAAAAGAAGCGTTATGATCAGGCAAGAGCTTTAGGACCCGTGTTGATATTAGAAAAGCTTTCCAGCGCTGGAGAGACATAAGCAGGAAGGTCTGAAAACAGACGGCGGGTTGCTTTGTTTCTGCTCTATACGCGAGTAACATTGGTTTTGCTGTGTTTCACAGAACTAAGAAATGCTGATGTTGTAATGTTAGCTATAGTAACAAGTGTCATTGTTTGCCTGGAGCTGCTGTGCAGCTGGCGTCTAACAACCAACTCTCGCTCTTGTGTATTGTGTTCATTTTTTGTTCTTCCTTGTCATCCATTCGTCATCTTTGCTTTAGCTGAAGCGAAGCAAAATAATGCTTCATGAAAATATGATAGAGACATCCACTCTTGCATTGCGTGCATTTTAGGGTTGGAGCAACGAAGGGAGGGGTGTTTTTGTTTTGGTTGATTTCAAATATCAACAGTGTTTCTCAGAAATCACTTACTGCACCTTTAAATCAAGCAGTTTACAGTATTAAACATAAAAAACAGTGTCAGTCTCATTCAATTAGAATTACAACTTCTTGTTTCTACTATAAAGCGGCTCTCTAGTGTGTTCATGCTTATACTCGCGTCTGACCTCGATGGACTGAACAGAAGAAATTAACCAGAGAAGATTTCCACATCAAAGAAGGCGGGGCCTCAGAGCCACACCCACCTATTACATAATCCCCCTAGACCAATGGTAGTTCAGAGGTGTTTACCAGCTAGAACAAACTTTTCCTGGAAAGTTCACTTTGGCAAGCTGTTTCGAACTCCTGAAACAAACTCCAATCGAATTTCATTTTGTTCAAAATGAAGTCACACCAGTTCGTATCAGGGTCTTAACTTCTCTTTCTTTCTGTGTAGATCATTGAGGAGAATGGAGTGAGGCGGGTGTTGGTCTTACCTCAGACGGAGTTTCATCCGGGGGGCCATTCCCCGCTTCACCACCCGCCCCCACCGCCGCCCCACCACCTGCAGGCCTTCATCCCGCACCCGCACATCATGCATGCTCCCCCTCACCTGTACTCAGGCATGGCTGGAGGAACCGGGGATATGAACCCCCAGTACATCTCCCAGTACCACCCAGCACACACCTCCATCTACTCAGAGCAGGGTCAGTACACACACATACACACACACACACACACACACACACACACACTTTTGCTTCACCAAAAAATGCTGCACCACTGCTGACTCTACAGCGCTTTGACAAAAATATAAGACTATATTTTAGCTGAGTTATGAACTCTCAGAGAGAGAAAGACCGGAAGCCTATAAAATAGTCAACACAACAAAAACAAAATCCTGTTGGAAACTCGGGGTGTCACTTTACTAAAATTCCAGTATACGTAATATGCTATTTAACACAACCCTTTTTAATGTTTAAACATTATTAATTATTAAATTTAAAAGCAATAATTGTATTTTCATTAATTTTAAATAATTGTAAATATATTTATTAATAATATTAATACATAATAAAAAAAAGCTTAAATCATTGTCATGTATTGTTTTTTCATTTAAATACTGCGTACGTTTTTCAAGTAAACAGTCAGCAATAGAGAGAAAAATAATAAACAGTATTGTTTTATTAATATTAATGGCATTATTTATAAGTGTTGTTGCTGTTGTTTTAAACTAAAGGGGTTTAACTGTTATAGCTGAAATAAAATATAAATATTAGATGAATACTTCAAGGAATATTTGAAATGTTGCTTTGGTAACTATCTAAAATAAATATTTTAAGTTTTAACTGAAATAAAAATATAATAAAGTTAAATAAATAATTTGATAATAATATAAAATATAATAATTTAACTTATTATAAAAATATAATATAATAGTATATATAATAGAAAACTTACATAAATATATAAATATAATAGTAGTATACAAAATGTTTAAGTTTCAAAAACTTAAATACAAATTTAAATGGAAACTAAGAATCTAAAAATATTAATATAATAGTATATAAAATATACTAAAATAACACTAGGCATAACAAACTACTATTGTTTTTACATGATTATATTAACTACAGACCCTTATTCCTTAAGGAAACTTTTTGCATATCTAGGATAAAAATTGTTAATTGTTATATAGTTAATTCATTTCCAAAGAGAGACGCCATAGTAGGATTGTCATCTGTGCATTGGTTTTCAATAATTCAATGTCCCGTTACGCATTATTCCTTACATGTCTCTCTGTTTTCCAATTTCCTCAGAAACTCACCCCCAACACGCACGCGCGGCATTTGCTCACAGAGATGAAAGGGCTAGCAAAACCTATGAGCGTCTGCAAAAGAAACTGAAGGAGAGGCAAGGGGTGGGCGGAGGGGGAGTCGGAGGCTTGGCCCCCTCCAAAGACAGCCCCCCTCCATCCCCGCAGAAGAGCCGCGGGACACCACCCTCAGGAGGAGATCTGCAGAACGGGCTGGGGGGTAAGGGTGCAGAGGAGCAGGCACAGCCCAGCGCTGCTGTCGCCGGCCTGGGCAAGAGCCCAGGAAGAGGGAAGGAGGCAGAGTCTGGAGGTAGAATATACTGTAGGGTTCCTAGAACCCTTACAATAAAGCAGTAAGGCACGGGATGCTGTGTGTAACAGTGTTTTTAACACAGTTAAAGTGCGTCGTTTGGCACCAATGGAAGCAGTGTCAACTCTATGAAAATGTTACTCGCTGCCTCTTGTAGCTTTACTGCTTTTATAGAACAGTAGAATCAGCAATATGAGACATCAATGGTAAAGAAATAGTTACATTTATTTATAGTAATTTAATGGGGTCCAAAAGACTGAGACCACTAGTTGTTTTTTTGTTGTTGTTTATTTTATTTTTTGTTACAAATTATATTAACAGTATAAAAAAGTACTGTACCTGAAAACAATGATGTAATGAAAGTTAAACGATAATCAATTAAGATTTGTTAACATTTTATTAGTGAACAATTCTCATTAAATGCTACTACTTTCCTTTACTTCACAGTTGTTTAAATCCAAACTTTATGTATTTTCAGGTTTAAATGAGATGAAATGAAAATCCCAGTTTTTCAGTATTGTCTCAGACTTTTGAACCCTGCTGCAGTTCATTAGCCTAATAGTGACAGATAATGTATACTGTACATATACAGTGCAATAAGTTTGCATATATCAGCTGTTTTGTATCAGCTTTGTCTTATCCAATCAGATTTCAGCACCAAAATCGTTTTACGAATTAGACTTTAATGAAAATCTACATTTAATTAAAGATAAACTTACTTAAATTGACCAGGGAATTACATGTTTACTCTTTGGCTCTCCCTCAATTAATAACCAATTGGAGTTACTCATGCATGCGGTCACTGATTGAGGTTTATTGGGAAGAAGTTATTAGCATTAACAGACATTAATGTCCCATTATGTCCCAGGCCTGTCATATCTCAGGTTCCAGGCTAAAGTCCGTCCAGGAGCCCATCAGGAGGTGTAACGGGGCCCCGCTATAACCCGGCCCGAGCAGAGCTCATCTCTGGTCTCATTAGCTCCCGCAGCTTTAGGCTGCTGCAGATAGCATTAGCTGTAATTACTCTTGCACTGACTCAGTCATTTATCAGTGCTAACTAACTCCAGCCTGAAGGAACTCTGCTGCAGCTACTGTACGCCGACTAAACTTTGCTGGTGTATCTATTAATCCATTCATGGAAAATCAGAGTGTCTCTAACACGGAAAAGCCATTTGAGTGTGAAGCCCTGTTCTTTTTTTGAATCAGTCTATAATGGAGTTGTTGTCTTTTTATTATTATTTCGCAGAACTGGACGAAGAAGCAAAGGCTCTTCAGGAATGCTTAAACTCCATCTGCAAACCAGTGGTAAGGAGATTTTATTTGTGTTAATTATTTAGTTTTTATATGCAATTTCTGTATTTTAATTTCTTAAATGTTAACACATTCTCTCTCACACACGCACACATATTACGTTTTTTTTTTTTTAAGGATATGAATACATTTATTTAGCAAGGAAGCATTGAGTTAATTCAGGGCCTATATAATATTTGAGAGCAGAAGTTCTACAGATGGTGGCGCCAGCCCCTGATTTGGTGGCGCTTCTATAGTTTCTTACTGAACTGACTGACAGCTTCAGTTATTATAAAAGTAACACTCTTTACTCGCTTACACAATTTGGAAAAGGTTTTGTTTTGCATGAGATTTTGTGACTTACTTCAGTACAAAAAGTGCCACACTTTGGCAAAAATGTATTTCTTGATGATTTGATATTTTATAAATGTGACTTTATAATGTCTAAATATCAATTCAAAAGCAAAACCTGTGGGAAAAAATAAGTTAGGGAGTGGAAATGGCTAATAAGCCAATAAGTGTTCCTCTGCCGCCATCTACTGGTTATAGTAGTCATTTTTTGTCTTTTTATTTTTAAATAAACGTTTTTGTTTGCCACTAAGGGCCCTATTTTAACAATCTGAAACGCAAGTATCAAACGCGAAATGCAAGTAACTTTGTTGGCAGTATAATCTTGCTATTATACTGGTGGGATAAATGACTCTTGCGCCCGACGCAAATCTAAAATGGGGTTGGTCTGAAGTAGCTTCATTACTCATAGGTGTGGTTTGGGAGTAACGTGAAATAAACCAATCGTAATGTTATCTCACTTTCCCTTTAAGAGCAGGCGCGCTTGTTCCATGGCGGATTGCTATTATAACGGCGGATTTGCCAGGCGCACCCGAGGAGCGCTTCACAGCCGAGGAGACCGACGTTCTCGTCAGGGCCGTAAAACACAGAGAAGTGACATTGTGGGGATGGGAGAAACCCACCCAAATTAGCTTCGATTAAATAGGCGTATAATAATTTGGGTAAATGTGTAAGCTAGATTTATGCCTATTTTTTCACCACAACGATTTCCCTCATGTGGTAATATTTTTCCTTGTAATTATGTATGGTTTGCAAAAATGTCAACTGCTGCGCCTGTGTGTAGATGAGAGAAGCAAAGTGTATGCGCGTTGTGCACACTCTACATTATGGCCAAGTATGCGCCCTTAAAATAGCATCTGAACATGCCACTGAAAACTACTTTAGACAAGGTTTTTCCTGGTCTGTTGCGGAATTGTTTTCTGGAACTGCAAAATAGCACCAGGGAACGTTTGTGCCTGAACACGCCGCCTCTTTTCGCTGAACCGCCCCTGGGAGCGCAAGTTCATTCCCTAATTTACCGACGTGCGTCTGTGGAGGGAAAAGTCGGGTGCAAAATAGGAATGATACATGCGTCGGTGTACAAAGTCAATTGCGCTGGGTGCAAGATAGGGCCCCAAGTGTTAGTTTTCCAGTTTTACAAATGGGGACAGTCTTTGAAGGATAAACAAATAATGTTTTTGGTCATCACATTAAAAATAACATTTTAAGTTGGGTAATATTTAGAGCTTTGAAGTTTTGGAAAAAAGTTGTGTGAAGCTCTTGAAAGTCTTTGAAAATTGCTTGAATTCCACTCTCAAAGGGTTGTACGAACCCTAAAATGAAAAAACAAACACAAAACATTTGTCTATATCTGCCACAATACCATGATTACTGTTAGCTTTGCTACATAAAATCCATGGTGAATGTTGGTGATTTGTAGACTAAAAAAGCCTTTTATAACTTCATTCATTGCACAATGTTTCTAAAGGTTTCTCCAGCCATGCTTTTAAATAATGTAGAAAGTACATGCTTGGCTTGCGAAATCTTATTTTTTATCCATTTTTATTCCACATCCTCCCAATTTTTTTTTTTTAAAAGGTTACATTACATTTACATTTGCATTTAGTCATTTAGCAGATGCTTTTGTCCAAAGCGACTTACAAATTAGGACTAAATTAAGTGAGTCATCGTGAAGAGGCAAAAACAAAGCAAGAAGTGCTCAAAATATGAAGTTCAGGCATTGTTCAGAGTAGCATAAGCCCGATAAGTGAGGTTTTAAAGGAAAAGGAAAGAGATGGGGTTTCAGTTGTCTTTTGAATGTTGTCAGGGATTCTGCATTCCGGATGAGGGTGGGGAGAGCATTCCACCAGCATGGAACTGTGAATGAGAATGTTCTGGAAAGTGATTTTGTGGCTCTCTGTGATGGAACCACGAGATGTCGCTCGTTGACCGATCGTAGGCGTCTGGTAGGGATGTAGACTCGTAGGAGTGAGGGAAAGTAGGAGGGAGCTGAGCCTGTGATAGATCTGTAAGCAAGCAACATTAAGGCTTGACATTTTGAAATTGAGGGTGACCAATTCTGATTATCTCAAACTGGCCAAATAGCGGTCTATTTAAAGGTTTAGTTTTCCCCAAAATGAAAATTGTCATCAATCGTTCAAAACCTATAAGACTTTTTTTTCTTCTTCAAAACACAAATTAAGATATATTTGAATTAAAAGTGAGATTTATGGCCCTCTATTGAATGTCTATTCACCCAAAACTCTATAAAATGTTCATGAAGAGATGGTAAAACAAATCTATTTGAATCGAGCGGTTTAATTCAAGTCTTCTGAAAAGACACGATCGCTTTATATGATTAAACAGAAATCAGTAAACATAAACAGAGGCTCAACCGTACTTGTTTGATGCGTGAGAACAAACCTCGTCTTGGTTCTTGTAAAAGCTCAAACGTGCTCCGTAACATTAGAACGAACCTCATTGGTTCTCGCGTGTGAAGCGAACACACTTGAGCTTCCATTGACCAAATTTTGAATGCTCCAAGTGTGTTTTCTGACAAGCGATTATATGTGAATAAAAGCCTAAATTAAATCTATTCATTATATAAAGCGATCAAGACTTGGATTATTTTACAATCTCTTTATGAACATTTTGAAGAGGTTTGGGTGAATAGACTTCCAACAGAGGGGAAGTTATCTCTCAGGTTTCATTAAAAATATCTTCATTTATGCTTCAAAGATGAACAAAAGTCTTATGGGTCTGGAATGACTTGAGGGTGAGTTAATGATGACAGAATTTTAATTTTTGCGTGAACTATCTCTTTAATAAGCCTGCCTGGCCAATCCATCAGTCTATCACTGATATAAATGTACAGATATGGCATACTGTTCTTCTAAGTGTGCAATTGGAAAGGCCTTTATGCTACATTTGACACTCTTCTCACCGAGTAACCACCTTCTGAAGGACTGTACGACTGCTTGCTGCGTCAACAGATTTCTTAATGACAGTCATTTCCACGGTTTCAAAAACTCTACATCCATGCATGATTACAGTCCCCACAAGAAGACAGTAATGGCTCTCCGTAATGGGTCATTAATGCTGTATTTGATTTGATTCATCGAGGAAGCTAAATGGCTGTCTTGTCTCTGGTGGTGTGCTGGGCTCTGGTTTATTGGTGTTTTCATGAAACAGTGAGTTCAGTTTTGCAGGGACCGCTATAATCACTATAATAATGATCCTGTGCCTTTTTCACTAGACATTTAAACCTTTTTTTTTATTTTTTTAGATTATGTCCTGAGCAGCGTTTGTTTTTTAATCGCTATAGCCCTTGAGATATGAATAAATAGGGGCACTACGAATAGATTTTAAAAAGGCCATTTAAGCATGCTGTTCAAGCCAATTTTTGCAGTATGTACAGTATGTCCCCAAACTAGTGTCAAAACCATTGGCTTTTATTTCATTGTTTATCTTAATTTTTGTTTTTAAAGCTGCAGCATCCTAAACCTTCACCATTGTCCAGAACTGTTTTCTTAATTTGTAATTGGAATAAAACACTTTTTTTTTCTTTAAACTCAGAAATAAATATTTTATTTTAGTAGCTATTTTTTTATATAGATTAAAAGAAAATTTTGGAAAAGCAAACACATTTTGGAGATTTTGAACACCTTCAATACATCAAAAGTTACAAAATTCAGACAATATGGCTGACACTGGAATATTAGTTGGATAGGAATGAGCAGTTTTGCTCTTATAGAGCTTTGTCAGTCTGACTTTCATCCTTTATTCAACTCTGTTGACTTCCTTCAGGCATAAAGTTGGCAAAAAACTAATCATTCAGCCAATAACTTTTGTAAGGCTTGATTTGAAGATTATGAGACAAATTTGGTGAGGATGGAATATAATTTGTTGGTGGAAAAGTGGCGAGGTATTGAATCTTTTTTTAATATCGTTCTCTCTCTTCTTAACTCCACAAAGAATAAATAAATTAAGGCCACCATAACAACCAATTAAAAAGGTCAACAAGAGTAGCCTAAGTTTTGCATTAATAACCAATTTTCCCTAAATTTATGATGCAAAAATTAAGCAAATGCAGGTTAATGTTAATTTTCTCAAAGTATGCTGACCTCACAGCTCATAAAACAGTGTGTTATTTATTGACTTGTTTTGCCTGCTCAGAATGATAAGTCAAACACATCGGTCAGCTTCATGTAGATCAGTTGCATCAGTAATGGACTGATTATTTCCACAGCTCAAGCATTGAGAAAAGTGTAGAGGAGAGAATCGTTCCCTGCGAGGCACAGATAAATAGGTTCTTTTTAAGTCAGTTTTGGCTCAGTAATGCACGCTAACTTCAGCTATTCTTGTCTGAAAACCCGAAAGGTACATAGTCATGCATCCATAACTAAAGGAGACACTTGTTTCTCAACTGGAATAAAGCTAAAAATATTCCCTCTTGCATAACAGGAGTTCTCTTTTGTTCCGGAGGGGAGGCACCACGTCATTAAAATAAACTAAAGTGACACTTTCCAGGCGAAACAAGCAGACGCATGTATTTCCCACATAAACAAGTGCGTGTAGTTAAATATATAGTCAGTTAGCCCCAGGGAACAATTAACCTCTGAAATCAGTTGAACACAACAAAATGGCTTCCGCTAAATCAGACACATTTGGTTATCACGCATCTTGTTACATCAGTTGTTGTCACTCATTTACATTTTTTCCTTTTCATCTGCGTATACAGTCCCTTGTCTGTCCTCGTGCATCACGTTTACAAACAGATTTCCGTTCGTCTGTCTAGAGGACGCGACCTGAATTTAGCCATATTGTGCAGTTGGGGTTGCAGGACTACTGATTTTTCTTGTTTGTTAATTGTCAAAACAATACCAGAGTTACTCAAGTACTTGTGATTTGTTATGGTAAAAAAAAAGAAAGACATATATTGTGTCGTTTAATTGATAGCTCATTGTTTTTTGGCAATCATGTAAGTACAAGGACAGTCTATGCAAGCTCTATTATGCAGGGAATTCTTGAAACCATTAGTTGGTCAGGCAACTTTCTGACAAGTTAGTTGACAATATGTAATTTAGCTCATCTTTAAACTTACTTAACGAGACCAGACTTGGGCCAGAAACTCATTCTATACAAGTTTGCAGACACAATTGCAGAGAATTCTACTGATATTTCCTTTGCTTTGTCAACTGACTTCCATCTTTTATTCAACTCTGTTGCATTTGTTTGGGCGTAATGGTGGCGAAAACCAAAAATCGAGCTAATACATTTTGAGAGGCTTGACAAAATGGAACAAGATTTGTTATAAGAACAGTAGGAAAAGAGAAATTGGAAATAAGGACCATCAATTTTAAAGATTTTCACGAGTTAGTTTTGCATAATTACCGAGACTTGGGCCAGAAACCCAATCAATGCAAGTTTACAGGCAATACAACCAAAATGTTCTTAGACAACAGACATAGAGTCGATTTCAAACCTAAGAAGTTTTGTCTAGCAAAGGCACTATTGTTACTATATTGGTTTTTATATAGGACTGTGAAGCTTTGGGGGTGTTGATGGACTCGATCTACTACATCTATGTTTTGATCATCGTTCTGAATCCCATTCGGACATAATCTTTGACAAAAAAAAAAAAATTTCTCAAATGTTGCCTTTTTTTAATAAAACTTACCCACATTCAGGTGTTGATAAAAGAGATTGCATTAAGCATTTTTGTTTCAAAGCAGAGGCTCTGTTTTTTCTTTTGATATATTGTATGTTAAGATATTCATGCAACAAAATATTCTGGGTGCCATGAAACTTTTGTGAAAAGGCTAAAAAATGCTGGCGGTGGCTGGCAACTTAAAAAAAATCTCAAGTGCCACATCTAATAGAAGTTAAATTCAAAACTAGCTCGGTTAAATCTCTTTTCTTTCTTTCTATCGGTTTCTGCTTGTAAAAACGGTTGTCATCTTGTGTCGTCGTCAGGTGACGGACATCCAGGCCAGAGGGGCCAGTTTGAGTTGGGTGGCCCCGTCACGGACAGAAGGGGACGAGGAGCCCAAAGAGGGAGAAGAAGTCCCCGCGGAGCCCAGCCTCACGTACGAGGTCTCGGTTTCGTATAACGGCAAGGACGGGAAGTACAAGGCCGCCCACAGGTGAGCGTGTGTGTGTCACTGGGCAGGATGTGGAGAAGCTGTGGGTGCAGTTGAGGAACTCGCTGATGTTTTCTATGGTTTGCTAAAGGTCATCAGCAGTTCACCTGACATCTGCAGCTCTAGATCAACCCTAGAGAGCAAGTTGTTTTGAATGTGTACGATCTGCAACGTTACTACTAATGTTTTCTTTTCTTTGTCTCTTGCTTGTGTCAGTGGTGTGGAACTAAGTGCAACCTTACAAGACTTAAGACCAGCAACAGACTACCACGTCAGGTCTGTGGTTTTTGTCTTTGAAATGCACACACCACATTAACAGAATCAGAATTGTTTTTACTGTGATGCTCAGTCAAATCGACAGTTGTTTGTTTTTCACTCACCCTTATCTTGATTAAAACCCACTGTTCAAGTTGCTTTCAAGTTGTTGTTCACATACTGTTCAAGTTGCTCTATTCCATACAATGAAAGTGAATGGAGTTTAGCTATATTATATGAATAATTCTTTATAAATAATGTATAGTTGTATTATTATTATTATTATTATTATTATTATTATTATTATTATTATTATTATTATAAGAAAATAATTTTCATAAATACAATTCTTAATATAGTTGTATTTATTAAAAATTATAATCATAATATTGTTATGTTCATTATAAGAATATAGATTTATTTATATATGTAGTTAAATATAGCTAAAAATATAGTTTCATATAAAGTTAATATATAGTTTTATTCTTAATAATAATGTAGTTATATTAGCTATATTATATAAATAATTCTTTAAAAATATAATTTTCTTTATAATAATTCTTTATAATGTAGTTTTAAAATATTAAAATAACTAAATATTTTTTAAATAATATAGTATTATTATTATTATTATTATTATTATTATTATTATTATTAAAACGAAAAATGTATCGATTATAAATTAATGTTTTCATAAGTAAAATTATTTATTAATTATAGTTATATTTGTTAAATAATATGTTGTTTAAATAATAATATAACAATATTAATAAAAAATATAGTTGTTATAAGAATGTAAATTCTTTATAAAAACATTTTCTTTATACATGTAGTTAAATATAACTAAACCAAAAATATATGGTTACATTTAAAGTTAATATATTATTAATAATATTATACTTAGTAGTTATATTATATAAATAATTCTTAATAAAATTTTCTTTATAAATAATGTTATTTTAAAATAAATATATATTATATAGTTATATTATTATTATTAATAACAATAATAAAGTTTAAATGAATATGTAGTTATATTAATACTACTACTACTAATAATAATAATAATAATAATAATATAGTTATATAATAATAATAAAATAATAATAATAATAATATAGGTATGTTAGTTATAAGAATGTAAATTCATTAAAAATGTATATATAAATAAAAATGAAATATTACATTTTTTTAAATTCTTTAAAGATTCTTTAAAAATAAAATTCACTCTAAAACTATTCTTTTGTTTAATATTGGTATTTGTATAGTGTCTCTGTATACTAATACAAGTGTGTGTGCTTGTGTGTGTATTTAGGGTCCAGGCCATGTGTAACTGTTTACAAGGCGTCCCTTCAGAGCCTGTGAGCTTCACCACTCTGAGCTGTGAGCCCGACACACCCAGCCCTCCACGCAAAGCCAGCGGCACCAAGAGCAGCCTCGTCCTGCAGTGGAAGGTGTGCAGTAACACATTCACATCTCAACAGTCCCACGCTGCATGGTCAAAACTGACATTAAGTGCAGAACATTCACAAAAATTCTTCTTCCTAGGCGCCGTGTGACAATGGTTCCAAAATCCAAAACTATATTCTTCAGTGGGACGAGGTATGTTATTTTTCATTATCGTTTTTCTGTTTTTTAAATTGAAAGATTAATTAGGAACTTTAAGATTTTGCTTTATTTTCATGACAATTAAACATGAAGCAGTTCTCATTACTGTAATGTGAACAAAAAGTATTTATAGATTAGTCTTTGTAGACACAGTACGGCACTGAGAACTTGGGGAAAATGTGCTAAATTATCAAAACAAGTAGTCACTATGACTTTTTTTTTAATAATGGTCCAAAAAATAGACTTTATTTATGCAAAACGTAGTTCCTCAGCTGATCTGAGGTCTGTAAGACATGTTCCTGAATCAACATATTTTGTCAATCCTGGAATAACATTTTTATCCGAAAATGTAGTCCTAATCCAGCCCAACTTCTCCCTAAAATCAGAGGGGAATGATAGGTGAATAGCGCTGATGTAGAAGCACATAACCCTGGTTGTAAGCCTAAACTTGACATAAACTGTACTCAAATCTGATTGGTTGATTGGAATGTTGGTTCATTCACTTGGTGAATGACGTGCGGGTTTGCATAAAGTGCTAATCCTGTGCTCTGTGAACAGGGGAAAGGGACGTCTGTGTTTGAACAGTGCTACTACGGCCCTCAGAAGCAGTACAGACTCACCAAACTCTCCACAGCTTCCAGATATTCCTTCCGGCTGGCAGCCAAAAATGACATGGGGGTCAGGTGTGTATCAGTCGGGATGCTCCTGAAGAAAAAGACCGTAAACATTGTGTCATACAGTGATAGAAGTTCAAAATGAACCATGCTAATGGCAGATAAAATAGAAGAAATTATTACAAATATTTTTGTCACACATTATTTGGTAACACTTTATTTTACGAAGTCTCCTTGTTGCGTGTTACATGTACTTACCATAGTAATAACAGTAAATTATGCATAATTACATGCAACTAACCCTCAACCAAATCCTAATCCTACCCTAATCCTAGAGTAAGTACATGTAGTTAATTCATATTACTCAGTACTTAAATATATAATTACAATGTAACAATGACACCTTAAAATAAAGTGTAACCCATTATTTTAAGGTCTCCGTGATATTTAGCACTGAGTAATATTAACTACATATGCTTACTCTAGGGTTATGGTAAGTTGCATGTAATTATGCATCATTTACAGTTATTAGTACATGCACTGTAACGTGTAACAAGGACACTGTAAAATAAAGTGTTAGCATCATTTCTGTCTTGATGTCAATGCGATGTTTTACCTGTGTTTTCCTGTTTGGGTAGTGAGTTCAGTGAAGTGGTCCACATCATGACGTCGTGCAGTGTTCCTGCCCCCCCCTTGAGCCCTGAGTTGGTTCAGCCCGGGGTCACATGGCTCTGCGTGCGCTGGCAACGGCCGGCCGGCTCGCCCAAAGAGGACGACATCGGCTACGTGCTGGAGATGGAAGAGGAGGGCTCAGTGAGTGAGAGATTCACACACACTTTCACAGAACACACACACCCATACCAAGTCAGCATGAAACGGAAGTTGCCATAGGCATCCCTGCTTTCAGACTGTATGATCCTCCATCTCTGATTTTAGAGGTGGTCAGAGATGCATCATCATCAGTGTAAACATCAGTTTGTCCTCATGCATCCTGGACACCTAAAAAAAGTTTTTAGGTAACACTCATTAGTTAACTACATTAATTAGCATGAACTAATAATGAACTGCACTTACACAGCATTTATTAATCATTGTTAATTTCAACATGTACTAATACATTATTAAGATCTTGTTAACATTAGTTATTAAAATCTTGTGAACAAACAGTGAATGACTGTATTTTCAATAACCAACATTAACAAAGATTAACAAATACAGTAACAAATGTATTGCTCATTGTTAGTTCATGTTAGTTAATATATAAACTAATATTAACTAATGAACCTTATTGTAAAGTGTTACCTTTTTGTCTGATAAAAGATAAGCATAATAAAAGTTTAATTGTTTTATTTATTTTTGACTACAAAAAAACAATTAAAAGCATTGTATTTTATTCAATTTAAATTATATTATTAATATATAATTATTTTAGTCATAAAATGACAATAATATCTAAGTTGTTTTGAGGAAAAAAATGGAAACAAATGTCATGTTCATAAAAACGTATCAAGCTAAGGCACTCGAGAGTTAAAGTAAATGTATATAAAAAGTCTTTATTTTATTATATTCATGTCATGTGTAATAAACGGCGATCTGTGTCGGCTGGCTTCTAGTGAAGGGTCTAAGGATTGTCCCGAAAGATTCAGGTTCAGTTTCAGAAGGCCAGGTTTGTTTCATGCGTCACTGTGAGTCACTGTGTGTGATTGTGTTCTCATGAATGTGTTGCACAGGGTTACGGGTTCCAGGCCAGTTATGATGGAGACGAGCTGTCACACACCATCAGAAACCTCCACAGGAGCACCACGTACCGCTTCAGGGTGAGAAACACACACACACACACACACACACACACACACACACACACACACACACACACACACACACATCACACACCATCAGAAACCTCCACAGGAGCACCACGTACCGCTTCAGGGTGAGAAACACACACACACACACACACACACACACACACACACACACACACACCATCACACACCATCAGAAACCTCCACAGGAGCACCACGTACCGCTTCAGGGTGAGAAACACACACACACACACACACACACACACACCATCACACACCATCAGAAACCTCCACAGGAGCACCACGTACCGCTTCAGGGTGAGAAACACACACACACACACACACACACACACACACACACACACACACACCATCACACACCATCAGAAACCTCCACAGGAGCACCACGTACCGCTTCAGGGTGAGTAACACACACACACACACACACACACACACACACACACACACACACCATTACACACCATCAGAAACCTCCACAGGAGCACCACGTACCGCTTCAGGGTGAGTAACACACACACACACACACACACACACACACACACACACACACACACACACACACACACACACACACTAACACACACCATCAGAAACCTCCACAGGAGCACCACGTACCGCTTCAGGGTGAGTAACACACACACACACACACACACACACACTAACACACACCATCAGAAACCTCCACAGGAGCACCACGTACCGCTTCAGGGTGAGTAACACACACACACACACACTAACACACACCATCAGAAACCTCCACAGGAGCACCACGTACCGCTTCAGGGTGAGAAACACACACACACACTAACACACACCATCACACACCATCAGAAACCTCCACAGGAGCACCACGTACTGCTTCAGGGTGAGACACACACACACACACACACACACACACACACACACACACACACACACACACACAGGGTGTTTCTCACCCTGATGGTGTGTGTGTGTGTGTTTCTCACCCTGATGGTGTGTGTTAGTGTGTGTGTTTCTCACCCTGAAGCGGTACGTGGTGCTCCTGTGGAGGTTTCTGATGGTGTGTGTTAGTGTGTGTGTGTCACACACCATCACACACTGTCAGAAACCTCCACAAAAGCACCACGTACCGCTTCAGGGTGAGAAACACACACACACACTAACACACACCATCACACACCATCAGAAACCTCCACAGGAGCACCACGTACTGCTTCAGGGTGAGAAACACACACACACACACACACACACACACACACCATCAGGGTGAGAAACACACACACACACACACACACACACACACACACACACACACACACACACTAACACACACCCGCACTGGCTGCTTGACTTCATGACTATACTGGATGTGTGACTCCTTGAGTGTCCACTTATTTTGTATTTTGTTAGTTTGTTTGTTTGTTTGTTTGTTTGTTTGTTTCTTTTGTTTGTCTTTTTTTTTCTTCTCTCTCTCTCTCTTTGTTTGTTTGTTCTTTCGTTTGTTTTTTTAATCTCTTTTTTTGCACATTTTTGTCCTTCATTCTTTTCTTACTGTCTTTCATTTATGGTATCTTTGTCTTTTCTTGTTCTTTTATTTTTGATTAAGTAGTATTCTTTCTTTCTTGTTTTGTTTTTTGTCTTTGTCCTTCATTCTTTCCTTGCTCTTTCATTTATTTTATTTCTCTTTCAGTTCTTTTTGATTTAGCTTTTTTCTTCATTTGTTCATTTAGTGTTTTGTTTCATTCTTTGTTGTCTTGCTTGCTCTATTCTCCTTTTGTTTTTCAGCTCATTTCATATTTTATTTGTTCTAGTTCTCTTTCTTCATTTAATCTTGCTGTTGTTTTTCTTTTGTTCATTCCATCATTAGTTAGTTTGTTCTTTCCTTTGATGTTTGTTCTAGTTTTGTTTTCTCTCTTCATCTCCCGGTCGTGATTCACCGGTTTCCAGTGGCCGTGAGATGAAGCAGGCGGTGCACTGATGCGATCGGTCACTGTTCTCTGCTGTCGCTAGGGATGCGCTGATCATAATCTCGTTTCCAAAAACAAAAGTGTATTAATGCGCTCAGAACGGCCGCATGTGTCCTGATGAGAGGAGCTGATTACCTGCCGAGAGCTCACATCCCCAATTACTGACAATTACTGTGACGGATGACATCACAACACCACCGTTCATTTCCGAACCGCGAAACGCTTCCTCATCCTGCACTTTTGTCAGGGGAAAAAACTCTTTCTGAGTGAGATAAATTCGGTGGTGAATATAAAGGCTTTTAAAAGGCCCTAGAGATTTGCATTTCCTCTGAACCCAGTGTTTGTGTGAGTCATAATGAAGCCTATTTTTAGGACCATTCAGATTTTTTGCATTGTGACATTTTGAATCATTAATGAACCAACACACACACACACACACACACACACACACACACACACACACACACACACACACACACACACACACTGCCTAATTTTTCCTTTTTCTTTTTCATCATTGCAGGTTGTGGCCTATAACGCGGAAGGGAAGAGTAACCCCAGCGCTGTGTCTGAGTTCACCACGGCCCCTGATAGGCCGAGCTGCCCCTGCAGACTCACTGTGAAGGGCAAACCTCACCCGACCAGTTTCCGCCTGACCTGGGGTCAGTTCAGCATGTTACGGTCACACATCACAGAAAAAAAAACAATCAAAACATCATCTTTAATTTAGTCCTCATAAAACCCTTTTACAATGTGCGTAAATCACTCGCATATGCGACTAAATGTTCATGCTAGGCAGCTAAACTGATGAAATTAAAATGTTAAAACGAACAGAAATGCAGAATGTACCTCAGTATCAAGAACTAGCTGAAGTTGCTAATACTGATGTTTTTTGTGGTTTCCTCTCAGAGCCTCCCAAAGACAATGGCGGCTCAGATGTGACGAAGTATGTGGTGGAGCTGTCTGAAGGGTTATGTGGTACGTCCCACTGAGGTTTCCTGGTGTGCTTCCTGGCATTATTATGGTTATTTCATTGATTGTGTGTGTGTTTTCAGGGTCTTCTTGGAATCAGGTGTACAGCGGTTCGGCTATGGAGTGTGTTTGCGACGGTCTGAGCCCAGGATGTTCATACCAGGCTAGAGTCCACTGCATCAGTGCCGGAGGCGAGAGCCCGGTATGTCACACACATCATGCCTTCCTTACTCCTCTTAGTGCCATGTTAAACCTTCATTTTAAATAGTGACGACTCATCGCTCATATCACCTATACAAAATATTGGCCAATGAAATGCTCTCTAGAATGAGAATGTCCCACCACTCTAACACTGAGCTTTATTGTGCTAGCAATGTTATAGGGCTGCGCAACGATTAATCGCATCCAAAATAAACGTTTGTGTTTACATAATATGTGTACTGTGTATAATTATTTTGTATATATAAATACACACACATGCATGTATATATTTGAGATATATAACACATTTTCTCAAATATATACATGCATGTGTGTGTATTTACATATACAAAATTAGTATACACCGTAAACATATTATGTACACACAAACTTTTATTTTGGGGTGTCTTCATGTATGTGAGTCCCTTGTGTTTTCTTTAGCATAATTTTAATAAAGCACTTATTGTGGATATATTCATTTATTAAAGTTCAATTTTATATTAAATGCAACTATCTGATAGGATTTAAGTATCTTTGTGTATAATTTCATAATTCTATTGTCTTTGACGTGTATTGCACAATGTGTGCTGCATTTATGGTAAACTAAAATATACTTGAATGTCATTTCTATTCAAACTCGTCATGTATTTAAATATATTTTTAGTTACACATTTGTTTTGAAGTTGCAGTTTAGTACATAACTTTCAATGTAATATCAAATAACACTACAGTTAAAATTATAATCAAGTACTTTACATGTACTGTCAACACATCAAAATAAGTGAAATTCTTTAAAGGATTACAAAATATTGATATTAAAACAGAATTATTTAAAGTAAAACTTCATTACAGAGTGCACTTTTTCAAAGTTGACTTAAGTGTGTCAAGAAAAATACTCCAAATACACTTACAGCAGTGACACACAAAAGACAAAGATACCATAAATGAAAGACAGCAAGAAAAGAATGAAGGACAAACAATTTACAAAAAAAGATATTAAAATAACAAACGAAAGAACTAACAAACAAAGAGAGAGAGAGAAAAAAACAAACAAACAAAAAAGAAAGACAAACAAAAGAAACAAACAAACAAGCTAACTAAATATTTGAAGTAGTCTCGATCGTAGCCAAATAACCACGCATTAATAATTCATGTTTGAAAAGAGTTTCGGGATGTGTTCGAACTAACAATGTTAACTGTCTCAAGTCACTATTCACATTGTCACAAATTATTTTGTAACAAAAACGTCCGACTCCTTTGTCTTTGCAAACCCTAAACATACGTACAGACACACTAGAGTGCCGGGCTGACGTCACCATCACAGAGTGCTTTTAGCAAGCGGCTGGTAGTAATTTCTCTCCTCCGTCTTCTGATCTCAGCTGTGATGGCATTGTTGGCGGTTTACAGATGTATATCTGCATGCGGGACTTGCCAGCGCACAGCTATGACTCATGTTGGCAGCGTCTGGGTTTCGCATACGAATGTGAGAGGATGCTCACATGGCTGTGGTCTGTTGTCTGTGTTTCAGCCGGTGCCCACACACACACACTCTCTTCTCGTCCAGGAGGGGGAACACCATTAAAGTGGATCAAGATTCTCCAGTCTTTCTGATTTCTCATGCTTGTTGTTTTCAGTTGACGGAGGCCTTGCAGGTCCAGACGCCACCTGTTCCTCCTGGTCCGTGTCAGCCGCCCAGGGTCGTGGGCAAACCCAAAGCGAGAGAGGTGCAGATACGCTGGGGTAAGCTTGGGCTTTGTGTGTGTGCGTATTAATTGCGTATAAACAATTAAGTATGTATTTGGGGCTAATCGGGGGGTGGGGGCTTGAGTGGTGTATTTTACACTACAAGTGTTGGGGAAAGTTACTTTTAAATGTTGTGCATTACAATATTGCGTTACTCCCAAAAAAAGTAACGAATTGCATTACTTAGTTACTTTTTATGGAAAGTAATGCGTTCTGTTACTTTGCATTACTTTTTCTCACCTGGGTGGGGCTTGCTTGTTTGTTTTTTAAACAAGCAATTGAAAAATGTACTTATTTTGTTGTAAATAGAAAATGAATGAGTTACTTTATTAGTTACTTGTAACACAAGTTTGTAATCAGATTACTTTTCTCTTGTTATGCATTACCCCCAACACTGTACACTGCTGTTTAAAAGTTTTGAATAATTTTTTTACGTTTTTAAAATAAGTCTCTTATGCTCTTTTGCAGGATATAACCTCGCAATTGAGAGGGGAAAAATATCTGAATTATGAGACAAGTTGCAATTACCTTTTGTAATGTTTATGTGGTGGCAGAAACAAGCTTCCATTTAAAAAAAAAGAAAGAAAAGTAACCGTAATCATGTGAAATTTAAATAATTTTAAATGTAATCTGTTCCTATGATGTAAAGCTGAATTTTCAGCATCATTACTCTAGTCTTCAGTGTCACATGATCTTTGAGAAAGCAAGCATTTTTTATTATCAAAGTTGTGCTGCTTAATATTTTTTGGAAACTTTGATAAACTATTTTTCAGGATATTTATTTTCCAGAGCAGTTAATTTAATTTGTCTTGTGAAAATGAAAAAGTCTTTACTGTCACTTTTGATCGATTTAATGTGTCCTTGCTGAATATGTGGTATTTCAGATGCATCTAAACGCTTTCTCTCGTTGCATCTGTTAGCGCCCCCTCTGGTGGATGGAGGAAGTGCAGTGTCTTCGTACAGCGTGGAAATGTTCGCTCCGCAGGTGGAAGAGAGCAGGGAAGTGTACCAGGGCTGTGAACTGGACTGCACAGTGGGCAGTTTACTGCCCGGCAGGACCTACGCTTTCCGGATCAGAGCTGCCAACAAAGCTGGGGTGAGCGCAAGCCTTTCAAATGTCACAGACTTTGTTTCATAGTTGCTAATAATCTGTTCTTTTCATAAAATGTGCCACACATATTTTTGTGTCAGCTAGCAAGTTGTTTCATATTTTTGTTTGTGTTCAACAGTACGGCCCTTTCTCGGAGCGCTCTGAGGTCACGACAGGTCCGGGGGCCCCTGAGACGTGTCGGGCCCCTTGTTTCACCTGTAAATCACCCACGTGTGCTGTGGTCAGCTGGGAGGTGAGAATATCCCATGATGCAAAGTGTTCTTACTGTATCAAGCAACTCTTTAGTACCTTTTGAGAGTTCAGGTTCATTTTAGCAAATTATTTTGCTGTGAGTGAATTACGGTTATTACCGTTAACTAAAATCATAAAAAAAATAAAACATTACTTGATGATGAAACATTAACTGAAAAAATAAAAATGTGTATATATCAATTTTCATATATATATATATATATATATATATATATATATATATATATATATATATATATATATATATATATAATTTTTATTTTATTTGTTATTATACACTTTGAAACTTAAACTTATATGATTTCAGCTAGTTGCCAAACCAACATTTCTCAATTTTCATCTAGTTTAATTTGAAGTACTAATATAATTAAAACTAAATGAACAAAAACTTAATAAAAAATATATAGACATATTTAAAAAATAAATAAATCAAAAACATGTAACAAAATTACTAAAACTATTACATTAACAAAAAAAAAAACACACAAAAAAAGATATATTTAAAATGAATACAAAATTAGATTTTATAAAAATAAAATCTTATTTAAAATATGAATAAAAACTTAATTATATTAAAATAGCACGACTACATCAGAATTTAATTCGAGTGATTTGAGTGTTTAATTTTTAATTTGTAGCATATGTTTTTCTGCAATATCATTTTTTAAAAATATTTTTCAGGTTGTTTTTGGCTATGAGCTTTTATTGAAATAATATCATAGATGCAAATAACTATTCCCTCCTTAAGTAGTTTTGTAGTGCTTTTATTGCTTTTTGATTCTTTTTATTTTTATTTGTTTAATTTTTTTTTTGGTGTTTTTGCTTTTTATTTGTTTTTTGTTTTTAATCTTGTTTACTTTTTTGTGTTTTTATTTAGTTTTGTTTTATTTTTTTTATTGCTTTTTCTGTGGTGTTTGTTCTCTCTCACACGTGTTTGGCACCCCCGCAGGCCCCTGCCTGTAACGGAGCGGCGGTCTCCGAGTATCGCCTGGAGTGGGGGGCGGCAGAGGGCAGTATGCAGCTGTGTTACACCGGTGCTGCACTGTCCCATGAGATGAGGGGGCTGCTGCCTGCCACCAACTACTTCTGCAGAGTCCAGGTGAGAAACTAACACTGTCATACACATGCTTATTCCTGCCAAAATACTGAATGCTTGACCTGTTAATGGCAAGATATGACGTAACAAACCAGGAAATAGCAGTCTGGTGGCTGATTATGCTTTTACTTCCTGTAAGTGCAAAACAATCAGCTTGATGATTCATAAACATTAGATGACTGGGCAAGTGCCAACTTTATATTGTCAGCGCCACCCAGTGTTGACAGACAAATATTGATTTTATTTTCTTCTTTGGGCTTTAAAATAAGCTCTTTATTACTGTATTGAGGACTGTTGTCTACTAATTGTTGGCTGAAATTCTGTTATATTTTATTTATAAAAAACTTATTTTTTATTATATATATATAAAAAAGCTCAATCCCTGACTGTTGCTGCAGATTTACCAGAGCGATACAATTCTAATTCAGTCTTAGGAACGGTGTTTGAAATAGTGTGGTGTTACAAAAAGTTAATCAATTCTATAATTGATGCATTACATTTTTCGTTTTCAGTGCATTTAATGTTAGTCTAGTATAATTAGTCTTGATGAGTTTTCTGCTGGCTCTGCTAGAATCCACTAAATAAAGGTTAAAGATTAAAGGTGTACAGTATTTGATGTTCTTGTCAGGCCTGTTCAAACTTTGGTCACTAAGTATGATTAGTGCACATTATTTAGTTTTTTGTATTTGCTTTTTGTTTTGTTTTCTTGTATTTGATTTTTGTTTTGCGTTCATTCATTTTTTTTTGTACATGTTTTTTGTTTTTGTTTTGTTTTCTTGTATTTGATTTTTGTTTTGCGTTCATTCATTTTTTTGTACATGTTTTTTGTTTTTGCTTTGTTTTCTTGTATTTGATTTTTGTTTTGCGTTCATTCATTTTTTTTTACATGTTTTTTGTTTTTGTTTTGTTTTCTTGTATTTGATTTTTGTTTTGCGTTCATTCATTTTTTTGTACATGTTTTTTGTTTTTGTTTTGTTTTCTTGTATTTGATTTTTGTTTTGCGTTCATTCATTTTTTTGTACATGTTTTTTGTTTTTGCTTTTTGTCTAGTTTTCTAACACATTTGCTGTGTCTTTGCATTAACTGAAGGTTACAGATGAAAGGTTTCTTTGATGTTCTTGTCAGGCCTGTTGAAACTCTAGTCACTGACTGTGATTTGTGCCTCAGGCGGTGAATGTAGCCGGTGTGGGGCTCTTCAGCGACGCTGTGCTCTGCCAGACGCCCTGCTCTGTGCCAGCGACGGTCAGCAGTGTCCACGCTCTCCGCGAGTCCGAGATGAGAGTGGAGTGCAGGACTACGGAGAGGGAGGAGGATGAGGAGGAGGAGGAGGAGGAAGAGGAGGATGAAGAGGCCGCTCCTCTCCTCTACTCTCCGTCCACCTGCCTCGGGCTGCGCTGGGAGGCGCCGTGTGATCACGGATCAGAGATCACGTCTTACCTGATCGACCTGGGAGAGAAACAACCCATCCTTACAGGGCCCGTAACCAAATACATCATCCAGAATCTGCAGCCCGACACCACCTACAGGTACAACGAAATCTGTGGCACAAAACACTGGCAACAGCAAACATGCTGTGTGACCAGTATAGTCTTTTGCGAGTGAATGACTCGAATAAACTATTCTGTATATATCGTGATATATATCATTATCATGAAATAAAATAACTTGTTTTGTGATATAAGATTTTGGTCATATCGCCCACCCCTAATATATAATATTATCTGTCAAATAAACCGTACTCTTGATCATGTGATGTTGGTAAACTATATCATATGATACAAATATAAGACAAAAACCCCTCATATCTTGAATTTTAGTGGCTTTTTTACTGCATTTTATAGGCTTCTACATTATTTACGTAACTAAACTGCATGCAATGCAAGATGACGTACAGGTCTGGGCCCGGGGCAGGGTGCGTTAAAAGCGTTATTAATTTTAAGTTTAACATGTTTTTTTGTTTGTTTTTTTCATAATTAATCACACCAAATAAACGTGTTAAACCAAAAGCTCTAATTTTAAAATGTAATTTATTCCTGTGATTAAAGCTGTATTTTCAGCATCATTACTCCAGTCACACGTTCAATGTTTCTTGAGCATCAAATCATCATATAAGAATGATTTCTGAAGGATCATGTGACACTGAAGACTGGAGTAATGATGCTGAAAATTCAGCTTTGATCACAGGAATAAATTATATTTTAAAATGTAATAATAGTTTAATAGTTATTTTCAATTGTAGTAATATTTCACAATATTGCTGTTTGATGTATTTTTTTTTAGCTTTGGTGGGCATATTTTCTTTAAAAAAAACAAAAACAAATCTGAATTATTCCAAGCTATAATAAGCCCAGCTGTGACTGAATGAATCTTGTGTTTGAAGGATAAGGATCCAGGCTCTGAATAGTCTGGGTGCAGGACCCTTTAGTCACACCTTTAAACTGAAGACCAAGCCACTGCCACCCCTCCCTCCCCGTCTGGAGTGCACCGCCTCCAGCCACCAGACCCTCAGGCTCAAGTGGGGCGACGGCCCGGCCAAGGCCCAACCCACCGATTCCCTACAGTACCATCTCCAAATGGAGGATAGAAATGGGAGGTAAGTTGCAACATTATTTTTGCCTTTGTGAAAATCAGCCAATTATACATTACCATTCAAAAGTTTGGAGTCGGTAAGATTGGGGTTGAGGCGATGTCAGTTCTTACGTCTTGAAATATAACTATTTTAATTTTAACAAAGATTTTTATCCCCCCCAAGTTGGCGTTTTGCAACTGGAGCGATTTTTGCTACAAATTATGCCAACTTATTTGTGTGTGTTTTTTTTAGCATTATGTATTTAATATATCTATACGTGGAAGAAAAGGATTTACATATCTATTAAAGCTATGGTCTACGATTTCAAAGATTGTTCATTATTAATAACCTCGTTCAGATGCTGGTTATGGTTCTACAGTACAATCCTAACAATATGAAGAGAAAAAAGAATGAAAAAAATCCATTCACTCTATTGGGTGTACAGCTGCAGAGAAGTTGACCAATGTAAGCTGTCCGGCCGGACAGCTTACATTGGTCAACTGCTCTCATCCAATCCCCTGCTCCACTTGAAACTCCACGTGGCGCTCGCGTCTCCACCCCGCCCCGCCCCCCTCCTGCGATATGAAATTTCGCGCTGACAGTCTATGGTAGCTAGCAAAGTAGCATCAGCTCAGCAATGGAGAAAAAACAAACCGACAGCAGCAAGCGGCCCTGTTTGCCCCTACACTCACGGCTGACTTTTTGTTGAGCAGGTAAGCATTTATTTATACTTTTATGGTGTGAGGTGTTACATAAATAGCTTTTTATCAGTCTGACAACATGCTCATGCTGCCGGTCGGCATTGGACTGTTAGCCGTTTAGCATCGCCTATCACGGATCAAAGTAATTATATTTCTTGAAGTGCTTGAATATATTTCAGTAGGCCTAGCGGGTTTCTGTTAGAACATTGCATGTGTTGCTAATCTTGCGTGGGCGTGAACTCAAACGTGTGCCTCTGAGCTATTTTGTTAGGACAATGGTGACATTGAATTGTTGATGAAGCAACTAAGTTCAAGTGTCGAAAGTCAACTTTACATATGATGTGTCATTAGCGAGGTCATTAGATTGAAGCGACTAAGCAATGTTGTGAAAGTAAATGACGTCAATCAGTCAAAATTGTAAGTGTTCATTCCTTCAAGGCTTTATGTGTTCACTGCTTTCAGCTGTGAGAGAGGATGTTTACTACCGGTGATCACAGCTTGACTGAGTGACGTTGTTCAGGTCGTTTCCCGGTGGGAGGGATCAGGTAGCACAGAGGGGAGGGGTGTGTGTGTGGAGGGGCGGGATGATTTTTTTAAAACTTCCTAACCGTCTCAGGCATTCTCGACCGATTTTCAACATCGTAGACTACAGCTTTAATGACATATGTGTCTTTATGGAGGATCTTGATGCTCAGGAAATTGTCAATTTTAAATAATTTTGTGGACAATTTAGAATTTACTTTGAAAGTGAATTCTTCACAAATACATTTTCTGGATATGTGGGTGTAGAAAAATCAAAGGCAGTCTTATCACAAATTTATTTACCAAAGAAACTTTGGTAAAATGGCTGAAAAAAAGGTATACTTAAATATTACTAATATTCAAATTTAAACGCATAATTTTAGTTTGGGAGAACAGCTTTTGGCTTGTCTCCTGAGGCCACAAGAGGGTGCAGTGAGCAAAATAATAATGCACTGTATTAAATTGTTTATTCAAAGCAATGAAATAACACAGGTTATTTGAGTTTATAATAGTATAAACTAAATGTTTATATGGGTGTGTTCACGCTTGGCATATTTGTTTCGATTAAAACGAACTCTGGTGCGATTGCTCTGTTAGTGCGGTTCATTTGAATAAGTGTGAACACTGTCATCCGAACCCTGTTGCGCACCAAACAAGCGAAAGATGTGTCTCTCTCAGCTTCAAAATGAACTCTGGTTCGGTTCGAATTAAATATGAACACGACATGGACCAAAGACATCTAAATGAACCAAAAACAGGACATAATGTCACAAGATGCAACTCTAAAAAGGACAGAATGCTCAAACATTCCAGTTTTTTTTTTTTTTTTGTTATCAGTCGTGATGTTGCAGATCACGACCAAAAGAACCAAGAGAACTGAACTACAAGTGTGAACACCCTCGATCAGTAAATTGCATAAACAATTATGAGCAAAACAGCATCAGGGTCATTCCGTGTCAAATCAACTAAATTTCGGAAACTTCTCCGGCTCATAATACATTTTTGATTTTGTTCATATTTTTTCTGTAGGAAGACAAACATAAATAGTGATGAAAGCCAAAATATTACATGTCACAGATGTATATTTACAGAGTAATCCACTGTTTTGTAGATGAGGGTCAAAAAATGACAATTTTCACCCTGAGATTTGGAGTAAAATGACTGGGGTGTAAAATTGACTTTAGAAAAATGGCAGTATCATCATTTTATTTTTACACAGAGATTGGTACTGTAGGTCTATTACTTAAAATCTGTTGACTTAAGCAATCTTTGTTGCATTATATGCCAACGGTGACTTTTCAAATATGGCAAAAAGGCACTTGTGTTCTTTGCCTCAAGTTTGCATGCCTTTAATTCATAACGTATTAAAGATATCTTAATATCCTCTTAGATTCTGGATCTTAACAAACATTTCTTTTGGAATCTTCATTGTAAAGGCCCAATATGGTTCAATGCCAGAGATATGGACATGTCAATGTGGCTCCATGAGTAAATTGGTCAATTGTACACATTTTCAGTGGTCAAAAACCAAATGTGGGTCACTTTTCATACAGCTGATATTTTTTTTCCTTTAAATAGGAATATCTGAAGAACAAATAATGTTGAAACTAGAGATGCATCTCTTTTTTTATTTTTTTATTTTTTTTTATCAACTCAATTGCATAGAACATCCCTGTCTGAGTGCCGTAAATATTCCTTTTCCAAAGTTTGCATGCCTGTAACTCTAAAAGTATTAAAGATATCTTAATATCCTTCTAGATTCTCAATCTTAATAAACTTTTTTTTTTTTTTTTGTTTTTTTTTTTGGAATCTTCATTTTCCAGGTCCTATAATGTTCAGTCTCATAGATATGGGGAGCTCAAAGCAGCTCCATGTTCAAATTGTAGAATTTTACCCATTTTCAGTGATTGGAAACCAAATGTGGTTCACTTTGCACACAGCTGATTGCATTTGAAGAGGAATGTCTGAAGAATAAATGTTTAAACTAGAAATGTATCTTGTTTCCCTCAATTAAAAGAATTGCAAAAACATAACTCTCTGAGTACCAAAAATCCACTGAAAATGGTTGAGGCACATTAACTTGCTCTCAAACGTGTATAAGAATCTATATTTGAATCAGTTTTAGGGATACTTAGTTTTAGGGACTGTTTTAGGTGTGTTGTATTCAATTGTTTTGATAGAGGAAAACAAGATACATCTATAGTTTCAGTGCTGTTTGTTCTTTGGACATTCTTCTTTAAACACAATAACTATCAGCTGTTTAAAATTGTACCTACATTTGGTTCTTGATCATTGAAAATGGGTAAAATTCAAGGATATCTTGAATACTTTTAGAGTTACAGGCATGACAACTTTACAAAAAGAATAGCACTCAGACAGGTATATTCTATGCAATCGTGTTGATAGACAAAATGTATATATATTCCTAGATTCAACATTATTTGTTCTTTAGATATACCTCTTTAAAAGAAAAAAATATCAGCTGTATGCAAAGTGACCCATATTTGGTTTTCGACCATGAAAATGTGTACAATTTACCAATTTACTCATGGAGCCGGGATTGTGCCATCGAGGGCCTTTAAAAAAAAAAAGGAAAGTTTGAGAACCAGAATATAAAAGGATTTTAAGATATATTTAATCAGGCATGCAAACCTGGGGCAAAAAAACTGCTTTTTGCCATATTTGAACAGTCACCGTTGGCATAATGCAACAAAGATTGCTAAAGTCAACAGATTTAACTAATAGACCTACCAATCTCTGTAGTCATTTTTACAGCCCTGTAAATTGGCTCCAAATCACTGGTGAAAATTGACATTTTGACCCTCCTCTACAAAATAGTGGATTACTAAGTCAATATACGTCTGTGACATTTAATATTTTGGCTTTCATCACTATTTATGTTTGTCTCTCTACAGAACAAATATTAACAAAATCAATTTGTTTTTTGCTGAGGACCTCTGGTTGAGTTGACTTGGAATGACCCATCATGCATTTATGCCCAGTTTAATAAAAAGAGCTTAAGCTGCAATCACAGATTTCTTTTTGCATTAAAAACATGAGATGCAATGGAATGGAAAGGAAAAATTAAGTCTCAAGACATGTTTTTAAAAAGATGAACTACTTTTAACTTTACATGGCTTTCTAAACATGCGTCTCTCTGTTGCGAGACGCTAGTGCAACAGTAAAAGACGTCCGTGTGACGCTTGTTTACATAGAAAACACTGGAAACGCAGCACAGAGAATACGTTCTGACGCATTAATCTTCTCTATTTCTGCAATGTTTCAACTGGAAAGGCTAACAAAAACATTAAAATGCAACTAAAACTCTTAAAACGCAAAACCTATTAAAAAAAGAAAACTGCTACTGTAAATTGTAATCATATTTTACAGTAATACTGTTTTTACTGTATTTTTGATCGAATAGAGACTTTGCCTTCAGATTCTGCCTTCAAGTCTGTTTTAAAAATCCCTCATTTATTATAGGTTTGTAATATTGTGTGTTTCGTGGCTTTATAGAGTTCAGCTCTATAACATGTTCTCTGGTTCTCTCTCTGTTGTTGTCTCTTCCTGAAGGTTTATATCCTTGTATAAAGGACCCTGTCACACTCACAAAGTGCAGAGGCTAAATGAGTCTACCTCGTACGCGTTCCGCATCCAGGCCTTTAACGAGGCGGGCGAGGGGCCCTTCTCCACTGTTTACACCTTCACCACCCCCCTCTCCCCTCCTGCACCCCTGAAAGGTACCGCAGCTGCCACACGCTTGCCCCATAAACTTCCATTGTAATTGCATTTCTGTAGACAGGTTTTTGCTTGTTATTAAACACTCAAGTTTGGGTTACCTCATGTATCTCACAAAACCTGTCATGAACATGATCAGGTCATATTTGACCTTATACATAATATAAAGTATATAAAAAAGCACATTTGATTTCTCTCTTCAGCTCCTCGCGTGGAGCGTGTGGACGAGTCGTGTGAGGTGAGCTGGGAGACGCTGCCGCCTATGAAGGGAGATCCAGTCATCTACTGTTTGCAAAGCATGCAGGGAAATTCTGAGTTCAAACAGGTACCTGCACCACACTATCGTCTCCATGAACAGTTTTCAGTAGCTCACCAAACACCAAAAAACCTCAATTTCAGCCTCAATACAGCATCTCAATTATAGTATCTCTTTGCACTGTGAGGCCAAAGCGTCTCAAATGTCGGCCCCCACTTGTGAGCACATCACACAGAGGTCACGGCACTCAGCAGGTGCGCTCAGCAGACAGCAGGTGTTGAGTCCAGCAGTTTGGAGGAATATTATTATAGCATAATGGCCATCAAGTGGTCATTACTGAACGGCTTAGTGACGGTTATTGCACTTAATGTTAGGGCCAAATCAAATCTAGCCGCTGAAATTTGTTCTTTGATTGTACATGATCTATATTCGGACATCATGTTGTGACAATGGCCTTCATAACCTCTGTTTAGCAAAGCCACCATAAAGGTTAAGAAGCACCAAAGTACAGAATAGAATTAGTAGGGTTGGTGCTAACAGGGTTAGTTCACTCAAAAATGAAAATTCTGTCATTTAATTACTTGTCGTTCCAAATAGGGGTGTAACGATACATCGATATGGATCGATGCACCGATATAACGTCTAACGATACGATGCATCGATTCCGCACTTAAAATATCGATATACACCTTTATTTTGACACTGTCCACATTCTCACGTAACATCCTTCCGCCAAAGCGCACATTTTCGTTTACTCACCAACCGCCTGCCGGTGTGTAACGTTAATCTCCTCATCTGAAAAAGACGCCTGACAAGACTGACTAAACCCTAAACAAGTTTTTTTCACAAAAGTCGGTATTGTCCGCTGTCAAGGCATCGCGAGTTCATGTTTTACAGCAGAAACAGACAAGCAGTCGCACCCTTGTTGGTGAACACAACACGATCAGTCCGTTTTAGCGACTCAGCGCGCAGTATTCAGGTCAGATGTCACTTTGAAAAGACGCGCTGGCTAAGAGGAGTTTCGTCAAAGCTGACTAAAAGTGATCGAGGATGGATAATTTCAATGAGCTCGTGATATCTTCTTCAGGGTGTAAAAGGAAAATAAAACCTGAAACATTTTCATGGAACCTTACTAAAGCAGCTCGTTTAGTGGTGAGGGAAAAGCTCTCTGTATTGCGTACTTTATCACAACAACAAAGTTTGTTAGGCGTCTATGTCAGCTGAGGAGATTAACGTTATGAAGATTAACCAAGTGTTGTATTATTTATCATAGCAATTACTTGGTTTTGTTTGACTCAGAAAGATGAAATGTGAATGTATCTGCTCTGCTAAAAAAAAAAAAAACTTTTAACATATTAAAGCATATTTTCAATTAACTTTAATTTTGTAATTTACCTGTATTTTTTAAGTTATTATTATTATTAATCAAAACAACCCAGCTGCAGTTTGATTGATATTACTTGGATGCACAATAATAATAAAAAACATGATTTATGAAAATGAACAAGAACGGAGTACTTGCAAATGACCACTTCTGTTATAAATGTCCCAATTGGGAGAAGGTGTGCAATTTTCAAAGAGTTTAATTAAACGTTCATGTTATATATTTTGATTGCATTTGTGAGTTAATAAAAACGTAACTGGTTGTGTGAACATAATATCTAAATATCGATTAATCGATCGAAATAGCCCTGAATCGAATCGAATCGTATCGTGGAATTTTTTGAAGTATCGGAAAATATCGTATCGCTGGCTGAGAGAATCGATATCGTATCGTATCGTGATGAACTGTCCGATTTACACCCCTAATTCCAAACCCGTAAGATGTTCGTTCATCTTCGGAACACAAATTAAGGTCTTTTTGTTGAAATCTTAGAGCTTTCGGTCCCTCCATCCACTTTGACGCTTCAAAAACGAATCCATATCGAGCGGTTTAGTCCGAATTTTCTCAAGAGACACGATCACTTTATGTGATGAACAGATTGAATTTAGTCTTTTATTCACATACAAACATTCATCAATGCACACGTCAGATATAGTTAATGGAAGCTCAAGCATGTTCGCTTAACGTGCGAGAACCAATGAGGTTCATTTTCGTGTGTTACGCAGCACGTTTGAGCTTCTGCAAGAACCAATGAGGTTCATTCTTCAGTTGAGCTTCTGTTTGTGTTCGCTGATGTGAATAAAGGCCTAAATTAAATCTGTTCATCATATAAAGTGATTGAGTCTGTTCAGTAAATTTGGACTGAACTGCTCAGTTTAAATGGATTAGTTTTACGATCTCTTTATGAACTTTTTTGACGCGTCAAAGTGGTAGTTGTGTAGCTGACAAAGGAGAAACAGAAAGCTTTCAGATTTCATCCAAAAGAAGAATGTCCCAGCTGTCATATGATAGCTTTGAGTGAGGAACAGACCACAAGTTTTGTTTTTTACTGAAATAACTTCAGCTGTAGCTCTGAAATTTCAGTTGTGCATTATTCAAAACATTTAAACTCGTTACAATTGATCACAAAATGCACGAGAACCTTTAGCGTGAGAACATTGGTGTCAAACTTGGCGCAGTAACATCTTGTGGTGCCATGTTTTGATAATGTACATAATGTGCAAAAACAGATAAGATTTGACGACTTAAAATTCGGTCTGTTCCACAAAGCATATTGCTTCAGAAAACGGATAATACTACTTTTATGGTACATTTATTTAAAAAAAATCTCCTTTTCTCCATCTAAATCATATGGTTTTGGAAAGACATGGGGAATAAATTGACAGAAATGTCATTTTAGGGTAAACTGTCCCTTTAAATGTGGGTCCTAAGGGGCCTGCTGGAGAGCCGGGTAGAAGCGTCACCTAGATGTCTGAATTTGCAGTATTGAATTTAATTGTCACTGAAAATACTGTGTCAGACGGGACCCGACAGATCTGTTTGATTTAACTTGAATCCACTCTAGTGTGAGCACCTGCGCTGGCTGTGAGTGACTGTAGAAATGAGTGTAATGGAAGGGTAAAGCAGTCTCACTGGCTCTGACTCATCACCTCCTGCTGAGAGACACTGTGGGAGACTGCAGGCATGATGGGAGGCTTGTCTGTTTGTGTTGATGCAGCCCACACACACGTGCAGGACTTCATATGCGTATATTCGTGTTCTTCAGGCGTATTACTTCTCTTCCTACACATCTGCATCTTTAAAATAGACTTCATCAGTTCTTTTCTCCTTAGTATAATGTCATTTAGACATGAATGCAGTGCTGAATATTGTTCTATATACTGATTACTGATCTATTCAAAAATGTGCACATTTTAGGTCTTAGCAAATCATGATTATGCTTTTGATTGAGAATTGGGCCTAAATACGTGACAATACTTCTATTAAATACACTATAAAAAATTGTTTTTATTATTATTATATATGCACTACACTACACATATTTGGGGTCATATATAGATATATATAAGGAATTAAATAAATAAATGCTTTTCTTTTTTACTTAATATTCATGAAAGAATGTATCTCTGTTTGCACAAAAATGTGAAGCAGCCACAACGGTTTTCAACATTTTTGAGCATCAAATCAGCATATTAGAATGATTTCTGAAGGATCATGTGACACTGAAGACTGGAGTAATGATGCTGAAAATTCAGATCACAGGAATAATAAATTACATTTTTAAATATATTAAAATAAAAGTTTGTGTTCACATAATATATGTTTGTACTGTGTATCATTATTTTGTATATACACACATTCATGTATACATGTAAGAAAAATGTGTTATTTAAATATAAAATATTAATATTTATAGATAATTTAAATAATGTATAAATATATATAGAGTATATACATGCATATGTGTGTATTTACTGTATATATACAAAATAATTATACACAGTACACACACATATTATTATGTAAACAAACTTTTATCGCGATTAATCGTTGCCCAGTACTAATTAAAATACAAAAGAGATATTTAAAATAGTAATAATGATTTATTATTATTATTATTATTATTATTATTATTATTATTATTATTATTAGGGCTGTCAAACGATTAATCGCGATTAATCGCATCCAAAATAAAAGTTTGTTTTTACATAATATATGTGTGTGTACGGTGTATAATTATTTTCTATATATAAATACGCACACATGCATGCATTCTTAAATATTTAAGAAATATTTGCATGTATGTACTGTGTATATATATTTATATTATATATAATTTATATTACATATAAATATTTTATATATAAATAACACATTTTTCTTAAATATATATGCATGTGTGTGTATTTATATATAGAAAATAATTATACTCCACACACACACATATATTATGTAAAAACAAACTTTTATTTTGGATGCGATTAATCGTTTGACAGCCCTAATTATTATATATAAATAATAATCTTACTGACTCCAAACGTTTGAACGGTAGTGTAGTGTTTATATAATATTCCACATAAAATGTAAGCATTTTTTGCAACGTACTCATTTTTAATTTTCGTCTCCAATCCTCTCAGATCTACAGGGGCTCAGCCACTTCCTTCCAGCTCCCTAACCTGAGCTCGTCCACGGACTACCGATTTCGCGTCTGCGCCGTTCGGCAGTGCCAGGACGCCCCCGAAATCATCGGGCCCTACAGCTCCACCGTCATCCTGCTCCCGCCTCGCATCGACACCCCCGGGGCCTCCGGCGCCACGGGGTCCAAAGCAGCCGAGGCCCAGAAGCCAAAACGCAGCCTGACGGACGAACAGTTTTCTTTCCTCATCATCGCCCTCTTGGCCGTGACCTCCATCCTCATCGCGGTCGCCATCCAGTACTTCGTGATCGAATGAGCCTCGGTGCCGCGTTACATCGTCAAAGCGAGTTTGGTTTGTTGATGTTTGTTTTTGTTTCTTTATTTCCGTTTCCGGCACAAGCGTCGAGGAGCCGCTTGAAGGGAAGGATGGAGAAAAGGAAGTTGTAGATTCACTTCACCCAATCTATCGTTCTATCTTTCTCGCTCGCCTTCTGCGCATGCTGTCAAAAGAACGCCGTTCCCTTCCCGACGGACTCGGCGATTTATTGAAGGATCAGCAGCGAAGCTTACCGCTCGTCGCATACTCATCGTACCACTTCAATTATTTGTGTAGCTGTAGTCTTTATGTTATTTATACGTATAATTTCAGTTGTAAACTGTCGAGTGTAAATTCGTTCAGTGTTCCAAAGCTAGCTCGGTGGTCGCGTCGCTCACCGGTATGCTATCTTGGGCCTGGGACTTGAGGGCCAGTGACTACACCGTCAGCGAGGGGGTCCCGAGCGATCCCCGGGGAGATAAAGTCTACGGCGTAAGGAAGGGGAGGCGAGACCGATACCGCTCGAATTAGCGAACATTGATTTAGCACTTTCCTCAGAACTTTTTTTGATGTTCAGAATGTGTAAAGGATGCAAAAATAACTAGAGAAATGTTAGTATATTTTTGTACAGTATGATACGAGGACCTGAGATTCTGGCTTAGTACGGGGAGTAAGACTATGACTATGAATACCAAACTAACTCAGCTTAATAGTTATTTTTACTATCATGTACGTATACTGTAGCTTGTTTTTACAATCAAGCAGCTGCTTTGCTCCAAAATATTGTCGTTCAGCACAAACAATGTACGCTTTCTCGGAAACCTTTCCTTCAGTCTTTACCTTTGCACCTTAGTGAGAAGAGAAAAAAAAATACTTATTGAATGCGTCTTGATCTTGTGATGCGTTTTATGGAACATGTTTTCCAGTTGTGCAAGCCCTCAATGTGTTTTGGCTGTTTTTAAAAATGTAGTACCACAAAATTTGTTCTTGAAATGGTTCATTCTGACAGTAATCATGATTTCAAAAGTCATATAGTATTGGTCATTTTTCGGGGGGTGGGGGAAGGGAGTTGTTTAGTTTTAGAAACCAAATGATCACATTGTTAACCTTTACTTTTAGCAATATAATTTGTTTTGATGTAATCTCGAGATTATTGAATATATGACTAAGTATTTTCAGATATGTTTTGATTTGTTTAAATCTCCTTGTTTAAATCACACATTTGAACTTTATTTTTTTATATGGAAAATAAAACCTTTAAGTTAATTCTGTCCAGCAAAGAAATTAAGAAAAGCGCAAGAAACAAAACAACCGCAGTAATGAATTGTGTTAATCCTACATGTACTTCCTGTGAAATCGAAATTTTTGCCTTTTTCTCTGTGTGTTAAAGTCTTGTGACTGATTGTCAACGCTGCGTAACGACAGCATGACGGTCCGGTCGTAGGGTTTCGTGTTTTGTGCTTTGGTTATGGGCATATGAGTGCTGTCAACAACCGTTAACAACTACAGGTATCTTGCAAGAAGTCTTGAATGAAAATGAATTACATGATTTGGTCTAATAGATATTCTGCAAATGTCTTCTGTTTGTCATTGAAGGAAAAAAAAAAAAATCTCAAATTCCTATTTTTGATAGTGATACAGTGTAATTGCAAAGTGTGCCATTTTAACATCTCCCCACCATGGTAGGCGATTGGTTCTTGGGAGAAAGAAAAACGACAAAAAATCAATAAAATATGCACAAAAAATGAGACCATTTTTATGTAATTTTAATGTTTGCAGTTACCTCATACACCGTACATTCCAAAACAAAAATTTGTTATAGTATACATACTACCAGACATATCACTTTAAAATGTTATCAGATAGGAAATGTATAATCATATATATGTATCTAAAGTGTGTCTGTATAGTCATGATATCTACAGACGGATCCATGCACAATAAAAGATTTATAATTCTTAATCGTCGTCTTTTACTGCATGTTGCCAATTGTATGCAGATTCATATCACAATAATGTTGTTTTGTGTGAAAAATGTATTCCGAAAGATCATTCCGCTCGCTCATGGTTTCATCCACAAAGAAAGAAAGAGCCACCAGGGTCATTGGGTTAGAGATCTCGCTCCAGACAGATTGTCTATTAAATTCGATTATTCTTCAGCACTTGTATCAAGTGTTATAGCATATTAGACATTAAGATGATCTAAATGTATTTCTCTGTAATGTTTCAAAATAGATCTGAAGTGAACATTTGAATAAAGATTGTGTTAACATTGCCAACATTAATACTGATCACTTGTTCATAAAAAAAACGAGCACAATAAGGTCATGCTGTTATTATATATACCATATGAACTGTAATTTAACAAAATATATATTCTTGTTGAAATTTAAGCAAATATTTCTATAAAAGGTTTGATATGTGTGGGTCACAATTCCAAGTTCAATGTTTTATCCAAATTATTACTTCTATACTGATATGCAAATAATTCAATAAATATGAGTAGACAACTATTTATATTTACACATGAACCAAGATCTGTTTAGCATATAAATCCACGCATTGAAAGCCAAAGCCCCGTCTCTCACCTCCCTATCCGTCTACATTGTCTCCGCCTCCTGTGATCTCAATATTTAATTAAAAACTGGACTAAGTGATGTTATGCACGCACACAGTAGAAAAGAGGTGATGCTCTCTCTCCTCCAGCAGAGCACCAGATACAACCTCCACAAGTCTTGTCGGTTTCATCTCCTGTTCAAACGCACCACCCGTTTGGTTCCGCCTTCCTTGATGTTTTTGGCCTCTTATTACAAATGGACTTTCAGTGAAGGAGTCTCGTCAGCTGAGTTCATCCTCACCCTTTTGTAAAGGTCTGTTGTACACTTAGACCTTATCGAGCGACAGCTGCAGACTTACCTCAATATGGAGGAGTTTATGGAGGACCACCATTGCGGAGACTCTCTCTTCCCAACCTCCACCCTCATTCCTGTCACCACCATTTGCGTCCTGCTCTTCATCGTTGGCGTAACCGGCAACACCATGACCATTCTCATTATCCAGCGCTTCAAGGACATGAAGACCACCACCAACCTGTATCTCTCCAGCATGGCCATCTCAGACCTGGTCATCTTCCTCAGCCTCCCCTTCGACCTCTACCGCCTCTGGAAGTACGTACCTTGGGTCTTCGGGGAGCTGGTGTGCAGTCTATCGCACTACATCAATGAAGCGTGCACCAACGCCACCATCCTCCACATCACAGTGCTCAGCATGGAGCGTTACCTGGCCATCTGCTTCCCTTTCAAAGCCAAGGCTGCCATCACCAAGAGGAGGGTCAAGTATGTCATCTTGGCTCTGTGGGGCTTCGCCCTACTCTCCGCTGCACCGATGTTCTTCTTGATGGGCGTGGAGTACGAGAACGAGACGATACCTGACCCAGGGACCCGGCAGTGCAAGCACACGCGCTATGCCATCGACTCGGGGCTGCTGCACACCACCATCTGGGTGTCCACCACCTACTTCTTCTGCCCCATGTTTTGCCTGCTCTTCCTCTACGGATCCATCGGCCGAAAGTTGTGGAAGAGTCGTCATGAGCTTCATGGGCCTAATGCGGCAGCAAGACAGAAGGTTAATCGGCAGACTGTCAAGATTCTAGGTGAGTTGGTCTTGGGAAGTGTTAAGGCTGGAATGCACTACACGACTTTTAACATTGGAACAGATTTTAAATTGAAAAAGTTTACGGAGATCAATTGCCATTATACATTTAAGTGACTGAAGATCACACACTACCAGACTTTCTGGTTTGGTCTGGTCACACAACAAACTCACGCAGAAAGATACACCTTGTTGCTAGGAAAATGGATGACAAATTAAAACAATATGTGTTCTAAGATCGTCTCAAAATATCAAGCATGTTTGATATCCTTTGACTGGATGGAATCATAGTCTAAAGCAAAAATCTGAGTCTGTGCTCATCATACACAATGTTCTGAGAAATCTGTCAATTCTGACTGTCCAAAATCTGCAGACTGGCACTGACTTGGCAACTAGCGCCGACTTGTTCAGACTGACAATCGGAGCAATACAATCTAGTCCAAAGTAGTGTACTGTATTCCAGCTTTTAGGAATGAGCCATGGATAGTTGTGCTTGCTAAGGTTCATTCTTAAGGTTTAGGGATCTGGACAAGCCCCTGACCCTAAGTATCAACCTTGGAGTATAAATCATCCTACAAGGTTTGTGCTGTAGACATGAACATGACAAATCATGAGGCTTGTTGAGGTAAGGTGTGAGATTACTTCAGATCATGCACCATTTTTGTTTGGTAGACCAAAAAGACAGGTAAACAAAATCCCATAAGACTTGCACTGAGGGACAGATCTGAGCCAGATTTAGAGATCAGAATGCCATAGAGAAAAGAGGTAGGCTCTTTTGACTTGGGTCAGTAAGTGGCCATTCACAACACCACTATCAACTGCGTAACAACTAGCAATGTGTTAAAAACATACAGATCACCTTAGCTATGTTGTAGTCCAGTCCAGGCTGAGACCGGAGTAGGTTGCGTCAGTCAAGACAGAGACCTGAAGAGGGTCTGAGTAATTCATAAAGCGTAAATATGTTTTCCTTTGGTATGAATAAAGCCTGGTTCCATGGCAGTGTTGTAGCAGCACTCAAGACCGGACTCTATCTCGAGTCTGAGTCAAGACCGAGTCCAAATGCTGACAAGTCCAAGACAAAAGCATCAAAATATGGTCTTTGTACTTGAGACCGAGTCCAACACTGCACCCAAGGATCATGATGACCAGCAAGAGGATTGTAACACTTTTGCCTTTAATGTTTGTAACTCTGGATTTATCTAATTGATATAATTTTCCAACGTCTATTTGCAAAGTGTTGTCGTTGCGACCCACCCCACCACCAAGGGGAGTTTAATAACACATATTCTAGTTCTGTTTTAAACTAGAAAAACCATTGAATAAATACATGGTGAAATGTTAATTTTGACCTTTTTCCTTCTAAATTCTTTATATTTGAACACCAAGCTCTTTGTTACTTCAGGAGGATGCTGAGAGGGAAAAATATATAGAGAGATTTGCGATGTTGATAACTGGAAATGTCATCAGTGCAAAAAGGGTCAATTAGTAACTTTTTAGAAATGTATTTGCAATGTAAATTAATGGTGTCAACTTGTGTGAGATGAAGCCTGACAGACCTTGCAAATGTGTAAAATCTTGTCTATTCATTAATCATGCCCTTTATGTTGGGTTAGTGAATGTGGCTGTTTTATGTTTATTAGAAGCCTTAATAAATCAGTGTCAGTAAGCGACCATCCATAACATTGACGTACCTCGTTCTTCTATTAACCCCATATCCCATCTCCCTCTTCTCTTAGCTGTTGTTGTATTGGTCTTTGCCATATGCTGGCTGCCTTACCACATCGGTCGGTTCCTCTTCACTCACGTTGATGACTACCACTCGGCCCGCCTCAGTCAGAACTTCAACGTGGCCTCCATGGTGCTCTTCTACCTGAGCGCCTCAGTTAACCCAGTCCTCTACAACCTCATGTCCAACAAGTACCGCTCTGCCGTCAAACACCTCTTCCTCTTGCCCCGCAGGGGTCACCACGGCCCCAACCGGAGGCATATCTCCACTCATGATGACACCACCGCCTGTACAGAGACGTTGAATGTGATGAAAGAGACCATGATGACTAGTGCTGAGTCTCAAGAGCCTGTTCCATTTTAGAACTGTTTCCAAATCTCCAAAGACTGTGGATTCGATTAGACGCGTGCATTTCGATTCATGTGTGCGCATTTTAATGTGATTTTAAACCATTCTAGAGCAAGAAGATGCGAAAGAGAACTCCGTTTTCTCGAATTCGTACACATACAAAGTGCATGTGCACGCAAAAAGTCACCTCTCATGTAGTGTGTGAATACTGAATTGAGTTCTCCTTTGCGTCGCCTTGCGCTTGAATAGGCAAATACACAGAAAATGAGGTCAAAAATATCCTCATAAACAGTCGGTTTTGTCTTAAGTGAATGTAAACATTTGAGAAAGAAAACGCATGTGAAACAGTATATTGGATCCGTGCAGCTCTTAAAGTGACAGCAGCCTAATAAACCTGTCGCCTTCTGTGTTAATGTTAATCAAACAACAAAAGAAAATCACTCTGATATTGGCTGAATAACTTTTGTAACTTTAACCCTTTTGCACGCAAGTTTAAAATATGTAATTTTCATGATGATGCTTCATGCTTGTCATTTGACACACCACAGCCACAATAGCGCTGTATGACAGATGTAGCGCTTATTTAGTTTTTATAACTATCTGATTTTCCGATTCTCAAATATTTGTGAGTGCATGTGTTTTGTCATTTAAACACCTTTTATAATGATCATGTTGGTGGCCATGTTTGTTTATATTTTCTGTAGTAATATGCAGCCTGTTAACATTGTTTGAGTGAACCTAAAGGACAACCACCTAATGAAAACAAACCTGCATCGGATGACCATGTTTCATTGATATATTGCCATTGTTGTGCTTATATGCGCAATAAACTGTCATGGTAGCCTGGCAAGCCAGACCTACATCAAGATGTTAGGTCTGGCAACTCACCATTGACACGGCTCAATCCGAGGGGCGGGATAAACGGCTGTCTTTCAAATTCCCTCTGCACGCAATAGGACAGCGCTTCAACCAACCAGAGCGTTTTCCCAACAGTGGAGCTTACGCTAGTTGATAGATTCAACTTTTGAATCTGGCCGGCAAAACTACGAACACATCTTGCTTTTTTAAGAATGACTTAAGTGCCGTTCTTTGCTCTTTTCTCTAAGAAAAACTCCAAGTCCTCCAGAGTCGCACCCAAAGCCGATTCGAAAGACTGTTCGCCAGCAGCAGCCGCCGCCATTCTTTGTTTTCAAGTAGCAGGGAACCGTCACAACTCTGTCGTCATTATGTTAAGCCCGCCCCGCCTACTCTATATGCGACGTGATTGGCCTGACCCAATTTAGGTTTTTCCAGCACGAAAGTCAACAGAGAGTTGACTACCCTGGCTGCAAAATAATTTTTGCTGCCGCTAGGGTGCGTCTAGATTTCTAGGCTACTGTCATGGTTCTTCTGTGGCAAATTGAGTGTCTGTGATATAAAATAATGGTATTCAGCTGCAACCGAGAGTTTGTCAAGAAATCACAGAATTAATATGTTGGATATCTAAATGTTTGTATTTTTTTTTTAACCTAATTAGAATCTAAACTGGGAATCGATAAGCGGAATCAGAATTGGAATCGATAAGATTGTATACCCAACTCTAATGATGACGGAGGAGGGCTTATAGTAACATCATCCCAGTTGAAGAGCGCAGGAACCTTAGAGAAGTGAAGAAATGTGGGCTTATTGGATGATTGGTGTGAACAAAAGGAAAAATGAGTTTGAAACTGGAAACAGCTTGTGACAGTCACTGTGCGGGGGGAAATGACTGGGTTTCACACAAATTAATATCAGTTATTACTACTCACTAATAATTTATAATTTTAGTGATAGTAATCATGTTGTTTAGATCAATAATGTGATAATAGGTTTCATATAAAACAATTAATGGACATTTTGTGACTGGAATTGACTAGATTTGGACTTTTTCATAAACTGTGAGTGGTTAACAAGCCAGTAATGATGAATTGTAAACCATTGCAGACACAAATGCCTTCGCAGTGCTTGTGTGCGTAATTTCTAATTTAACATAGCAACTGCATCTTAAGTCATTTTATGGTTTTATGTCTTACAGAAAGCATCATCCAAATCTTTTAAATGAAAATTAAAACTAGTTTACCATTCAGTGCATGACAAAATGGTGATTCGTGACATCTTAATCACAGAGTTATGTTATGGTAATCTCATTGCTGTAATGTTTTATTTGTATTTTCACGTATTGTGTCCACAAATGATTCTATTCTGCCCTGTTGGATGTAATTTCCTTTGTACATATTCTTATCCATTATAGTATTATTGTATTGTAATCTTTAAATAATATGATATTATTCTTTTGTGAATGGAAATAATTTGTTTGTGGCTTTCTCCCATTTCCTCATTTTTGATGTGCAACTGTTCGACAGCATTGATAATAACAAAGCAGTCTTTTTCAGCAGTAAGTGAACATTTTTAAAAAAAAATGAATTTGTTTTGACTAATATAAATATTAATAAATAAAAGTGCAAACCCTGTTTCCTTTTAAATCATTTTAATCTTTTTTTAAAATCTTTTTTATATAATAATTTAGCCCTTTTTTAAGTAAGTGGGGCTCAAAGTATATATATATATATATATATATATATATATATATATATATATATATATATATATATATATATATATATATATATATATATATTATTTTATTATTTTTTTAATAATAATGTATTAACCCCCACAAAAACATTGCACTTCATTTTAATTCAGAATTTTTAAATCAAGTATAGAAAAGATGTCTTGAATAATTTTGTTGGAGTTCCATTTAATGTAACTTTTTTTTTGAGTAATTTAATAGATCCAGACAAAACTTGAGGATACTGAGGAAAATCTCCATTGTTTTGAAGATAACTGTACTTATTGTACAGTGCTTATTCAGCAGGGGGAGACACTATCTCATGCTTGACCACAGAAAAATGATCTTTTGTGAGGTGAGAGCAATATTTTGTATTAATAAAATAACACAAATATGTAATTAAATGAATAAAATTTAATTAAAATGTTTAATAAATAATTATTAAATAAAAACACATTTCATTTATAATTAATTTTTATCAACAGTATGGATTTAAACAAAAAAAGAATACCAGATTCAAACAAAAATAAATGAATACCAGACAATATCTGCCCTAAATTATTTTAGATTTGGTTGATTTTTATCATTTTCAAACACATTCTGGTTCTCCCAGTACTCTGAAACCTTAATTGTAGTTCAGTTCTTGTATAATAGATGTATTTATTACATATAATTCTCCAATAACAGTTTTTGAAATCATCCAGCTGTTACTGCCTGCATGCTAATGTCACAGTAATGTTTCTTTACTGGTGTAAGATCGTTACTACAGGTCTGATCCCACATGATCTCTTTTAGTGTCAAGAAAGAAGCGTCCCAGAAAGCACTGAGACATTACTTCTTTCGTCAGACGGCCATGTGGAATGTCATTGGCTTTCCTCGTGTCTTTGTTCCAAACACCTTCAAAGCACTATTATCAGGACCTTGCTTTGTTCCTCTTGATGGAGAGCTTGTTTGCTCTGAGCTAATCTCAAGCTCCACAGGACTCAGCTGTGGCCATGTTTATAAATATGGGAATGAAAAGGAGAAGGAAGGGGTCTTCACCAAGGAAGGGAACTCTGGGTCTAGGTCACCTTGTAATTCAACTATCACCCAAAGATATTTTTGATAAATGGATTCTAGCCCTAATGCTGTGCTGAAAACCCTGTAACACCTTTTTGATGACTATGATCTATGATTTTGAAAAATAAATACAAAACCTGTGTAGCAAGTGTATAAAATCACAAAATGATCAAACAAATATTTGGGCAGTATTTTTAGATTCAAGCGTTCATGTGCTTAATATTTTTCTGTTAATCAGATTAGCCCATTTCAGGTCTACACCTCTCCTTTCAATCTGAGTGAAACTGAATTCAGATCGAAATCGATTGAGGTGTTTACATGAAGGCTTTTCAGTCTGGTTGAGCCATCAATCCGATTTTAAATGGATAATGTTTGTGCATGCAAATGTAGCTATGGTGAAATATGGTCTCCTGGACTAAACTGCTCAGAGGGCTATAATGCATTGATTAATAATACCTATATTTATTTAATAAGATGGTTAGCTGATTGGGGCAGCACCACAGTCATTACAATTCAAATGGGTTATTTATCTGCAACTGTCCTTTTCATGCTTTGCTTTGTTGAACTCTCTCTCTCTCTCTCTCTCTCTCTCTCTCTCTCTCTCTCTCTCTCTCTCTCTCTCTCACACACACACACACACACACACACACACACACAGAGAGAGAGAGAGAGAGAGAGCCTCTTCACATTCCTCTGTCACATGCTTGACATGAACTGCACTACTGTGTAAAATGCTTCCTCCCTCTGATGAAGTACTGTAGTGTTTAAGAAATAAGCATGATACTTACTGTCATCCAACATGCCAACTTTCATGGAGATATTTACAGTCCTATTCCACATTTTAAACCATATGGGGCTAATTCATATTGGGCTGACATCCCATAGACAAACCCATAGGGCCCATAGGCCTACCTCAAGCCTATATCGTGCATACATTGGCCCCACCATAAATATATGAATTTGTACAATCTGACCTGTATGTAAATTATGATGACTAAAAATGTACAAATGACATACTAATTCATACAAATTTGTAACCACTTGACTAAATCATAAAATACTAAAAAGTCCCCCTGTGGTGAAAATCATGTTTTTAATGTTGTTTATATGTCTATGTTTTTAATATGCTTTGAGACAAACCATGTGCAAATTCGTAAGTCAACACCATTGCTGAGTATTTTCTCCTTAAAACTGCAGTGAACCAAAGACAGTCTCAAAAACACGGTTTGAAATCTCTGGTGTTTCTGACGTTACAAACTACGTTGTAACCAATCAGGTAAACGAGTGATCGTCAACGAGTGGATCTCTGAGCTGGTGTGAGTGAGTGGAGGCGGGGCTAATTTGCATATTAATAGAACCACGTATAGCCTACTAAATGAGGCAAGGGTGTAGAGTTACATTCAAGCTGTTGTAAGGCATGAAGAATTTTTTTAAATACATAATTTCAGTGATCAAAGATAAGTTTTAAGGAATAAAATTATTGACTACAGGGGAACTTTATGAATGGTCACAAAACTAGCTAAAATGGTTTCTTAGAAAAGAGCTCGCTAATAGCAACACTGCATTATAATTTTTTTTTTTTTTTTTTTTTTTTCCTAAAATTATTAAAACAACCAAATCTTAAGAGTAGCTAATTTGCTGTGATCGGACACTGGTCGCGGCTCGCAACATTGCATGCAGCCTGCGAGACAAGTCAGTAAACGTACAGGTTTTATTGATTTATTTAGGCTTACACTTATAGCTATCTCATCTTTTTCAAATGAGCCTGGCAGTAACCTACACGTTATTTAGCCATTTCACTGAAACTGTGGAATAGGCTAAATATTGGGCTATTTTAGTTGCGAAGCCCACTGTTCAAATAGCCTACCGAATAAAAATATCCACATCATACTTTTTTATTCGCATTTTGGAAATCTTCTTCTTAGCTTATTTTTAATGAGACATCGCGCATAAGATGCATCAAATTCAAAACTCTCAATTCCGATGTCCAACGCGCCTGATGCTCAAATGCATCAATATAAAACCATATCAAATGGCCAAAATACTGACTAGGCTGATAGGCAGGACACAAGGGGTTGTACACAGCCGAACTGGTCATGACTCATAACACTTCGTCTTTCAGTTTGATATGAGTGAGAAAAGTTGGGTAATCTCGATCAGATCAGACGAGGTTGCGCAGCGCTTTTGCGCTCTCGACGCCACACAGTTTCTCTTCCTTTGTCGTTTGCGTTTTGAAGCGTTCGCAGATCTGGCTGTTGCTGACTAAAGAAATAGAAAGTGAAGTGAAGCTGCTGTCAGACTGGAGAACAGAGAGACGCATCTCCACATTCCGCTTGGATACAGAAGATCAACGCGGATAAACGTGTTTGAGGATGGAGGTATGATTTTGTTTTATGTAGCCTATCTATTACTTTTTGCCCCTGGGTCCTGATTTTTTATTTTTTTTAACTGCGCAAGACATAATATGAATAGGCTACTAGCAGCCTATATGTAGCATGAATCCAGCTGATACTCCAGTTGGCTTAATAACAGTAAGAAATTAAATCAAATGTCTGTCACGTGTGTTTGTATTGACATCTAAGCATTAATTTAACTTCCTAGCAACACTATTATGAATAGTGATAATAATCATATGCCTAATAGTAGCATATATACTGTAATAGCCTATGTATTATGATATTTCAAACTGCATGAATGTGCTTTAATGACCCATCAAGCCTTGTTGCAATAACGTTTGTTAATAGTTATGGACAGTTTAAGGGTTGCTGCTTAAATTTATAAGACTCCCTCTGACGAAACTAAAACATATATTATAGGAAATGAAAGAAAGTTTGTGTCTTTAGGTTAATCCTTTCATTTGGACCCAGATGTCCTCCAAAATATGTTTAACTTTAAATCTCAGTTAGTGGCTAAAGTGACTTGCAGATAAACTAACAGACACGTGCTGGTAAAATGACTGCTCAGACTGTTTTAACCCCAAATTACCACAAAGTGAGGAAGGAAGGGCCGTCTGCAGAATATCTTCCTCTGTCTGTGTGAAAAAGCATGAGCTTTGATTTTCCTCTTAGCCACAGGCATTAAAGTTCCTCACGTGGCGTGTGGTGCTCGGGTTGTTACTTCTGCAAGTGTAATCAAAGAGCATTCAACTCTTTTCTTGGAGTTCATCTTAAAAGGGATGTGAAAAGGGGAGGTATGCTTTTCCACAGTAAGTACATGTCTGCACTACCATCAAAATGTTTCTAATCATGATCCTAAAAACCTATCTAAAGGCTTTTGCTTATAGGACTGGAATTAGTTTCTTAAACATATTTGCCTGTACTGTATCAAAAAAACAAAAACAGATTGAGCGGACAGAAAGAGAGCAGCCAACAAATGTCAAGTAACTTCTCCAATAATGTTTAACCTATCTATCATGAATATTTAAATGACATAATACAAGGACGTAGATTTGGTTTGAACCTTTGGGTTTTTTTTGCAAAATATTTTTTTTTTTGTGGTAGCTTACCTACCCACACATGCAAAGTTTATTACCGCAATTGATTAATAATTCACGTAATTCATTGTTTTGCGTAGGAAACACAGGAATTGAGTATTTTATATTATTTAGGCATGGAACCTTTTCAGTTTGACAATTTTCTTCACTTAACTTCTACTTCTAACGTCACTTAACATTTTCTTCAATTGAAAATGCCTGTTTCCTACTCTTAACAGATAGGCTATTGTTTTCATTTCTTCAGGCTCTTAATGATCTTTTTGGATATCAGAAAGCCAGGTTTTTCCCTAATATCAGACATCATTAGAACAGAACACATTTTATCAGAGAAAACTATAGCTTGGTCCATAATTCATGAAGGTCCAGAGTTTAAAGCTCTGGATTCTCTCTCATTACCATGCTTTTAGGCCAGTGTATGTCGATTAGAGCGCTTCACGCAAATCTTATTACATTTTTGGCTGGTGACTCACACACCACTCATGCAAAATTTAATACAACAGGCTTCAGTCATGTTTCCATTAAACATGGTATAAACGCATAGATCGAAGTCCAGATATTACTCCCGCAAACGTTTACGACACAATGTGAAATATGCGAGGCTTCAGTGAATTGAAGTGTTGCCACCATGTTGTGGAGACGCTGTGTGTTTACCACTGTGAAATCTTCTGCTCAAGTCATGCTTGTGAAGTTGGTTCTAATCGATTGGCTTGGTCATCCGCACTTTCAGAATCTGACTGAGGCTTGAGCTGATACAGTAAAACCGATGGCATTATAATCGGGACTTAACCACTGGCAAAATGGGATATCAATTAAACTTGGCTGCATATACAATATAAGCGATTTTTTAAAAAACAACTGGTGCTACAAAAAATGGAGACACTTACTAGAGTCAAATACCGCCTTGCTTAAGTAGGAAATACTTCTTATCCAACATTTAGTCATGATGGTGTTGACTTGTATTGTTCCCGGTGCAAGAATTCAAAGAGTAAACGTTTAGCGGGAGTGAGTTACTTTCGTTTCCAGTGAAATATCCAGTGTGTTGTAGGCAGCGGCTAAAGGCTGCAAAGAGTCGTACACATGGAGAGAACAGCGCAACAGACAATCTGAAAACATTGTTGCGTTCAGGTAAGAAAGCTGTTGCCATTGTGTTCCACTTTCATCATGATGCTATTTAAAGATTACAATTTTAAGTGATAAACCTGCCCTTACAAACACTGTTCTGTTAATAACCCTCTGCTGATCCGACTGTACCTGGGCGGGGATATAAAAATGCAGAAGTATAATCTGTAGTTTTCATGAAAACCCTGGAGCTGTTAAAATTATACTTCAACTGTTTGTGTTTAGAAAAGCCTTGGAATCTTAAGCTTGCAATTATGGTTAGGGGTGTTACATTTACGGACACATGCTTGAGATGTTTGGCCAATCACAGCACATTAGGTCAGCTAGCCAATCTGAGCACCCTGTGTGTTTCAGACAGCCTGGGAATAGAGGTGCTGCAATAATGTACAGTATGTGAAAAATACGTTTTTTTTTTTTTTTTTAACAATAAAGCATGGTAACCTATTTTAATACACCCAATAACCAAAATAATGAAGTTTTACAATAGCATCATATGGCCTGTTTAAAATTGTTGTCTGCCTATTGGAATTTAAATACTGCCATGTTGAATTGAAGTCGTTAAAAATAAAATGACTAAAAGGACAGTCAGTTGAATTATGGGTAAGGGTCAAAGGTAATAATGGTTTGGATACAACATGAGTGATTCTGTCCTCTGTAGTCATGCATCAGAGGCTTAAAAAGCATCACAGATATGTTTTGGTTACAGAATACCCATACTTCTGTTTGTGCTTCCATTGTTACTATTATTCTAAAATGTAGAAATTGGTCATAATGAACATGAAGGGGTGTCCAAACATTTGTTTTGTGCTACTAGTGTACAATGAAAGCATCAGTGTGTTCATTTTCAATGCCTGGAAAGTTTACATTGATGAGTGAGAGGAAGAGAGAGAGTGAAGGATGACTGAGAGGGGAAACACATGGCAGGTTCATTCCCATGAGGGAAAGCTCTTTACGTGACACAACTACACAAGCTAGTAGATTAATGTAAAGAGAAAAGAAGAGCTTCACAGAGTCACAGTGCTGCAGAAAGCAAGACCATGTGAGAAAGATGAGGAAAATCCCACATGCCATTATGCTTAGAGAACGGGGAGTTCCCTCTGCTTGAGTGCAGTTGGATCTTCATGTTGTGGAGGAAGGAAAGTGAACTCAGTGTAACTGAAGATGTAATAAAGTAGGCTGGGTTTGCCAAATATGTGGGCCACATGTTATATTAAGTAATATTTAGTAAGCCAACAATATTACAAGTGCTATTGGAAGCTTCCACAGTTACAGAGTGTACACTGCCTCAAATGCAATTAATCATAAGAGCACCTGTTATTTGCTACAAATATAGATGGATGGAAGGCTAAAGAAACAGTTAATGAAAAAATGTATATTAAAAAAGAAGCTTTCTAATGGTAAAAAACAAAACAAAAAAACAGCATCTGTGGTTGCTAAACCTTTACCGTAAAAAATGGTTTTACAGATTGAACTTAAATTTACAGTAAAAATTGTGTATTTCATTAACTGATATAACGTTAATAAACTCATTAGATTTATTACAGTTTTTCACAGTTTATATTAAGTGAACTTACCATTAACCAAGTAACAGGTTTTTACCGTAGCAGTCTTTTACAGTTTAAATTATGATCATTTTTACAGTCTGTAACATTTACTCCTTCCACATGCCATTCCAAATCTGTATGACTTTCTCTCTTCAGTGGAACACAAAAGGACAATGACCTGTTAAATCTTGTGAAGTCATACAATAGCTTTGTGAGGAACACATTGAAGCCTGGAAGAGTTTGACTTGTGTTGTTGAAAAGTCTAGAAGACACTGTGTTCTGCGCTGCGAAAACAAATCCACTTCAAAAGAATGAGGACTAATTATTAGTCATCGTTCCGGAGCTGATATTCAGTTATGGTAACGGGCGTTTTGTTTCCGACACATGGTGTACCAATCACAACAGACTGGGGCATCTGACCAATCAGAGCAGAGTAGGCTTTCAGAAGGGAGGGGTTTAGAGAGAACGAATCCTTTATCAAGCCGTTTTAGGCACTGTAAGAAAAGAGGTGATGCTCCAATGTATATTATGAGAAAACTAAAGTGTGTTTTGACCTAGGATGCATGTAAACCTATTGTAGGAGATCTCTGAAACAAAATTAGGATCCTTTTAATAGCATAATAAGGGCACAAAACTTCAGCTTTGAATAAAAAAACGGGTTTGAAGCTGTATATAATAAATAAAGAATAAACATTCTGTCCAGCTTATCTTTAGTATTATACAACTTGTCTTTGCTGTCAAACATTGGTATTAATTCCTCTTGTACACCTTGTCAATGCCGTAAAGTTCCCTCCTCAGGCCTCATGATGTGGTAGCTGTTTATCCCATTGCTTTGAGTGATGTAACACACAGAGAGCCTTTGTAAAAACACAAGCTGTGTGCCTGAAAGGCCGGCAAAGGCAGTGGAAAAGTGTGATCTTACGATGAAGTAAAATTCAAACACTCATGTTTTCCTGGAATGACTGAGAGGGAGACTTACATGTCTGTTCTCGTAGTAACAAGACATGGAATGACCATATTACTCGAGTCTTAGCCCACAAGACCACTCAACCAGAGGGAATCAGTCCAGATTACTTATGAATTAATTATGTAAAATCCATTCTCTTCTCTTTACCTCATTTAAACACCATTTTTTCAGGTTTTTTTGTGTATATGGTCCATATTTTCCCTTTTACCTCATATATAGTGTATATCCTCATGACCCCAATGGGTTTGAACCTTGGCTGAACTCTCAGAGGTGTGCGTCCAGAAAGCATGGATTAAAAAAAATGGCATTATGTGCATCATGTGTCTACTAATAGTGTTCACTCTTCGACAAAGACTCTTTTTAAGAGCGCTCCACTGTGCAGGACATCATAGTGTACCATGAGTTCAGCTGTAACATTTTCTAGCACATGATTTAGAGTCTTACAAACAGTACTGTGGTGGTACCATGGTATCCGATGGTAAGTATGGTATGTCAAATAGTCTACCATGGTACTTTTCAAGCAGGTCTGGCAAACCTGTAAAGTGTCCATTTAGCATTCACATTCATCTCAGTGGAAGTTTGGACATTGCTAACTAGCTAAACCTTTAGATAAAGAAAAAAAGTGGAAAAATCACTGTAATCCATTGCCTGTAGTGGTTTATTGCTGTAATAAATCATGATAATTCACTGTTTATAGTGTAAATTGTAATGCATTGTCTGGGTATTTCACAAAACCATAGGCAATTTAGTTTTTCTTCTGTGGTTTCCTCTTGCGCTAATTTACGCCCTTCCAAAGGAAGATGATAATCTGAGATATGACTGATGTTGTGTCTGGTGCTCTGGAGCAGTAGTTTCAGCTGTCCCTGGAGTGGTTTTGTTGTTGGATCATTTTTTGATTGTGATTTGGTCGCTTTTTTTGCCAGGCAGAGAAACATTTTCTCAAGTAGGGCAGTCCTGTGTGTCAGGGTGTGGTGTAGGTAGAAGACGACTATGAAAGCAGAAAGCTCCAATGCAAAGTTTTACTTACAAATATAACAGGTTACAGACAGGTAGGCAGGATACACTCACACCAAATACAACGTTACTATGACTAAACTCAGATGAGATCTATAACTAAGACTACAACTAAGACTAGACGTTAGAACGGACAAAGACTGAATGAACATAAATACTGACACTAATGAACATAAACCAGGTGACACAGATGAAGGTGATTGACAAGACACAGGTGTTGAAGATGAACTAATGATTAACATAACACAGGTGATACAAATGAACTGATAATGACAGGCGGGAAAACTAAACTAGACAGGCATGTGACTAGTGACAGAGGAACAACACAGAACAAGTGTGACATAACTCCCCCCTTCCGGAAGGCACGACCTCGCGCCGAAGAGGGACCAAGGCGGAGCAGGCAGTGCAGGTGGCCAGGGCGGATCAGGCTGTGCAGGCGGCCAGGGCGGATCAGGCTGTGCAGGCGGCCACGGCAGAGCCGACGGAGGGAGGAACCATGGTGGAGGAAGGGCTGACGACTCCAGAGGGCCTACTGACGGAGGCGAGGCAGGTGGTTGAGGAGACCAGGGTGGAGCCGTAGAGCAGACGAGATGGGGCGATGCTGAGGGACTGGGAGGACATGGCGACATCGACGGCTCCGGCGACCGAGGCTCAGGCTGGGAACCAGAAGACCATAGCGGAGCCTGAGTGACCGAGGACCAAGGTGAAGACGGAGGGAGTGAGGAGCCCAACAGAGCTAGAGGGATGGATGGACGAGGCGAAGCCAGAGGAGAGGAGTCCCGAGGCGAGGGCAGGGCGAGGAGTGACCAAGGCGGAACCGGGGGACGAGAGAGCCTGGCGGAGCTGTTGGGCTGATGGGGCACGGCGGAGGTGAGGGAGGTAAGAGCCACGGTTCAGGTAATGTACTGACAGGCTGAAGCAGAGTCCAAGTAGAGGAGGTCAGACGCGCAGATAGGGATGGCTGATGCGAAACAATCGTTCCGAAGCTTTGCAAGATCCCGAAGCGCAGATGTTTCGAAACACTGATCCGAAGCGTGATTCAAAACACCCATGTCACGTGACTATGGCCAAACAAAGCCTCGAAGTGTTTCATCAGGTGTGGTCCGCCGAATCAGCGTTTGATTGACACGGTCGGGATCAGACCACACAATCGCACATCTGTATAAAAGTGAAATCAACGCATATTGACCTCGTGGGTTTTTGTGAGAGGAGTTTGATTTTGAGATAGCGGATTTTTGGTGATATAGTGACAGTGCGATTTGATTAGTTATAGGCTATTTAGGCTTACATAACTGGAATTTAAATTAAACTGGAAAGAGAGAGCAGTATGTCCTAGCTAAAAAATATCTTTGCATGCCAGCAACAAGTGTCCCTTGTGAGAGGATTTTTTCAAAGGCTGGAGAAATTATCTGTAAAAAAAAGAAGTAAGCTAAGTCCTTCCACAGCAGAGAAATTAATATTTTTGAACAAAAATCTCAAAAAAAGTGAGACATTGTGGCTTGATTTCTTTTATTAATATTCATTTTGCAGGACCAAAATAACATCATGCACAGTGAGGAGCCTATAGGTTACAAGCTTCACATATTAGAAAATTATAATAATAAAAAAACACATTTTTTTAATGGCTCGTCAAGGTTGTTTCAGATCAACACCTGCAAGTGACCACTAGGTGTCACCGTTGAGACGGGTGTCGGATTGATTTGAAGCCTCGAAACAATATGGCCCATTTGGTTCAACTGTTTCATTGCTTCACGAAGCCTTGATCTGCCCACCACTAGGTGGAGACCACCGACCCTGGTGGAGTTGGTGGAAGGCAGACCCATGGCGACTCCACCTCCTCAAAGGTGGATAGAGGAGCAGAGGGGCTGACAGGTAGTGATGGAGGAAGGGTTGAGAGAAGGCAGATGGGAGGAGGTGGGAGAGGGAGGCTGGGTGGGAGTTCAGGCTCTGGGGTGGTGACAGGCTCATGGCTGGATGGAACCAGCAGCGAAATAGTCTCTGGGCTGGACGGGACCAGCAGTGAAGGCTCTGGGCTGGACGGGACCAGCGGCAAAAAAGGCTCTGGGCTGGACAGGACCAGCAGTGAATGCTCTGGGCTGGACGGGACCACCGGCGAAGAAGGCTCTGGGCTGGACGGGACCAGCAGTGAAGAAAGCTCTGGGCTGGATCGGACCAGCGGCGAAGAAGGCTCTGGGCTGGACGGGACCAGCGGCCAAGAAGGCTCTGGGCTGGACGGGACCAGCGGCGAAGAAGGCTCTGCAGGTATGCCGTTAACAGTCTCTGGCTCGGCGGTCATGACGTGAACAGTCTCTGGCTTGGCGGGCATGGCGTGATGCGCAGGCTCGGCAGGGCTGACGTGAAGTGCAGGCTCGGCGGCGGCGGCCATCTTGTCCGGAGACACTGGCTGGGTGGCGGCCATCTTGTCCGGAGACACTGGCTCGGTGCTGGACAGGACCAGCGGTGAAGGCTCTGGTTTTGTTCCGGACCGGGACACAACGTACTCCAGATATCGGAGGACTGTATCCCTCCAAATCAGTCCCGTGGTGTCAGGGAGATCCATGGTACGGTCGAAATTGGCCCCGATCCAGAACAGAGTTTTCAGGCTCTCATCATCCAGGGTGCTGGTGAGGGCAATTTTTACAAATTCCCTTGAAAAAAAAAAGAAATCTTTGCTCTCCTGAGCAAGGATGATTATTCTAACCCTATCATCCATTTCAGGCGGTCCGTTCTTCTGTCAGGGTGTGGTGTTGGTAGAAGAAGACAATGAGAGCAGAAAGCTCCAATGCAAAGTTTTAATTACAAATATAACAGGTTACAGACAGGTAGGCAGGATACACTCACACCAAATACAATGTTACTATGATTAAACTCAGACGAGATCTATAACTAAGACTAGACATTAGAACGGACAAAGACTGAATGAACTTAAGGAACATAAATACTGACACTAATGAACATAAACCAGGTGACACATATGAAGGTGATTGACAAGACAGGTGTTGAAGATGAACTAATGATTAACATAACACAGGTGATACAAATGAACTGATAATGACAGGCGGGAAAACTAAACTAGTCAGACATGTGACTAGTGACAGAGGAACAACACAGAACAAGTGTGACACTGTGGGAGACTGATGCTGCGTTCCAGTCCACTTTTAGACATGCCCTTGCAAACTTCCCTAAGCACTTCCCCTTGGGGGAATCCCCGCCGCCATTTTGAAGTGCGTTCCACTTCGTGAAGTGAACGAGGGAAGTTTAGATGGACAGACCCTCGTTCCCTCGATTTTGACCGAGGGAGCGAGTCTACTTCATATGTACACTTCAGGCACCACATATCTCGTCTAATCACCACCACAACAAACAACTCTATAATATATTAATTCTAATTTTTTAAATTGAAAACAACCCAAACACCATATATACATTTAGATGCTGCATTAAACAAATTCTTAAAGGGAAAACAAATGAAAATAATAAATCGACTACATAGCTGATTCCAAGTGATCAAGGGCTTAGGACGTTCCAATTCAGCCCATTGCAGTTTCCGCCAGTAGTGGGCACTCGCAATGACGAACATCCGAGTGAACGAGACGGAGGGAAGTTAGCAAGTGAAGGGCATGACAATTTTGGACTGGAACGCAGCCTTAGTGGTTAACATGAACTTAGAAGGAACAATACTTCTAAAGCATTTATTAATCTTAGTTAATATTAATTTCAACATTTACTAATACATTATTAAAATCAAAGGTTGTATTTGTTAACATTAGTTAACCCACTGTGAACTAACATGAACAAACAATGAACAGCTGTATTTTTATTAACTAACATTAACAAAGATTAAAGGGTTAGTTCACCCAAAAATGAAAAATCTGTCAGTAATTACTCACCCTCATGTTGTTCCAACCCCGTAAGACTTTCGTTCATCTTCGGAACACAAATTAAGATATTTTTGATGAAATCTGAGAGCAGGCTCACTCCTTCATAGTCTGCTAGGTAATTGCTTCTGCCGGCCCAGAAAAGTTAGTAAAGACATCGTTAAAATAGTCCAAGTGAGTGGCTCAACCTTAAGTTTATCAAGCGACGAGAATACTTTTTGTGTGCACAAAACAAAACAAAAATAACGACTTTATTCAACAATTCATTTTCTTCTGTGTGGGCCTCTGACGTGAGTTCACGAGAGCGCCACGACGCATGCGCGAGAACTGAGAAGATCCGAGAGCCTCTCTTCCGTTCAGTGACACTTGAAACGAATGCTTATACAATGTTCAGGATAATAATGAAAGAGCCATTCTGTACTGTACTGTAATGTGTCATGCAAAGCCATTAATTCACACTATAGTCTTACAGACATATCTATATAGTCTATAGCCTCAAATATACTTTATAATCAAACTATCATAATAAGAGAGTAATTTTAATGACCTCATCTGTCAACCTGATGTCGGTGAATTGCAAAGCTTGTGCAAACATATCATTATCGCTACGATCAGATGCTTTCCTAACTGCTGTTTTCTCACTGCTGTCATTGTTGATGTGTGTTTATTTTGTTATTGAGAGGAAAGCGTGCATCACACATATTCATCTAAACGTCGCTCTCAGCAACGTGAATGCCGTCTGGATGTTCGTTGAAAGTATATGTGTCGCTAATAACAAGGGTTTCTGAATTCTATATGTTGTCCCAGTACACTTAAAGATGTACAACTCATGTCCTACTTAAGTAGGTTAAAAACGCTCAAATTAGTTAAAAAATTCAAATTAATTATACATTTATTTATATTTTGTAATTATACAAATTATACATTTTAACTTGCACATATTTATGGTTTCAAATAAATATAATAATATAAATATAATTAATTGTAATATAAGTCAAGTCAAGTCAAGTCAAGTTTATTTATATAGCGCTTTTCACAATACAGATTGTATCAAAGCAGCTTCACAGTATTAAATTAAAATAATACATCAATGTTTGTTTCTAGTGGAAAACGTCCACGTTTGGTAATGCTGATCAATAGTATTGTTGATTGATTAATTAAATTAAATATCCCCAACTGAGCAAGCCAAAGGCAACAGTGGCAAGGAACCGAAAAAACTCCATCAGGTGACCTAATGGAGAAAAAAAAACCTTGGGAGAACCCAGGCTCAGTCAGGGGCCAGTTCTCCTCTGGCGTTTATGAACTAGAGGTCGGATTTAACTGTAAGATTAAAAGTATTATATGAATGCCTGGCTGAAGAGATGCGTCTTTAATCTAGTTTTAAACTGGGAGAGCGAGTCTGAGCAACGAACAGTATCAGGAAGACTATTCCAGAGTTTTGGAGCTAAATGTGAAAATGATCTCCCTCCTTTGGTTGATCTGGATATCCTAGGTATGACCAAAAGCCTCGAATTTAGTGATCTTAAAGCTACACTGTGTGATTTTTACCCCCATCTAGCGGTGAAATTGTATATGACTACCCAGTGAATATTAGTTTCTGTTCCTCTCAATTCCGAGGGCGTTTTAACTCCTACGGTGGCCGTATTATTCCAAGATTAACATGGCTTCCAGTTATCGACTTCGTCCATGACAATAATAAACAATACGTCTAAAATGAATAAAACTACAGGACAGATGTCAGGAGGTAAACGTCACCCTTGGAATCGGCTATCCCAGCATAATCAGATTAGGCTAACGTTACAATGTGTACAAAGTAAAAGCAATTAAAAATAACTAAAATTTACAGTGTCTTTTTTTTATATAGCTTAAAAAATTGCGCCTTTAAAACTATTCATTACCTGTGATCCGTCGCAGCACAGATTTATGTTACAAGGTAAACAATACTTTTTCACCATTGACCCGAGGATGAAGTTATACTAGAGGTCGTTCTGGCGTTATGCACAACCATGCTATGGTTAGACAAGCAACTATAAAACTTCGAATTTACACAAATGAATTACAACAGGCTGAATTACCTGTCGAGAAGAAAGCAGGCAACCTCGGCGTCCGTTTTAAAATATTTTCTCCTCATGAACTCTTTCCATCTGGGAAAAGTTACTCCAATATTGACTATGGTCTTGCTGATTTGTCTGTCGCGTTGACGTTTTAATTCTCTCTTTCAAATGTGAGTACACACACACACACACACACACCACACTATCTTTCAAATCTGCCGGCACTCGCGAGCTCGCGAGTAATCTCCCCCTCGCATTCGTCACGGTGTCACTGAGTGAAAAACGCAAAAGGCGAAGCTTGAATTTACAGGCATGTCCCTCTTTGGCTAATGTAGTTTCAAGATGGAGGGGCAACATGGCGACCGGCATTCGAACCCCACACCCGTATGTACTTTCAATGGCAGATTATAAACTTACGAGAATACTTTATTACTTGAAAGAAGTAAATATACATTAATGAGCACATATATTTTTGAAAGAACTAAGTGTTTTTTGCTAAGAATCAACTAAAAAAGTTACACAGTGTAGCTTTAAAGAGCGCAATGGATTATAGGGCGATAGAAGGTCCGTTAAATAGACTGGAGCTAAGCCGTTTAGGGCTTTATAAGTCAGTAGCAATACCTTGTAATTAATACAGAACTTTATAGGTAACCAATGTAGTGATGATAAAATTGGTGTTATATGATCATATTTTCTTGATCTAGTAAGTACTCTAGCGGCGGCATTTTGGACTAACTGTAGCTTGTTTATTAAGGATGCAGGACAACCGGCTAATAAAGCATTACAGTAATCTAGTCTCGAGGTCATGAATGCATGAACTAACTTTTCTGCATCAGAAACTGATAGCATGTTACGTAGCTTAGCAATGTTTCTAAGGTGGAAAAGGCGGTTCTTGTAACATATGAAATATGATTTTCAAAAGACAGGTTGCAGTCTAGTATAACACCCTGGTCTTTTACTGTAGAGGATAAAGTAACAGGACATCCTACTATGTTAAAGTTGTAGTGTGAGAGGTTTTGTGGGCGGTTTTTTGAACCGATGATTAGTAACTCTGTCTTGTGTATATAATTAATTAAATATAATATAATTAATAATACAATATTATTAAATATAATATAATTAATTGTAATTAACATGCCTAATAATTTACTCATCCTCATTCAATATCTAATTATTGTTTAAAATGGTTTTAGACTTTATGGTCATAATAAATTTTTTTTTTTTTTTTTTAAAACCACTCACTACAAAACACACTATTATAAGCCAGAAATCACTTTATTGTCTGTATAGATTTATGTTAATAAGCAAATAAAGCTGCAGGCCTAAAAGTTTCCATAATGTTTCCATAAAATGTCCAATACATTAAAGTTACAGTATTGTATTCATGTATACAGTATTCAGTAGTGTGTATTTCCAGTGCTTCTCATTCCACAAACTGCACAAGATCTTTCTCCACTGACACGGTTTGCTGGATGATCACTGACCCAGACCTTCATGAGCCGGTCTGTGGTTTATTTCTCAGGCCACAGCAGCCTAAAATAGAGCTTTCTGTACTCCCACTCCCAAAATGAGCCCATAATTCCCACCCATCCTACAGACTTATCCAAACATAGGGTTCAAATCATCTCCGGCTTACTGATTTACTGCTCATACTTTGTGTGTCTTGTTTTGTTCAACACATTTTACTCTTTTAATTGGAACTGAATGTTTTGACAAAATCGACTTGACTGTAATAAGTTCATGTACATTCCTTATGCTACACATCTCATTTAATTATAATAATAATATATATAATATATATATAATATATATATATATATATATATATATATATATATATATATATATATATATTACAAATACAAATAAATGAGATAATTATTTTTACTGTGAATTTTTTACTATACTATTTTTTACTATAAATTATTCCAGAGATCTCCATTTTGGTGTTTGTTTCTTATATGGTTCAACAACAACAACATATGGATGCTTGTTTCCACCACAGAAACTAACTTGCAATTGTGAGTTTATATCTCGCAATTCAATTCAGACTTCTTTTCCCCACCGAATTTTAAACTTTTTTCTTAAAAAAAAAAAAAAAACGTACAGTTGTGATTTATACAGTCCAAATTGCGAGATATAAACTCACAATTGCGACAAAGTCAGAATTACGAGATAAAAATTACCTCTTTTATTTTTACCTCTTTTATTTATTCTTTCGTGATGAAAATAAGTTGAAGTTTCCATTAAAACCAACATGGGTGGGTTATGAAAAAAGCATCAACTAATTCTTGACTCTATTGTCCTCGTTGTGAACTTTACCCTTTTTACAGTGGCTTTGTTTTCGAGGGACAGGAAAGAGTTAACAATCATGGGCGCCAAAATAATGAGTCAAGGGGTGGGTGGTCTCAGGGGAATTCTGCTTATCATGGGTGAAGGAAAGGAACTGCAGGAAATGGAGGGAAGTGGATCGGGGGGGAAACACGTCTTCTTTCTGTGTGTGTAAGCACTAATGTTTGCCGTGGTGTTCAGAAAGTGTGTGATATTAAGTGAGAGTGTGTGTTTTTGTAGCTGGAGGTAGCAAAGTGAGTGGGGTCAACGTGCTAATTAAACAAAGTGTTATTAAAATGTGGAAAGTGTTTGTATTTGGGAGATTTGAGAAGAATGTTGTGGGAGAGACGCGTTTCTGTTTGCAAAGCCTGGCAGAGGCACATTGAGAGAAAAAGAAAGGTGTGCAATTAGAAGAACTAGTGCTTACACTCGTGTTTGAGGCTTTAAATCATACTCTGAATAAGGCTTTTATGAAAAATGTTCTTCATTTTTCATTGAAACACTGATATGTTCCTCGTGATGAGAAAGATATAGACTCCCCCAGGCTGTAAGTGTGATGCTGGTCAGCTGTGTTGCTGATAAACTAAACCGTATTTGTTCTTTGATGCAAACAGCTGCTTTGTCCAGAATGCAATACTGCAAATTACAAAGTATATACAGTACAGTGTATTAAAAAAGTATATAAAAGTATGCATAGTGTAAAAATAAACATTACCAAAAGCAATATGTAGTGGTTAACGATATGGATTTTTCAATAGACGATGCAGAGAAATGATGCATAGATGCCTGTTTCCACCTAAAATAAAAATTGCCACTTTATATCTCACAACGTTTCTCATTATTGCAACTTTATATCTGTCAATTAAAAATGTAGTTCTCAAAATTGAGACTTTAAATGTCTGATACTTGCAACTTTATATCTCACAATTGTGACTTCTTTCTCATAATTGCAACTTAATCATACAATTGCAATTTTATATATATATAAAAAGTTGTTGCAAAGTTGCAATTATGAGATATATATTAGTGCTGTCAAATTGATTAATCGTGATTAATCACGTCTATAAAAAAGTTTTTGTTTATACAATATGTGTGTATATATATTTGTGACTTTCTCTCAATTGCAACTTTATATCTCAGAGTAATTGCAGCTGTATCTCCTAATTATGACTTTATATCTCACAATTGCTCATTTATTTCTCATTTATTGATTATTTCTCATTATTTCGGCTATATTTCTGTCACAGTTATGCTTAGTTTACTGTGTTTTGGTTTTTAAAGACTTTTAGAATGTTTCTCTTTGTTTTCTGTTTCCTTTGTTCTGTGTTCCCGATGGTTCCTGGGTTGTCATGGCAATTAGAGCACACCTGTTTGTATTTGAGTTTATCTTGTGTATATATATATATATACACACCTTCAGTTCATTCAGTTCTTTGTCCAGTATCGTTGGTGTTATTCATGGTTGTGCTATCTTTCTCCTGAGTTTTACAGTACCTATTGGATTTAAGACTATTTCCCTGTAATTCCTGAATTTCTCACAATTGTGACTTTTCACAATCTGCAACTTTATGTCTCAGTTGCGACTTTATATCTCAAAATTACAAATGTATGTCTCCTAGTTATGACTTTATATCTCACATTAGCAGCTTTTCTCATAACTGCAACTTTATATCTCACAGTTGCATCATTTTTTTCCCTCATAATTGTGGCTTTATATCTTACAGTTAAGACTTTGTATTTGCCAATTTGTGACTATATCACAGTTGATGCTTTATTTCTCACATTTGGATTCTCAAATCTCTGATTAAAAAACGAGTCTGGTTAAATATTGAGAATAATCTGATTAAATAATAGAAAGCACATCTAATTGTGCTTTCAGAAACTATACTGAACACATACTGCAGAAATAGAGCAGTAAAGTGTTTTCTGCCAAACATCGCCCTTCTCTCCACCACACCCCGTCTCTGTGCTTCTGACGTCACCATTTCTTACTTTTGAAAGGCCTTTCATTTTCCAGTTGCTGTTAAGTAAGAAAACATGTCTAGTAAAAACAAGCACATGCTGAATTTGGAGGCCATTATTGCATCATGCTTGTCTTATGTAATGGAGCCATGTGTAAAATGAGCAGTAGGGTGTGTGCTTCCCCCCGCAAGCTTCCTCGCTTGTGTTTGGTGGTCTGAGCTTCACTACAGGCCCTTTGGGATCCTGTGTCAATAAAGTGAGATCAGGATACTGGACATCAGAGAAGAACATCCAACAAACGGTCTGCTTCTCTGTTTGCAGGAGGAAGCTCCAGTCAAGCAGTCCGTGGCTCAGCTGGCTGGAAGACTCAAAGGTCATGCACTGCCAATGCCAGGAAACATGGAGGTAGTGGAACATCTGACATCTTTCAGTTGGTCTCTTATTGGTTGTTCCTAATCAAAATTATATTTGTTTTTATTCATATGTTGATAATGCGAATATTAAAAAATTTGGGCGAAATAAACATTGAGGAAAGGTTCAGAAACAACAATGTGTGCCACTGAAATGTCATAATCAAGACTTTCAAGCAGTGATCATGTAATATATAGCTTATGTTACTGAATTGCAGGTGAAATCTATGAGGAGACCCCCATGTTCTCTGGTGATAAACAACCAAAAAGATGAAGAACATGAACAAGAAAAGGTGCGCATGTGACTTTACTGACATATCGACACTCAGGAAAGTTAGAAACAATTGATTTTTTTTTTTCATGCCAGACTGGCAGTATATGAATTATAGATAAATATAGTTGATTTTTTTTCTCAGTAAATTTTTTAATTATTAATACAGAACAGAACTTCAGTTTTAAGGGGATGTTTACATGACATAATTTTCAAGTAAAAACGGAAAACTTTATATGCGTTTTGGCCGTTCATTTACACGAAAGTTGTGTATTAGGGGCCTGAAAACGTAAACTTTTGAAAATTACCGTTATCGTCTCCTTGTAAACTACAAAAATGTGAATTTGTGAAAATGGTGTCATCATTCACATGCGTATTACGTGTTCAGTCTAAAGGCACGTAGTGTTTCTTTTATTGAGACTCTTCTAGCTCCATATTCTTTACACAGTGACATCGCCATCTACTGGCCTGGCATGAATAATACAGAGTTTTTAGTCGTTTTCACAGATCCGTGTGAACGAGGATCATTTTGACAACGTTGTCGACTGTATGCGAAACTTTTCAAAAATGCAAAGGAAAAACGTTTCCGTCTTTAGTACATCATTGTCATGTAAATGTACTCTAAGTTTACTGAGTTAGATATTAGGGTACAATTACACGAAAATGATGTCGTAAAAACGGGAACGTTTTTCCTTCTGTTTTTTCATTCACGATCTCCATTCACACGGATCTGGAAAAGCAGCTAAAAACGCTGCATTCTGCTGCCAGGCCAGTAGTTGGCAATGTCACTTTGTAAAGAAACACTGCTCACCTGTAGACTGAACAAGTAATGCGCATGACTTTAGCGTTTTCACAAATTTGCATATTTGTAGTTTACAAAGAGATGATAATGGTATTGTTTTCAAAACTTGCACTTTGAAACCAGTTTTCAAAAGATTGTGTATTCAGGCTCCCAAAATGCAATTGTCGTGTAATTGAACGGCCATAACGCATAAAAAAGTTTCTGTTATTAGTTGAAAACGGTGCCGTGTAAACGGCCTCTTAGCAATTGATTAATGTTAACACACCTGGTTATACTCTACCTTTATGCCAGTTTTGTAGTGAATTTAAAATGGTCTTATTCAATATGTCTTTGACTTTTCTGGTACAGAAGTCGTCTAACTCTCCTCATCCTCCCAAGATGAAGTTAAAGAGTTCACCTCTCATAGAAAAACTTCAGGTGAGATCTATCTGCTTGATTATCCATTTCATACAAGATCTTAGTTTCAGCACAAGTTTATGATTTGCATTTGAAAGATGCCATCCTAGCAGCATTTTGAGTCTGCCTTTCAATTTCATGTATCATTTCCGAAGTCATCTTTCATACAGGAAACAGGAAATCTGTCGCATCATAAAGCTATTTACTGAAATAGTTTAAAGCAACCTGCATGTATGCTGGGAATTGTTTGCATTTTCAGTGTATTTTAAGGTGCATTTGCATCATTAATGGGAGTCTTTTCAAATCATTGTTTTGTTAACACTTTATTTCAATAGTCCACTTTAGACATTCTACTAACATGTAGTAGCAAAGTTATAGTTAGTAGAATCTAAAGTGAACTTTTAGTGTAAAGAGATCAATTGGTTGTCTAACTTTAACACTAAAATATCAGTCATATTATAGAATTTTGCCTATACCTGCTGTTACATTTATGAAGCTAATATGCAGTAATATGCAGTATATATTATGCATACTATACATAGAATGCAAATGCCATTTTTCTACTTTGAAGAATAAACTAGAAGTAATATATAATTTAAAAAAAATGATCATCTTCCTTAAATCATTATTTTATTAAACTGCCAATATGTGAAAACTGGACACACTTGCACAAATTTTCTTAAGACTAGTAGGTGGTATACAGTGTATATCGTGAAGTTTTCATTATTGCAAACAAAGCCAAGGTTTTTATGCAACTCTTCTGCCTCCTAGAGTCTAAACTGTAGGACTGCAAGGCCAATACCTGCACCTAAACCCCACACAGCATCTCTCCTGAGAGGTGTTTAGTTAGTTTGACCTGTGATTGGTCTGTGGAATACATCTGCTCATGAAAGGGACGGGTGTGCACGGTCTCCTCCAATTGGCTCAGACAAGGACTGTAATGAGATAAGGGCTTATCCAGTGCAGTGTAGTGCTGAGCTAGACTCACTATAGCAGCCATCAGGCAGCCATGGGACAAAAGGGTTGCCGTTTCTCTCTCTTCCTGTTCTCTCCTGCACAGGTAGGAGATATTCATTTCGGATAAGGCTCTTTTATTTTACAGTGCAAGAAGAGCTCAATCAAGCCTTTTTTTGTGGTGTTTTAAGTTGCTGTTAATTGACGTGTATATATATCCAGTTCACTTCAGTCATATGGATAATAGCCTAAATCACCTGAACGTTAAGATTTAGATAATTTGTCGGCTTTCTAGTTTGTTGAGATTAGGCTGATTTATCTTAGGCAGCACCGGGGGAATATAAACTAGTCCAGTAGACTATGAAAGAGGTTAAACATGGGTAAGACAGTATCTGTGTAGTCAAGAAGAAGATTATTTTAAGAACTTAGATAATACTATTAATGGTCTGATTAATGTCTTTTAATCGCCATTTATAGTTTTTTAAAAGTGTCCCCCCAAATTCTTCTGACACTGTTGCACTGACATTAATTTCTATATTTTTTGTGAATTTTACTTTTTGTGAATTTATTAATAAAAATATTAATAAATATATATACCCTAGTGAAATTATATATATATATATATATATATATGTATGTATATTATACACACAATAAATACGTTTTTCTTTCAACATATATATTTTATTTCAGTTAACGTTTATTTGTATTATGGTTTTAGTTTTAGTTAATGAAAATAATCATACCTTGACCACATCAGTTTCTTGTGCCACCAAACATAATTAATAAATAAGGTAATTGTTAATATAGTCCCTACAATTTTCTGTTGTCTTATCATCAGTAAGTTGCATTATGTTTATATCTGCATTCTGTCATCCTCTACTCTCTATATATTGGCCTTTAAAAACCCATATCAGTTAAACACTGGCTTTGTCTCTATTAAAGAACATTTTGCAGGAGCATTAAAAACATTATTTTCTTCTCTCTTTCAGGCCAATCTTGCTCTCTCTCCAACTGTCCTGCTCTCCCCACCCAAAAGTCCAGAGTCTAAAGAGCCACCCACAGCGTCCTGTCCCATCAGTCCGTGCCGCTCCGTGAGCTCCACCCTGCAGCCCAGTCATCTGTCCTGTGAAGATGAGGCGCCGGTTAGCTTCGAGCAGCCGGTCGAGGGCACTCCACTGCCCAACGTCAACAAGGTCAACTAGCTTAATGTCACATTCAAATGCAACAAAATACATTTTAAATGGTTTTCTTCACTGATGTTTGGGAACTTACCTACAATGTGACACAAACCTGTCTTTCAGATCGAAGATTTGGTTCAGATAAAGAAGTGACATTCACTTGCATTCAATACAAAATATTTAGTCCACTTAAAACACGGCTTATACAAATTCCTTACTTCAGAACAGTGGAAGTGTACGGTGCCCCTAAAGGGACACAGTGATGGCAAAATAATAATAATAATAAGATGGGAGGAAAATGCAAAGTTTTACAGGGGAATGCAATACTTTTTGAGAGAATACAAATTTTCTTGGGGTAACCTAATACTTTTATGAGAGAATGAAAAGTTTTATGGGGGAACGCAATACTTTTGCGAGAGAACACAAAGTTTCATGGGGGAACGCAATACTTTTGCGAGAGAATACACATTTTCTTGGGGTAACGCAATACTTTTGCGAGAGAACACAAAGTTTTATGGGGGAACGCAATACTTTTTGAGAGAATACAAATTTTCTTGGGGTAACGTATTACTTTTATGAGAGAATGAAAAGTTTTATGGGGGAACGCAATACTTTTGAGAGAAAACGTAAAGTTTCATGGGAGAACGCAACACTTTTGCGAGAGAATACACATTTTCTTGGGGTAACGCAATACTTTTGCGAGAGAACACAAAGTTTCATGGGGGAACGCAATACTTTTGCGAGAGAATACACATTTTCTTGGGGTAACGCAATACTTTTGCGAGAGAACACAAAGTTTCTTGAGGTAACGCAATACTTTTGCAAGAGAATGCAAAGTTTCATGGAGTAACGCAATACTTTTGCGAGAGAACGCAAAGTTTCATGGGAAAACGCAATACTTTTGCGAGAGAACGCAAAGTTTCATGGGAAAACGCAATACTTTTGCGAGAGAATACAAATTTTCTTGGGGGAACGCAATACTTTTGAAGATAATGTTAAGTTTCATGGAGTAACGCAATACTTTTGCGAGAGAACGCAAAGTTTCATGGGAAAACGCAATACTTTTGAGAGAAAACGTAAAGTTTCGTGGGGGAACGTAACACTTTTGTGAGAGAACGCAAAGTTTTAAGGGGTAACGCAATACTTTTGCGAGAGAACGCAAAGTTTAATGGGGGAATGAAATACTTTTGTGAAAGAATAAAAATTGTCTTGGGGTAACGCAGTACTTTTGCGAGAGAATGCAAAGTTTCATGGGGGAACTCAATACTTTTGCGAGAGAATAAAAATTTCCTCAAAGGAACACAATAATTTTGTGAGAAAACAGTTTTTTTTATGGGGGAACGCAAAACGCACATTTGTTTCATGAGGGAATGCAAAACGCACATTTTCTCAAGGGAAACTAATACTTTTGCGAGAAAACAAAGTTTTTCTCCCATCTAATTTTTCCCCATCACTATTTAAATTATAAGTATATGAATAACAAACACGCTGTGACAGGATTAGGATAGCATCAGTAAATAATAACTGGTACTTTGCAAGGCTGTAATCACATAATACAGTTTATGACTGTGGGTGATTAAATTAAGTTTAACTGGTCATTGAAAACCTGTATTTGTTGCAAACTAATGTAATGGCAAAACCTGATCTCTTGAAAGTTCAGCAGTAACCTTGGCTTTTACAGTCTTGCTGTTTCTCAGAGAATCTGTGATGTGTGCAGAACGAGATCTGATGATATCAGCACGAAGGTGCACGTCCCTTTGCGTGCAGCCAGTATTGTGTGCTTAAGCTCTGAGTAAGCCAATAGAGACTTTCCATGCACTGCCCGAGGACATAACAGGGTTTGAGAACTGTAATCCAATCAGGCCTCTCACCATCTGTACCTCTCCTAAGAGCATTCACAGCAGAAGCCAGCCATGATAGGTGTCGTTTGTACTCTGTTAAAGGAGTATTTAGCTCCTGAACTATGCTGTATGGTTATGCATTGAAAACTATATCCCATAATGCATTTGGCCTCAACTTAACCTTACAATTTCAGAGTGACAAAAGAATTGGTAGTAATATCAACTGCGAATTTAAACTTTTCTTTGACATTCTGAAATGTTTATCATTGCGTATTTCATACTGCATCATGTACTGTTCTTGATTTCCCCAAGTATAACATGTTCCTGGAACAACATTCCAATCAACCAATCAGATTTGAGGGACAAGTTTACAGTTTATGTCAAGTTTAGGCTTGCAACCAGGATTATGTGCTTCTACATCAGTGTTATTCACCTATCATTCCCCTCTGATTTTATGGAGAAGTTATGGGTAGGGTTAGATTTAGGGGTAGGGGTAGGGGTAGGGTTACAACTACATTTTCAGACAGGAATGTTGTTTCAGGATCAACAAAACATGTCTTGGCAAAATCACAGTGACCCTTAAGGTGAAATAGGCAGTATTCCAGCCAACAGGGAACATTCTCAGGACTTTGGCTAACGTTGTCAAGGTTCTTTCAGTTATAAACAAAAGTTCTTCCAGTAACGTTAAAAAAATGTTTGGTCAAAGTTATCTGGTCTTTAACAATGTTCTCAAACCGTTAGCACAAAATCATTTGTATACATTTTTCATGAACAAAAAACCTGAAACGTTTTAGTTTTAGTAATATTTTTTAAATGTTACTACTTTTTCAGAACGTTCATAGAACATTAAAAAATAATGTCTCAATAATGTTTGCAAAATTCTAAAATGGAATGTTCCCTTAAATTCGCCAAACCGAGAAAAAAGTTGAACATTTTGAACATTCAGAAATGTGGAGATTACCGTATATCGTATATCCTGTATATCCCTGATATTTCAACAATCATGTTGTGCCTGTTTTCTATCAGAATCAGAATGAATGATGCCAGATTTGCAAATAAATCTCAGTTTTGATCATATCTGACCAACAGGTTTGCAAAAAGGTCTGAATTTGTTTATGGTTCAGTTTGCCTATGGCTATAAACACCCCTGATGTAGTGTTCACTGCTTTGTCCAGTATGCTAGGATTACATTCTACATAGCTTACTGTAGGTTGTCAATGGTTACTCTGAGTCCAGGTTTAACATAAAACTACTAAATCCTGTTTTTGTTGTGTGTCCTTAAAATCTAGTATAATCCAATGTGAGTCCTGTCAGTGAAGAGCAACACAACAGCTCTGTCTGCAAATGATAGGTGAAGAAGATAGGTAGAGAAGAATGTTGATAATAAATTTGCTTTTATTTCACTTAGTACTGAAAAGTATTGATAAAAATAGTTCAGTGCAATTAAAAATTGATAACTTTTTCAAGGGCCATTATCACAGCAAACCTCACCGTCTAGATTTCAGATTACGGGGCGTTTATTTTTGCAATGAATGACTCAATACATTTAGTCCTGGTAAATCATAAATATTTGGTTACAGCCTTCATTTCAGAGTATTGTTTTGTTAGCTTAGCAAAATGCTAATGCCAAAGTGCTGGAATCAATTGGGGCTATTTGTGTGGCACATGGAGTTGCAGCCGACGCAAAGTGATTATTTAATTAGGTTCTGTCCTATGGCAGCTAACTAAGTTTTGGAACGACAGTTGCATGTATGTAGTTTATTAAACTTGTGTATGGAATCAACTTGTACTCGGCTAGTCTGATTTTGTGCATTCACTCCACAGAGTCGAGCTAGGCTGTCTTTCAAGCGCCGGCTGCCCACAAGGCAACACAGGAAGTCAGCATGTGATGAGGAAAAAGTGAATGAAGGATATGATTCTCCGTTTCAACCAGATACTCAACTTCAGAATGGGGATGAAGGGGAACTGATTGGTGGGCCTTTGCAGGAGAATACAGCAGATAAAACAGACTCTGCTCAACCCACCAATGACCCACAGCAGGAAAAAGACAGGACAGAGCACAAAGATGTATCCCAAGAAAATGAGTGGACTGAAGTAACCCATACAGGAAAAGTGGAAGAAGTAACTGAGGGAGGATTTGAACCTTGTGACTGTAAACGGGCCCAAGAGGAAGAGAAGGAAGAGACAGAAGAGGACAGGGCAGAAGTCAAAGAGGACAAGGAAGTGCTGGATGCAGAGAACATCTCAGAATAGACGTATAGGCCAAAGCTCATCAAAATGGATTATTTTTCAAGATAAGCATTGCTTTAGCAAACTAGAATTGTGGGAAAGTTATGCCAGACGACAGACGAATTTACGGAGTTTCTAAAAAACAGACTCCAGGATGGATGAAGATGAACTCTGTCTGAATGCAAGGATTGAATTCTTCTCTTTTAGGATTGTGGATTTGGGGACTTAATATTGCTAAAGCAAATATCACACAAAAGGATGTTATCAATTCATCCTCATGGCATTTTACATTTTGGCGAGTTGGCGGTGAATTTGTACAATCTAATTTGTACGTTTTTGTATGATCTGTTTACGCCTCACTGTGGGTTATAGGTTTAAGGATGGACCTTCATGCTTACTTTTTTCTGAAACGTATTTTCGTACAAATCCCATTGTATTATTCATACGAATTTGCCACCAATCTGCCAAAATGGAAAATAATTATGTTTTCTCAAGAGGTCGGATTGGATTTGAGTTTTTATTTATACTCTAGGGTAATTCATATGCCTCGATTTTATTGCTTTCTTATGCTTTCAGGTAAACTTATGATGGATTCTTATTTGCTGTTCAGAAAATGAGAATGCTTTCAGCTTTGGAGAGCATTCTCCATTTTGAAAGCACTTTTCGAGCCTTTACCCTATATGAATGATCATGTTATTTAGTTTAGGACTGAAATAAGTGTTTTAAAATATCTCACATGCCTCTGTGACAGGCCTAGGCTCTGTAAATAGCAAAAAAACAGGGCCGGCATGCACTTTTTTGGACAGTAAGAAAACTAACCAATCAGAAACGTACTGTACCTGTCAATCATTTTGAGTGTTTGGGTTCGCCGACATTGGTTTGGCTGGAGGGTTTATGGAGATTTATGTGTAGTTGAAGTTGCAAAATCAGAAGCCACTAACTGCACTTTTACTTTATGATGGTTATTGAAGTTTTTTGTTAAATCTTGCGAGCATGGTAAACAAGCTAAATACAAACAAAATAGTGAAAGAGATATTGCAAAAGCCAAATTTACCTGCAGTCTCCATTTCTATGCAAAAATATTGTATTTTTAAATGAAAAAGCCTGAGATGTATCACTGTGACTGCAACGCTACTGTACTGCAATTACCTTTTATTATCCGTATAAGACTGAATAAAGAGCTTTATTTACGCTTACCAGATGCTTTCCTTTATTACATACAGCTGTAATTTAGGGTTAACGGTTTGTAAATGTTAATTATATTTGCTCTTTTTTCATAGTTCTTGAAAATTGTCATTTCCTCACCCCATTGACAACTTCTTTTCTTCAGTGGAACTCGAGTTATTTTGCAGAATGGCTTTTTTTTTAAATACAATGACAGGTAAAAATCCCAAACAAATCTCTTAAATAAATAGATTTTCCATTGAAATATTACATATCAAAATGGCAATTGTGATTGGGCACAAGACATGTGAAAACCAATGACAGAACTTTGGTTTGATGTCTTGCCATGGTGTATTTGAATGAGTTCAAATTAATTTGGACTTAAAGGGATATTCACCCAAAAATGAATATGTCATCAAGTCGCGCCAAACCTGTTTGAATTTCTTAATTTTTGCTGAACACAAAAGAAGATATTTTGAAGATTATGGATCTGACTTCCATAGTATGTAAAAAAAAAAAAAAAAAAAAAAAACTATGGAAATAAATGGGCCCATCAACTGTTTACTACAGAAGCCCTGAAACACAACATAAAAAATAAATTACGATAATAATTCGTAGCATTTCGAGAATAAAGTCGAAACATTAGGAGAATAAGTCGTAATATTTTGAGAATAACAAATTAGAAGAATTCAGTCTTCCATATAATTTCTTTTCTTCTTTTTTTTAGTAAAGAAATGCGCTCGTGAAGTCGAACTGCCTCGGACAAGGATTTAAACATAACAGTAGCTTTTTACTTTATCTGGGTTTTCAACAAAAGGAAATTCTACGGTGAAGAGGGAGACAGTAGGCTACAGTTACTGTTATTGTTCTCGACCCAGATGGAGTGCCTATAGACGAGCACGAAGACACTGCCAGAGGAGTTACCACAATCCTGGTCCAAACTTTATGTGGCACGTTGACTCGTAGGCTTGCCTACATGTCTTCGTATTCGTCTATAGGCAATGCCATCTGGGTGGAGAAAACGTACTCGGTTACTAATGTAACCTCGGTTCTCTCTAGAAGAGGGAACGAGTATTGCGTAAGGTTAGCTTACGCATCGGGAAAGTCTTCTTTCTTCGAGATCTGAAGCCAAAAAATTATCCTTAATTTTGTATACATTGTCAACGCAGTGCAGCAGCCGACAGACCTAGGCAGGCTGTATAAGCGTGCTCATTGGCTGCTCGGCGGCAACTGCTTAAGCCTATCGGTGAGCGCTCTGAACGCGGCAACCAATGAGGGCGCTTCGCGCCCTCCACACCCTTCTAACCGTCAGAATGGGTGTGGCCAGCGTGTATATATTCAGCGCTCATAGGCTAAAATTCTGGTTTTCGCAGTCTGAAGCGCAAAAGCTCGTGGCGCGACACGGCAGGTTACGCAATACTCGTTCCCTCTTCTAGAGAGAACCGAGGTTACATTAGTAACCGAGTACGTTCTCTTACGAGAGGTCTCTCGTATTGCGTAAGGTTAGCTTACGCATCGGGAACCCTTTGTCAACGCCGTGTGCGCCGAGCATCCAGCCCATGAATCCCAGGGAAACCGGGGAAAACACTCTGCTGGGAAATGTGGCCGGTCGGAGAGACGGGCCAGCGCAGTACAGGCACTTCATGCAGTATATGAAATAGAGCGGCGCGGCCGGTCTATAAACATATAACAGTACAAACAGTAGGGCCGGCAGAGCGAGCCCATACAGTACATAAGCACTCATAAGGGTAGGAGAAAAACGACATAGTCGGTCTCACATGAAGAGAAAAATTCCCGCGCGACAGAGAATAATACGGGCGGCCAGCAGCGCGGGCCAGCACCGACAACAGCGCGTAACGGGAAATAGGAAACAGAGCGGATCGGCCGGTCTGAGTCAAACACTTCACCCTGAGTATAGTACCAGAATAGCGCCAGCATATGAATCGCAGTCTGCACAAAAGAAATGGGCAGAGCATACACGTCACTTATACTGACAGTATTTTTGCCTGTAGGGCAGGAACTTCCAGGTTATAAAACCTCACGAATGTTGACGGGGAGGCCCAGCCCGCCGCCATACAAATATCGTGAATAGAAATTCCGCTGGACCAGGCCCACGACGAGGCCATGCCTCTAGTGGAGTGGGCTCTGATGCCCAGAGGGCACTGCAGGTGTCTGGAGGCATAAGCTGCTGCTATCGCGTCCACTATCCACCTGGACAAGCTCTGCTTCGAGGCGGCGAGACCCTTGGTGCGTCCGCCGAAGGAAACAAAGAGCTGCTCTGAACGCCTGAAAGCGGCGGAGCGCGTGATGTAAACTCTCAGCGCCCGGACAGGGCATAGGAGGTTATCACTGTCCCCACTATCGGATGCTGGCAGAGCCGAGAGGGAAATAGCTTGTGCCCTAAACGGGGTTCCAATCGCTTTGGGGATGTAACCGTGTCTCGGTCTGAGAATGACTTTCGAGTCATTCGGCCAGAACTCAAGACATGCAGGGCTAACAGATAGCGCGTGCAAATCACCCACTCGTTTGACTGAAGACAGAGCTATCCGAAAAACGGTTTTAAGCGACAGATATTTTAGATCCGCGGATTCAAGCGGTTCAAAGGGAAAAGCCTTTAGGGCCGCTAGGACCAAGGACAGATCCCACAAGGGAACCGAGGGGGGCCGCGGGGGGTTCATCCGTCTAGCTCCTCTGAGGAAGCGGATAATGAGCTCATTCCTTCCCATTGCCCGGCCGCGCGTCGTCTCAGCGAACGCTGCAATAGCGGCCACATACACTTTGAGCGTGGAAGGGGATCTGCCCTTTTCCAACAGCTCTTGCAAGAAGGAGAGCACCCGCGGGACCCCGCATGCGCGCGGATCCAAGTTTTTAGTAGCGCACCATTTAGAAAACACCGACCATTTAGACGTGTAGAGCCGTCTCGTAGAGGGGGCTCTCGACTGTGTGATCGTGTTCACGACCCCTTCTGACAGGTCAACGGGTATCCGTTGATCACCCATGCATGCAGCGACCAGCGCTCTGGATGGGGATGCCAGATCGACCCACCGGCTTGGGAGAGGAGATCCTGTCTCACCGGGATCGGCCATGGGGGTGAGTGCGACAGCCTCACTAGCTCTGGGTACCAGGTTTGGTTTTCCCATCGCGGGGCTATAAGCAGCACTGAGTGGTGCGTTTCTCTGATCCTCGAAATGACCTGTGGCAACAGGGAGATCGGAGGAAAAGCGTACAGCGGGAGGCTGGGCCATGTCTGGGACAGCGCGTCCTCGCTCTTCGAATAAAACTTCGGGCATTGGGCATTGTCTTTCGACGCAAAGAGGTCGATTTCCGCTCTGCCGAATAGGCGCCAGAGAAACTGGACTGTCTGGGGGTGCAGAGACCATTCTCCCGGGGGAATGTTGTCCCTGGACAGTCTGTCTGGACCGACATTCAGGTGGCCCGGCACGTGCGTGGCTCTGAGCGAGCGCAGCGAACGGTAAGCCCACACGAGAAGGCGTTCTGTCAGCCTGCACAGATTCCTGGATCTGACACCGCCCTGTCGGTTCACATAGGATACCACGGCCGAGTTGTCCGAGCGGACTAGCACATGGTGATCCCGTATGAATGGGAGGAAGCGCCTGAGCGCGTTCTCGACCGCCATCATCTCCAAACAGTTTATGTGGAGGCATTTTTCCCGGTCTGACCATAGGCCAAAAGCCGGTTTGCCCTCGAACAGAGCGCCCCAGCCTGAGGTGGAAGCGTCCGTCGAGATAACTTTGCGGTGTGAGATAGCTCCCATTGTCACTCCCCGCTGGTACCAGTCGGCCGCTAACCAGGGCTTCAGAGCTGAAACGCAGCTCTGAGTCACTCTGATGCGAATACCGCCGGAAGCCCATGCTCTGTGAGGCACTCGGGCATTCAGCCAGCGTTGTAGCGGGCGCATTCGTAAAAGACCCAGCCGAAGCGCTGCTGCGGCTGAGGCCATACAACCCAGTAACCTCTGAAATGTTTTGAGAGGTACGGTGCTGCCCGGCCGGAGGGACGCGGCCAGGCGTCGAATGCAGCGCGCGCGCTGTGTCGACAGGCGGGCCGTCATCGCTACAGTTTCCAGATCCAAACCCAGAAAAGAGGTTGATTGACTGGGCACGAGCGAGCTCTTGGTCCAGTTGACCGTAAGCCCCAGGCTGTCCAAATGGCTTAAAAGCACTGTTCTGTGGGCGATGAGTTCGGCCTCTGACTGTGCTAGGATCAGCCAATCGTCCAAGTAGTTCAAAATTCGCATTCCCCGACCCCTCAGGGGAGCGAGAGCCGTGTCCATGCACTTCGTGAATGTGCGAGGTGCCAAAGACAGGCCGAACGGCAGGACGGTGTACTGATATACCTGACCGTCGAAGGCGAATCTCAAGAATGGCCTGTGACGGGGTATTATCTGGATCTGAAAGTACGCGTCTTTTAGATCGAGAGATATAAACCAGTCCCTCGGGCGAATTTGCGCGAGGATTTGTCTGGTTGTGAGCAATTTGAACGGTCTTTTCATAAGAGCCTTGTTCAAACGTCTCAGATCCAGAATCGGTCTGAGAGCTCCGTCCTTCTTGGGAACGAGGAAATAACGGCTGTAAAAGCCCGACTCGCTCATGGAAGGGGAAACCGGTTCTATTGCCCTTTTGCACAGCAGTGTGGCTATTTCTGCTCGAAGTAGATGTGCTACTTCCCCATTCACTCTGGTCTCGATACGCGCTTGAAAGCGCGGAGGGCGGCGAGCGAACTGCAGAGTATAGCCTCGTTTTACTGTGCTCAGCACCCATTCTGACGCGCCTGGAATAGCTTCCCACGCTCTCGCGTGTGCAGCCAGGGGCAGAATGGCCTCCGGGCTCTGATCGGCGCTGATCGCGGGCTCGAGAGCTCGAGACGGAGGGGCGGGCGTGACGCGCGCGCTCTTGGTGCTTAGATACGGCGGGTCGCACACAGCGGTGACTGGCCGTTTTACACACAGCGTCCCGGTGGCTTTCGACGGGGAACATACAGTGTGAAGCACGACGCTCGAAGGCGGCGTCGGGGGCGAAGTAAGAGAGCGGATGTGTGAGCGCGTGGAAGCGGGCACAGCATCCGTGTTTATAACCTGACCGGTTGTGAGGGGTTGTGTAACAGAGCGGGTAGTGAGTAGGTGTGGGCACAGCGGGGTGGACACGTGACCTACTTTTATCACTCGAGCGGCTTGTGCCAGCTTTATGCGAGTGGGCTCTGTGAGAGACACGGGGTTTACAGTGCTTGTGTGCAGAGGTGAACACAGATAAGTGGGCACATTTTCTGCATTTGAAACACTTACAGCGCGAGGCGCGCGACCAGTCATAATACTCTCTTTGAGATTTCTCTGAGTCGCCGTAAAAACGGCGGTTGTGTGCAGGCGAGAGGGTGAGTTCACCGGCTCGTTGGCTGCGAAATGAGTGTCTGCAGTAACCGTAGCAACGGGGACTGACAGAACGTGAAGCTTTGACGACGGTCCGGCCGTGGCGGGACCCAGTCGTCGCTTTTCTCCTCGGGCTAGGAGGATTTTGGAGGCTCAGGCTTCACCGGGGAGGCGGCGGTCTGACGCGGCTGGTCGAGCGAGAGCGAGGGCGGCCGCCCTGTCGTCGCTGCGAGGACGGAGGTCGAGCTGGGCGCTGGGCAGAGCTATGTGCAGGCTGGTCCGAAGGACGGCGTGCAGCAGGTCTGGAGCGTCGAGGCAGAAACAAATTCATTGCCTGTGTGGTTTTTTGAACCTCCGAAAAGCGGTCGACGATCCCGCTAACCGCTGGGCCGAACAGGCCGGTGGGGGAGAGGGGGGCGTTGAGAAACACCGCGCGCTCAGACTCCCTCATGTCCGCGAGCGTGAGCCAGAGATGCCTCTCTGTAACTGACAGAGAGGCCATGCACCTTCCAATGGCCTGGGCAGCGGATTTCGTGGCGCGAAGGGAAAGGTCCGTCGCGCTCCTCAAATCCGTGATGGAAGCAGGCTCCGAGCGCTTCTCGTCCAGATCACGGAGGAGGTTAGCCTGGAGAATCTGCAGTACTGCCATAGAGTGGAGTGCTGATGCGGCCTGCCCCGCGGCGGCGAAAGCGCGGCCGACGAGGGCTGAAGTGGTCCTGCATGCTTTGGACGGGAGGGCAGCCTTTGAGCGCCAACGAGAGGGCGGGCAAAGGTGCGCTGCGACCGCCTCCTCCACAGGGGGGATGGAATTATACCCCTTCTCAGCGGCGCCGTCAACCTGTGAGAGCGTCGATGAGGCGTGTGAAGACACTCTCGCGGAGAATGGAGCATTCCACGATTTAGAGAGCTCGCTGTGAAGCTCAGGCAGGAAGGGTGCTTTTCTGGACGCCGGCTGTCGGCGGCGTTGGTGAAGGAAGCAGCCGTCGAGTCTGTTCGGGGCTGGCTCTTCCGGGGAAGACCAGTCAAGGCCCAGCTGTTCGACAGCACGCGTGAGGAGGCGTAAGAGTTCCGCGTCCTCGCCCGCTCGAGATCGGCCTGAATCCTGGACTGAAGAGGAGGCGGTAGACCATTCCTCGCTGTCAGAGGCCAGGAGAGAACAGGTATCCGCGGCGCGTTCACCAAGCTCATCCGCCTCATCCCCTGAAGCGGTGGCGGCCGGCGGCTGCGCGGCCGTGAGGGGGGGCGGGGAAGGCGAAGGAGAAGCTCGAGGGAAAGGATCCGGAGAGCTTCTGTACGCCTGGTTGGTCTCCGGTGGTCGCTGTGAGCGGCGCTTTTTCTTGCGCGGCCCAGCAGGGACGGGCGGGGAGACATGTAGGTCGAAAACTCCAAGCCGAGCCCGCAGGGTCGACATTGGAAGTTCCTCGCACTCGGGGCAGCCGCCCGTGGAGAGTGCGGTGGCGGCGTGATCGCGGCCCAGGCAGAGAGCGCAGATGAGATGGCGGTCTCCGTCACTGAGCGGGGCGTGGCACGAGCCGCATGGAAAACGGGGCATTTTTAGAAAAACGCCCCGCGCTCTTTTAGAAGGAGAGGGTGTGTTGCAGTAGGCAAACACACAGCAGAGAAAAAGGATATGACGCCGGATAGCGTAGCAGGCACGGAAGGCTGAAGGCGGCGAAGGCGGCGAAGGCGGCCGGCTTCTTCAGGCGCTGTCCTAGGCTTGCTGGTCGCTGGTTTCAACGGCGGCGGCTTCTCCAGATCCAGCGATGCGAAGTGCTTCGCTGAAGACAAGAAAATCAGAATTTTAGCCTGTGAGCGCTGAATTTATACACGCTGGCCACACCCATTCTGACGGTTAGAAGGTTGCCGCGTTCATTGGTTGCCGCGTTCAGAGCGCTCACCGATAGGCTTAAGCAGTTGCCGCCGAGCAGCCAATGAGCACGCTTATACAGCCTGCCTAGGTCTGTCGGCTGCTGCACTGCGTTGACAATGTATACAAAATTAAGGATAATTTTTTGGCTTCAGATCTCGAAGAAAGAAGACTTTCCCGATGCGTAAGCTAACCTTACGCAATACGAGAGACCTCTCGTAAGAGAACTTAACAGTAACTGTATACTGTCTCCCTATTAAAGTCGAAATATTTCGAGATTAAAGTCTCAAAAAAAAAAAAAAAAAAAAAAATTACATTGCAGTTCAGGGCTTCCGTAGCCTATTTTACCTGCCCATATTTTTCAAAATAGCGTCTTTTGTGTTCAGCAGAAGAAAGAAATTCATACAGGTTTGGTACAACTTGAGGGTGAGAGAATGATGACAGAAGTTTCATATTTGGGTGAACTATCCCTTTAAATAGTCTCTTTCTCACACAATACTGTGTTCCTTCAGAAGAATAGCGCAAAGGTTGTGTAAACACTCGAAACGGAGCCACAGTCCTAACTCTCTGCAATGCAGAGTGAACACACTTTAAAACATCAAAACCAATTTTTTTTTGTGTTCCACTGATAAAATATAGTTTTGGAAATACAGGGGGTGAGAAAGTGACTGACTTTCAGTACTTTTAAATTTGCCCAAAATGCAGTCTATGTGTGTCCAAAAGGGGGCAGACCGGTTTACACCTGTGTTTACCTGGAAAAAAATTTCTGTCAACACATTTGGTGCCATTGGTGTAAATATGAATCACAGTCGTCAGTGGAAGACAATTAACTTATGACCTCAGCAAAGGCATGTCCTACACCCACAGTTCCTGAACTTACTGTAACATCCCAGCTCAGCTTTAGCCTACTTTTCTTCAGTTTCGCTTTACACAGACAGTCCTCGCAATTGAAATACGAGACACGCTTTAACACTTGGAGTTTACCTGTATTATTATTATCATTATCAGCATCCACATTGAGAAGAAACATGGAAGCAGCTTATTTATTCTTTATAAAAAAAATGTAACATTTGTGAACACGGCATTGTTTCTAGCCACAACATAGCCCCGGGGGAAACGCAATTCTTACTCATTGCCTAAGTCAGTTCCGGGTGTTTCGCAGGTTGTCTGTTTTAATAGTGTCTATGGAAGTATGAGCGACGAGCTGGAGTTAAAGACTTTTAAAGCTGCCTGTGACAACAATAACGACCCCGGTGATCAAGGAATTGAGGTAAATTGGCAAAAATGTTTATTTTATTCATTCTAATCTAGTCTTATGTTCATTGACTAGTTTAGTTTCTCACGGTGTCTGGGCAAGCACGTTCAAGTTTAGAGAGCCCTTGTTTTAACCTGAGGGACATGTATGGTCGCTAGTTGATCGAAGGATCTATGGAAAAACGCTTTGATTTTACTTATTAATTCCGTACAAAAAGTACTGTATAGTTGTAGGCTACCTTAGTACTTAAATGCATACCATGACCTGAATTATTAGGCTACATTCATATTATGTAGCCTAATTTCTGTACATTATTGTATTCCAGCTTCATAGAATACCATGTATGTACCCAGCTGAGAAGTTTTCTGGTCTAAACTGGTCTCCCAGCCTGGCCAAGATGGTCTTCAGCTAGTTTAATGATTCTCCTAAAAACTTATAACCAGACAACAGACCAGGCTTGGAGACCAGCTAAGATAAGCAAACCATCTCAGGTTTGTTTGCAGGATTACAAGGCTACATATGGCCATTAATGAATTATCATATTATGTGGATAAGTGACCTGACACATTTTTTTTCTTATCTATTATTTCATTATTATTCTATAAAACACACTACACTAGAAATTCAATTCATACATGAAATGACTTGAATACAGGAAATTGTTACAAAAAAAACAAACAAAAAAACAAAAAAACAATTACCTTGAAAAACAAACACACTCACACTTCTGGGTCAAAAATAAAAATGGGCAAAATGGCTAAATGCTTTTAATGGTCTTAACCACAAACATTGTAAAGGAAATTAGCAAAAATTAAGCAAATGCACTGCTTAAAAATGCATTGTTGTCTCAGAAAAACATCAAAAACAGAGTTAAATGGTGATGTTCCTTAGTGGTGTCTTCGAAAATCTGTCGAGAAATATAATAATAATGCATCTCTACCACAGTTAAGCATGGGGGAAGAGGTGTCATTGTGTGGGGAGCCTTTTAGCTGCTGGTATTGGTGAGATGATTAACTGTGAAAAGCCGCACCCCTGGTTTCACAGACAAGGCTTAAGACTAGTCCCTGTTTTAAAGGGATGGTTCACCCAAAAATGAAAATTACCGCATGATTTACTCACCCTCAAGTCTTGTGAAATAGAGGTGACTTGTATATATTTACAAAATAAACAGAAATGCAAGGGTGAAAAATGTGTTTCTCAAAACATTGAGTTTCTAAATTAAAATTTGGTATTTTTACACTAGCCTAAACAAAGGGGTTAAATAAATTATTTCTCCCTCAAAACAATGAGATTTGATTTCTAAGTGAACAAATCCTGCATAAGTGTTTTCACACATGATCATTGGGTGGAGGTAATTGGGAAATGATCGTGCCATCTATATGGCAGTGTTTCCCAAATGAAACACAAGAGCTGTTAGTTGAGTAATGTGTCTAATGTAGAGAACGGTGTTTAGCTTTTTTCAAAAGGTTTTTTTACAACTGCAAACTGTGTGTAAAGCAGATAATTTGCTTTTTGCAGACTTGGTCTGAAGATTAAGTATACGAGTTAATGCATGGTTTCACTGAGTGGGCCTCAAAGTGCCACTTTTAGTGTCTAAGCAATTTCAAAAAGCTATAGTTTTGGAGTACAGGAGAATATTGCAGAATGATCAGATGATATTCTGATATTCCCAAATTGGAAAGACAACCAAGAAGTGGCTTGCGAATATATATATATATACACACATTTCTAAGAATGTGGCACATTTTAAAACTAGTTTTTTCCCTTCTTTTTAAAAGATTTACCCTTTTCTTCATGATGGACTCTCTTTTATGACATTGACCCAGTTGCCATGTTTGGCACTGTTTTTTTTTAGTGGCCGTTATCTAAAGATATATTTTTAAAAAACACTGCAACTATACATACCAATATTTGTTTCTCAATATGTGTGTATATTGTGTAAATTGTGCAAGTGTTCACAGGTAATTCCAGGAAATGGATCTTGCACATACCAGGTCGAACCGGGGACAGATGAAGTTTCTAGTCTTCTATCAACACCACAGGTAAATGCCTTTTACTCATAACTTTTGATTGGCTGAAGAAATAAATTATTTATATTTGCCAGACGCTTTTATTTAAAGTGATTTACATTGCATTTAAGGCAGTGCGCACGTGCTACGAAAAGATTGGTCTGTGCGATGAATAAATGTCCCACTGTAGCACGCGTGCGATACAGTTTTGTAAACTCCGTTACTTGTGTTTGTTTTCAGACACGATTACAGTCGTTTTAAATTTGTGCTTCTGCGATATCACGATTTTTGATCGTGGATGATTTAATGTCTCCACGATCTGCTTTTGAAGAAATATGTGTCGCGATACAGCGCACATTCTATCAGCCGCAGTTCTGGCGCCTCAGTCGCAATACTGTAAAACTCGATGTAGGCCTACATTTAGGCTACATCACATGTTAATGCAGCCAGCGGTAGAGTTACACTCACAGGACACTGCACTTATTCGCAATCACAAAAGTTCATTATTTGCTCGTGCTTTAAAACTTTGCCGGGTAAACATTTCATTGGCGTTGTGTTCTGACATGATGCACTTTTTCTGAGCGCGTACGCCCGAAGCGCGCGCAGTCGTGCACGCACTGTCAAACAGCGCCAAACTGGACATTATCTTTCGCGTCTGATTGTGCTAATACTGCCAAATACACACGAGGTTTACATAAACACAAACACATTTGGTTATGTCTAGTCAAGTGAACGAAAACAGTTGAGAGAAAATTTGTATATAGGATAGCGGTTTCTAGATGCGTGCAGGTAAACATGCTGTCGCTTAAAGGGATTGTTCACCTCAAAATAATTTGTCATGATTTACTCACTCTAATGTTGTTCCAAGCCTGTATTAATTTCTTTCTTGTGCTTAACTCAAAAGAAGATATTTTGAAGAATGTGGGTATTAACAGTTGCTGGTCCCCAATGACTTCCATAGTACAAAGAAAAAAGAAAAAAAACCTTTTAGAAGTCTTTGAGGACCAGTCCAGCAACTGTTTGGTTACCTGCATTCTTCAAAAACGTTTATGTTCAACATAAACATCAGGTTTAAAACAACTTGAGAGTAAGTAAATGATGACAGAATTTTTCATTTTTAGGTGAACTATCCCTTTAATGTTAATACAACAACAAAAGAGAAAATCACTCACTGCTCTTGGCTGAAGAACTTTAATGCAGTAGCTTTAATGAGAATCAATGTATAATTTATACAAGTGTAGCGTATGTGTATGTAGCTGAAAAAATAAAATTAAGCACTGTTTATTTCATTTGTATATCGTCACCTTCCTAAAATAATTGCCTAAGTCATTTTTTTTGACAAAAATAATTTTTTTTGCATAAGTCATCTTCTCATGATTACCTCTGGTAAAATCGCCCACATCCTCAGTTGAACAGATCATTTCTACCCCTGTAGTATAATGGCCTATGTCAAGAGTGTGACTTAGGCTGTTTTATTTTGCCTAAGTCAAAAGTCAATGAGACGTAGGCAATTTTACAAGCTTTTCAAGATGGCAGTTGCTTCAAGAAGAACGAAAATCTACTTGGCCTCTGAAGTTAGTTTCAGTTTTTTGTGTTTTCTGAGAAACCTGAAAAAATTACTTGGGCAATTATTTTAGGAATATATTCAATTCGACAATATTATGTTGTGTATCTTTGTTCTTATTTTTAATAACAAAGATAAAATATAATGACATAAAGATAAAAGATTTTTATCTTCACCCACTTTGGCCTAAATGTCTGCCATTCTTTTTTATTATATATTTTGTAACCTTGTAAGGCTTTGTTTTTAAAATAGGAAAATTAGTTTTGCTGTCTTGCTCAGTCACTTGCAAATTAGTAAAACCACCATGAAAAATAATCGTGATAAAATCATGAATTGTGATTTTCCTGAAAACAATCGTGATATGATATCACCCCCCCCCCCCCCCCCCCCTACTTGTGCTGCAACTGTTTGGCCTGTGCTACAAAACTTTCATCCTCTGTAGCATCAGTGCTATGTGCAAAAAAAGTTACCGTCAGCCCTGTGGTATGCATTTTTATCAGTTCATGCATTCCCTGGCAGTTGAATCCATGATCTTCCTGTTGCTTTGAGCTACAGGAAAGGCTTTAAAATAAATGAATCCGATGGTTTTCGATGATCGTTGACATGCATAACCATTTGCAATGTACCGTATGCCAAAATGTGTTTGCTTTGGCACAAAACCATCATAGTTTCTTTCATTCAACTACATAAGCTGGTCCTTCCACTTTGTCTTGCGCTGAAACTTGATATGCAATGACTCAAATAAAAAATATGTCTGGTTGACAAATACAAGAAAGTGTGCCTCTAATCTCTAATCCTATTTTCACTCATGTTATTCAAGAAAGCTTCACTTGATGTGTGCACCCTCAAACTGATCCTTTAGTTTACTTTGACCTGACTGGATTTGTGTTTTCAGGCCGCTGAGAACAATAGGACACAGCATGAAGTGGATGGAGTTGATGTCAATACTGACTCAAAAAAAAGGGTAAATCTGAAAACAAGAAGCCATTATTTAGGTGTATATACATGGGGAAATAATGTGTATGCTAAAATGTGGTGCATGTTTATTCCTCCTGAGTATATTAGTCCAGTTATGTGCACTATTTGTTTTATAAGAGGATGTGTTGTCAGGATCACTGGACCTGAAAACTATTTGCAAAAGCAAATATGTGCACTGTAAATTAAACCGCTCTCAGTATCCGGCCTTGCCTTTGAACAACACTGAGATACAGTAAGAAAACCTTGTGATTGCAGTTGCGAAGGGAGTTGCAGAGCCTGAAGACAGAACTGAATGAGGTGGTGGTGTGTAAACTCAAACTATGGATGGTGATACTTCTCGTCTTCTTAGTCATCGCTCTGGTTATTGGGATCTCATTAATTGTGTGTGCAGGTATAAACTCTCCATTGATTTTCATTTTCTACTGAGTGTTATTGATAATGTCACTACTGCAGTTTGTTATTCAGTAGTGGCCAAAAGTGATGTTCAGAGGGGATGTTTGTTTTTAATGACACTACAAGTTTGATTAAACCATCAAAATATGAGTAAAATATTTTATGTTTTAAATATTTTAAATATTTCATTGGTTCTCTCTTGTTTTTGCATGTGTTCATTATTTCTTTGTATTACGGCCTGGTTAAAAGTTATGTCTGCACAATTTGGTATGTTTTATTGTGTTATCACAAATAGCACAAGAACACGTATGAAACTTTCATTTTAATATTTAAATAAAGAGGGAAGATGTCATTTTTTCTAGGTCGTGGGAATTGCGTGATGCATTATCCTTCAGCAATGAGCAGCTTTTAGCCACGTATACAGTAGTAAAACAATATTAATTCCTCTAAAAATAAGAAATTGAGAAAAAATTCTCAAGAAAAAAGTAATTTTCCTTGAATACATGTGTACACTTCTTATGGTGTGTTCACGTCATAATTCCAACTTGTAATAAGTGTTCATGTACTACTCATGTAACTTGTAATTACAACTTGTAAACTGAGAATTTTCAGAAAGCTCAGGCTCTAAAAGCTGATAAATGCTGCCTTCGGATGTGCCATTTCAAGGCAGGAAGGCATCAAGGCACGTCCGAATCCACTGTTAGCTTCACTTCCTGTCTCCTGAGATACCTTCATCTGATCAAGTTTTGAAGACCGTATAGATGTATCCTTCACTGCCTTGGATATCCCACAATCCTGTGCTTTCCATTCTGTGACAGTTGAGCTAAAAAATAAAGATGACGTCTGAAAGTTGTGATTGGTGGACAGTTTGTGTGTAAATGTACGTTTTTGACCAATGTATTGATCCAATGTCCACTTTTGATGTCATTTCTAGCAAGAAATGATTGTAGTAATTAAATATTCGCCTAGTTTTCACCTAAGCTTGCCCTATTTTGATGTAGATCATTAAACCGTTATTCTGCCTCAGAAGTCTGTCTGAAATCAATTTCGTGACGTTCCTTCGTACACAAACGCTGCCTGCAAAGACCGCAGTTAAGTCAGCTAGGCAACAAGTCAGCTGTCTAAGCTTTGGGTCGCAGCCACAGTCATAAGGACTGCAAGAGTCAAGTCTTCCCGTTTTTTTCTGCATGTTATTTACGTCACATGACCACATGGTACACCAGATCATACATCTGAACCAAAAACCATTATGCCATTGACCTTTACAGCCTTTACGCCATGCAGGTCATGAGAGATTTTGAGTTCTTCCACTTCTAGTTCATGTACATAGAGCGTATTTGCTCACTGTAGCCTCAGCTTCCTGTTCTTGGCTGATGCCAGTCGGATCTGGCTCGAACATATGGCTTTAAATTGATGTTTAAAGTAGTGAGATCAGAGAAGCCTTTCTCTATGAATTGATGGAATGATGGAACCATGACATAAATAATCATAACTGTTCATACTTTACTCATTTAATCATATTTTAAAGGGTTAGTTCACCCAAAAATGAAAATTCTGTCAGTAATTACTCACCCTCATGTTGTTCCAACCGCGTAAGACCTTCGTTCATCTTCGGAACACAAATTAATATATTTTTGATGAAATCTGAGCCATGTCTCACTCCTCCGTAGGCTGCTATGTGACCGAAACTTGCTGGCCCAGAAAAGTTATTAAAGAGATTGTTAATATAGTCCAAGTGACTCCAGTGGCTTAATCTTAAGTAGCCTATATCAAGCGACGAGAATACTTTTTGTGCGCAAAAACAAACAAAAATAACGACTTTATTCCACTATTCATTTCCTTCTCTCTGGACCTCTAGTTGGTTCGCGTAGTGTTTTTGCGCAGCGCGTCTGTGTTACACGTCACCACGTAGGCTCACTATTGGCCGACGTCGGTCATGTGTGTGATGCGTGATGACGTGAAACACAGACGCGCAGCGCAAAAACACTACGAGGCCCAGAGAGAAGGAAATGAAAAGTGGAATAAAGTCGTTATTTTTGTTTGTTTTTGCGCACAAAAAGTATTCTCGTCGCTTTATAAACTTAAGATTGAGCCACTGGAGTTACTTGGACTATATTAACGATCTTTTTAATAACTTTTCTGGGCCAGCAAGTTTCGGTCACATAGCAGCCTACGGAGGAGTGAGACATGGCTCAGATTTCATCAAAAATATCTTAATTTGTGTTGCGAAGATGAACGAAGGTCTTACGCGGTTGGAACAACATGAGGGTGAGTAATTACTGACAGAATTTTCATTTTTGGGTGAACTAACCCTTTAACAGCATAAACTTCATGTCTTGAGGTGTTATTTGTCAACCATGTGATTAGTCAATTTTAAGTAATTCCTGTATAACAATCTAATTCTGAGTGTTGTTTTGTAACCCTCTGTGTTTTTAAAGTTATTGATGACAGCGGGGATGAAAATTATGATAAATCATCATTCGTGGTGAAGCGCTTCTTCAGAGGGCATTTTACTGTGGACAACAGCAGTTTCACTTCAGACCAAGAGATCCTGCAGCTGGAACAGCAGGTAATGATGATATGACCATTACTTGACATTATGCCTCTGAAGTATGTTTGAGAAACCCATTCACACTCTTTATGTTATGTCAGACATATCAAACAGACGTGTATGATTATTGAAATCGATTCATGGATTTAAAGATATGTTAACCAGACCTTTTAGTCAAGTTTCACTTGATTTTAATCACTAATATTGAAGCTGAAACTAAATTAATGTTCCGTGTTCAAAACAATGCTATACTCTATGGAAACCATCGGATGTTATTAATCACCACAGAAAATGATTTTGACTCATCTCTCGGTTTGTGCGGGAAACAAGCATTGCAATGCACTTGCAAGTGACATCTAAAGGGCAAGACAGGACAGAAATGTGTGTTCTTTGAGCCGTGAAGTTGTCTAAATCGTCATTTTAGTGGAGGGACTACTTTTCTAGGTGGTCTCAACAAGCGGGTTACCGAGTTTGAAGGGAATAAGTAAAAAACAGCATAGTTGTACTGAACCCAGAGGATTATCTTAATAACACTTTGGGTTTTAATTATTAATACTTGCAGTCTTTTTACTCAATTGAAGCTGTGGATTGTTGATGTGAACACTATAAAAGTTAGCAGGCAGCTTGTGTTGTTAACGTGTTGTTTTGTACTTTTGGTGGATTGTATTGTATTGGGATGGATATTGTTCTGAATGTATCATTTCATGTCATAATTTGTTTTATTTAAATTTTAGGTTGCCTTTTTAAGAATGGTAACATATGACAATTATCCTATATGGCTAAATCTGGCTTATTTACAATCTGGTTTCTGTTGATTTAATGAACAAAATAAATAAATAGCTGAACTGTTTTTTCTTATTGCACAACAGACTTGCAGAAAGTCATGTGACTAAGACTATTACAACCGATATGTGCACTAAACTATTTCAAAACCCCCTAGAAACACCTTGAGTCATTATGATCAAGGACATTTGTGTTAAAGGGATAGTTTACCCAGAAATGAATATACTGTCATCCACAAATTCATTTACTCACCGTCATGTCGTTCCAAACCTGCATGACTTTTTTTCTTCTGTGGAAATGAATTTGACTCTAGAACTATGAACATAAACAATGCTTTCACAAAACGAACACCGTTACTTCTTGATAAATTCTCACTAATCCAATAAGAAGAGCTACCACTGATGTCAGGATTTTTTTTTTTTCTTTAAAAAAACAAACACTTTTTGTGTTCCACAGAAAAAAGAAAGAGAGGTTTGGGACAACTTGAGGTTGAGTATAAAACAAAGCAAATTTTTGTATGAGCTAAACATTTAAAGAGGACCTATTATGCTTTTTAAAACATTTTTTTCATCTTTGTTTTTGTTTTTTTACTTTCTTTAGTGTGTGATGTTGCTGTTTGAGCATGAAAAAGGTCTGCAAGTCCTCCAAAGGCAGTTATGCTCTATTATATCAGTAAACACTGTTTGAAACTCCCTGAAAGTAGTCTTGAGTTTTCTTCCCAGAATGAACATGACACAATATTCCTTATTTAAATTATGACATATGCAAAAAAAAAAAAAAGGGTGGGATAGTTAGTAATGTGTTGAATCTCGTGGTTATGGTAAGGGGTGTGATATTGCCAAAACACATGAATGGTTGACCAATCAAAACACACTGGTCCAGCCGACCAACTTCAGGAGGGGCTTCATAGGCTGCGTTTACACTTCACACTTGCACAGATCCAATCTTTTGACCATATCTGATTTTTTTGGCCCACATGTTTACATTCTCTTTAGACACTCATTAATTCCCGCCCAAAGTGATTGTCTGTGATTGCTTTATGCGACCTGGTAGACACTCTGGTTTTGAATGGCCATGCTATTGAAATTACTTATATAATTCATGTTGAGTGGCCACGATTATTTGCCAGCATGGGCAAGATAACAGCTGTCATGGATGTTTTGCAGAGCTAAATCTGACTGAACGGATATATACTGGAAAATAATGGTAATTTTTGTTTGTTATTTCATCTACGGCTCATTAGATCTAGAATTCTGAGGTGAAATAAAGTAGCGCTGTAAGATTAAATTTTTTTGAGAGCGAGAGAGAGACTAATAGTGAAGCTTGTTGATTTAATTACAGCGAAGTTATCACTTCATTTAATTACAGCAAAGTAAAGCTGTTTTGGTTGAAAACCAGCTCCTGAATGTTCAATTTCTTTACTTTATAAAGTTTCCACTTCCACAGCAAGCGCATACAGGCACATCTTTTTCATAATATCAAATTAAAAACCTATCTTTGTGGACAAGCTTGTCACCCACAAGTATGTATCTGATGGATGTATGTAAGTGGCTCAGATCGGATGCGGAAAAATCGGATATTGTGCGGAATTTTGTGTTTACACGTGTGCAACAAATTCCGATCCGTGTCAGATGGGAGTAAAAAAAAAAAATCAGATTTTTTTTGTCAGTGTAAATGCAGCCATAGAGACAGGAACTAGAACAGAGTGTTACTGACAGACTTGGAAGAGAAGTGTTGCAACAATGGAGAATGTTTTTTTTTTTTTTTTTTTTTTATGAGCCCAAAAACAAAATCAAGACTTTGTAAAAGGGCATGAAAAGTTCTCTTTAAAAGAAACTGAAACTTGCTTGACCTGAGCAGGGTAGTGTATGAGCCACAACTACTACTACTTCGCACTTCTACTTTCACTGTGACCGTGTGACAATTGAAGACTGTCTGTATCTCATCTCCCCTCAGATAACAGGAGTCTACAGTTCTTCTCCTGCGCTGGAACGGTACTTCTCCAATGTCACCATAAACCATCTCCAGTGAGTCAATTTCACACTCCATTGTCACATTTTACACCTCCTCTTCTATTTACTTTTTTTGTTCAGACTGTAGTGTGCCTTTTAAACCTCGTCCACACATCATTTTTGCATAGCACAGTTTTTGGTGTAGCCCAAACAAACATTTCACTTTGATATCAAGTTAAAGTTGTCAGAAATGAGCGTTGAACCCCTTGTTTCGATACAGGGACACTACAGCCCAGTTTAAGCTACAGTTCATGATGCCTTTAGATCATGAGGAGCTGGTACGCTACACTCTGAGCCTAAAGATGGTTAAAAATGTGCTTCTCCAACACTTGTATGATCAGGACACTGAAGACCCCCTCTATATCATACCAACATCACTCAGCATGGAAGGTGAATACACAAGTCATCAACACAATTAATAGAAATGGAAGTATGGAAATTGTATAGTGACAAAATGTATTTGTTGCAGTAAAGCATGCAGTATTACCAAATGAATACGGTTTTGTTTTATTAGTGGACCTAACTATAATATTCTTGTTTGCTTTTGTTTTTCAGTTGGGTAGATGAGTAGAACTTCAACTACAAGATTTTTTTTTTTTTTTTTTTTCTGAGCAAATGTGTTACCCTCATCGGAAAACAAAACATTCCACACATCACATTATTCACTTGGTTGTCTTTTGTATTCTTTTAACAGATCTGTTAATAATAATAATAATAATAATAATTACCCATCAGTAATTAACATTTAATAATCACTGCTCATATATTTTACAAATTGTATATGAAAAAGACCCCTTTTTTAACATTTCAGAACACTTAAATAATTTAAAACAATAGTTTTACACAAATAGTTTTTTTCTTTATTATTATTATTATTATTATATTTTACAATATATAGATGTAGCCTACTGTTAAAGGGTATGGGGTTTTACACTTATGTCACAGTTTAAGTCTCAAAAGATCATCCTAACACTGATTATGGAAGTTATAAACATGTTCTGTTGCCATGATGTGAACTTCCATGTTGTTCCAGGATGATTTTCTGTAATATGTGTACTATAGTTTTATTGATTTTTATTAAATGGTAGGCCATTTTTTAATCACGGTGGCCAATTCTTTGTATGTGTGAGATTTTTTTTTTTTTACGTATTTTTGTAAAATAAAAATTTGTTATGTGTTATAATGGAACAATTTTAGTCTGTCTACATTAAATAAATATACAGCGTGTGTATGTATATATATATATATATATATATATATATATATATATATAAATAATATTATTTATTTCACACTTCACACTTATTCAAAAGAACCGCACTAACAGAGCAATCGCATCAGGGTTCGTTTTAATCAAACCAAACATGCCAAGTGTGAACACACCCTATCTATCACACCCACACTAATATCTCTCGGGTCAAAGCATGGAAATTGCAAATTTAGTTTTGTGTTAACGTCAAAATTAAGGAAGTGTCTTACAAAATACTTCACAGAATTGATCCTGCTAAGCATGTTTTGGGAAGATTTAAACTCAATATTCCATATACCTGTATATTTAGTAAAAAATAAACTATTTTTGCATCTGTTTTTTCACTGTATTTACTCAAGTTTATTTAGGAAAGATTTAAAAACTTTATTAATAGAAAACTAAAGTGTATGATATAAATATATTTTAATATACTCAATGATAATTCAGAACGTAAAGAACAACATATTATACAGTTATTTTATTAGGACAGTACATAAAACAGAGATAAAATGAAGTGGGCACTGTTGCCTGTTTATAGCAGAATTTGTTTTGTAATGACACTTATTTAATGCATTAAATTGACACTGATAGTAATTAATTAGCCACCAAGCTAACAACATTGGTATCAACAAACCTAAACAATCATATCAATGCATCCATAGAGTTTCTTAATCTGCATGTTTTTTTTACCTTGTGTCCAGAAGGGGGCAGCACGGCTGCCAGTAGTCAGTTTATATTGTATGTAGTTAGGGAACAATTAGGTTAATTTAATTTGTTTTTAATTTGCAATGTCTTCTAAAATTCCTTAGGATAAACGAAATGGACTCAAAGGTGAATTGTTGGCATTCGGTAAGAGTAAAGATTTGAAATAAAAATAATTGAACTTAATTACCTTAAAAATGCATGTGGTAGATAAAAGCTCACATAATTGTCTTGGAAGAATTTAATGAAAAATACAGTATCTCACAAAAATGAGAACAGCCCTCACATTTTTGTAAATATTTTTATTTTATAATATCTTTTTATGGGATAACACTGAAGAAATGACACTTCGCTACAATGTAAAGTAGTGAGTGTACAGCTTGTATAGACCTTATGCGCCAGAGAAACGAGGGCGCCACCATCTTTAGAATATTGTCTTTTAACTTCCGTTTTTTGCGGTCGTTCTGTATATTTCTATGGCATTGCTGTCCAGGAGTAATTAGATTTTGAAGTGGATTTACTTAATATAAAGTTAACGAAAGTTATCATGAGGACTGTAATGTTTAAAGCAGATGTCTTAACAAATGTCAGTAGAAAGGGAAGATTTTAAAACGAGCCGTTCATTCATAAACACGCAAAATCGCTGTGAAAATACAGACCGGAAGTCAAAAGACAACGAGCGCAGCGCTGAAAAGGGGTGGGGCTACATAAGGTCTATAACAGTGTAAATTTGCTGTCCCCTCAAAATAACTCGACACACAGCCATTACAGGCACACTATGCAAGATTTGTACCTTAATATAACAGCTTTGAAATCATTTCGATGGTAAACAAACTCGTAGTAGGGCGAATCATCCCGATAGCAAAGCGGGCAAAACCAGCAATGCAGGTTTGAGAGGTGGCGCCCCGACAAATCTCGCGAGAATCACGACTTGCTTTACGGCAGGGTTCACCAATCTCGGTCCTGGAGGGCCGCTGTCCTGCAGAGTTTAGCTCCAACCAGCTCCAACACACCTGTTTGAAAGTTTCTAGTATGCCTAGTGAGACCTTGATTAGCTGGTTCAGGTGTGTTTAATTGGGGTTGGAGCTAAACTCTGCAGGACATCGGCCCTCCAGGACCGAGATTGGTGAACCCTGCTTTACGGCATGACGTCACATACATCAACAACATATGAAGCAGCCTCTATGGAAGACACTAGCACGCATTTCAGACGTGAATCATGGTAGAGTCGATGAAGAAAATGAAGAAAGCGCGGTCGGATGAGTGCAGAGACGGCTCTGCGTGAGTGGTATTTACGACAGTAACGTTAAATACAAGTACTCCACAGCAACTCTAGGGGTCGCTGTTTAAGAAAAACGGAAACTGCATAGTGTGCCTTTAATGTCTAAACCGCTGGCAACAAAAGTGAAACCCCTAAGTGAAAATGTCCAAATTGGGCCCAAAGTGTCAATATTTTGTGTGGCCAGCATTATTTTCCAGCAGTGCCTGAACCCTCCTGGGCATGCAGTTCACCAGAGCTGCACAGGTTGCCACTGGAGTCCTCTTCCACTCCTCCATGACGACATCACGGAGCTGCTGGATGTTTGAGACCTTGCGCTCCTCCACCTTCCGCTTGAGGACGTCCCACAGATACTCAATAGGGTTTAGGTCTGGAGGCATGCTTGGCCACTCCATCACCTTCACCCTCAGCTTCTTTAGCAAGGCAGTGGTCATCTTGGAGGTGTGTTTGGGGTCGTTATCATGCTGGAATACTGCCCTGCGGCCCCGTTTCTGAAGGGATCATGCTCTGCTTCAGAATGTCACAGTACATGTTGGCATTCATGTTTCCCTCAGTGAAGCTCAGCTCCCCAGTGCCGACAGCACTCATGCAGCCCCAGACCATGACACTCCCACCACCATGCTTGACTGGAGGCAAGACACACTTGTCTTTATACTCCTCACCTGGTTGCCACCACACACACTTGACACTATCTGAACCAAATAAGTTTATCTTGGTCTCATCAGACCACAGGATACTGGAACCATGTCCTGTGGTCTGATGAGACCAAGATAAACTTATTTGGTTCAGATGGTGTCTAGCGTGTGTGGCGGCAATCAGATGAGGAGTACAAAGACAAGTGTGTCCATGTCCTTAGTCTGCTTGTCTTCAGCAAACTGTTTGTGGGCTTTCTTGTGTATCATCTTTAGAAGAGGCTTCCTTCTGGGACGACAGCCATGCAGACCAAATTGATGCAGTGTGTGGCATATGGTCTGAGCACTGACAGGCTGACCCCCCACCCCTTCAACCTCAGCAGCAATGCTGGCAGCACTCATATGCAGGGACGGCTGGCCAATAGAGGGTGCTAGGGCGCCGCCCCCCCATGAGCCAGACCACATGAGCCACATGCAATAAATAGGTAAATACATAAATCATGTATACAAATTGCGAATATTTGCATGTTTGAGATATTAAATGCACCCTGTATATGTGAAAAATAAAACAAATTCAAAATGTTTGGTTTTACTACACATCCCCTTCTTGTGTGCACGTCTCATCAGCTCTGGGGCACTGGAGAAATCGCCCCAGGAAGGCGGGTCTGTGGAGCAGATTTAAGATATAAATGTTTGACATAAACTGTAGCCAATCAGCGAGCTCAAATCTAGTCAGCTATGGGCGATAATTTTAGCGCCCCAAGCACGCCACTACTAAAGTCAGGACAAGTCTTAAGGCGCCATTTTTACTGTATGACAATGGCGAACAAAATGACTCCCAACTCTAACTCGGTACAATCTCTCCTCTCAGATCCATTTGAGAGGAGATTTTTGGCAAATAAACTCATTGTGAAAGAGCTGGGCCCAGATCAACCTGATATCTCGATCAGACAGCAGGTTAGTGATAAAGGGAAGCAGAACGTGCAAGGCTTCTCTCGTTGCTGGTATATTAGAAAGGCCTGGCTGGCTGGATGTGGTCATGCTAATGCCTTATTTTGCTTTCCGTGCTTACTTTTTAAAACTACGGGGACAGATCCAGCATGGACAGTTACCAGAGTGATAGATGTGAAGCACCTGTCTTAGAAGGTAACGATACACATGGATAATTCTGTTAAGCTAATGTTAGCTATACTGGGAAGAGTTAATATCGCTACGCAGCTTGACGAAGGCCACAGGGTTGCGGTGAGGAAACACAACGAGGAGGTGGATAAAAACCGGCACATCTTATCCAAAATAATCGACTATGTGAAGTTTTGTGGGGCTTTTGAGCTGGCCTTGCGTGGGCATGATGAGACTGACACCTCAAACAATCCCGGCATTTTCAGGGGACTGGTGGACTTTGTTGCTTCACTCGACAGCGTGCTGGAGGAGCACCTTAAGACAGCCACCGTTTTTAAATGTACGTCAAAGACCATACAAAATGAGTTATTAGACTGCATGCTGTCAGTGCTGAAGGATTACATTCTGGAGGAAGTAAAGCGCGTGGATTTCATCGCCATACAAGCCAATGAGACGACTGACATTTCCACCCACTGCCAGCTGGTGCTTGTGCTACGTTATATCATCGACGGCAACAACAACATCCAAGAGCAGTTTTTCGAGTTCATTACTATCCAGAATGCCATGGCAGACACCATCGCTACAGCGCTTCTGGAGAGGCTAAGCATCATACCTCCAGATGGACAAAAAGCCAAACTTATCAGCCAAGCTTATGACGGAGCTAATGTAATTAGGGGAGCCACCAGCAGAGTGCAGCACAAGCTGATGGATGTCCATGAAAATGCTCACTACGTCCACTGTTATGCGCATCAGCTGAATCTCATCATGCAGCAGGCAACGTCACACATCCCCAAAATCTGCACTTTTTTTTTCGATCTTGCAGGATTTTCTGCTTTCTTCTCCAGGTCACCCAAGCGAACCACCGTGCTTGACCAAGTGGTTGCCCATAGACTTCCTAGTGCCTCTACAACAGGGTGGAACTTCCACAGTCGCGCTGTAAACACAGTATACGAACACAGGGATGACCTCCTAAAGTGTTTTCAGACCATCAGAGACAATGGAAACTTTGATCCCCTAACTGTCCGTGAAGCTGGGGGCTTTGTGAGGATGCTTGAAGACGAGTCTTTCTGTTTTTTTTCTGGCACTGTTCCACAAGATCATGCCACACGTGGACATGCTGGTCAACCAGCTGCAGAAAAGGAATATCGACCCTGTCTTCATTAAAGCACTTGTCCAGAGGTTCACAGACAGCATGCAAACGATCAGGTAAATAACTATTTACTATTGGCTGATAAAGCTTTTGTTGTTAGAAATGTGATTTCCTTATTTCCAGCTGTGTGTCTAAATGTGCCAAGTCATCCAAGTGGATGATTATCATAGAGCCCACTACAATTATATGTGTTTTAGTATTTTAAAAGCAAAGAGACCATTAGATTTGGATAATAATGCAGGTAAAGTAGTTTCTAACAGGCTTATTCAGGTGTCCACCAGGTCAATTTCTAGAAGAGGCCTAGTTGTTATTAAAGATTAACTTTATTGTCATTTATTTACACAGGAAAAATGCACATCAGAATGCATCCAGCTCATAAATATAATAGAACAATGATAGAAATTTAATTATGTACCTCACAGGTTACTTGCTGCTTGACATAGTCCTTATGTGTGTAAATGAGTCACACTTACGAAAAAGAAGTATACTTTATGTTGTAAGTATACTGATATCAATGTGTACTTGTAGTAAACTTGTAAGTGTACTATTTCAATACTGCTTGGGACTAAATTGGCCCACTTTTAGTATATAAAAGTATACGTTTAAGTGCAGGCTATTATAAGTGTAAGAGTAGTAAACGTTAAGTACACAATTAGGTTTCTCATTTGTAATGCATCTGTACTACAAGTGAACTTATAAGTATACTAGTAGTTTACTATTTTAATACAAGTAGTACATTTTTTAGTTTATGAAAGTGCACACTGAAGTGTACTCTCAGTAAACTACTAGTTTAGTAGTTTATACTGCAAGTATACTTGTAAGTTTTCTTTAAGTGAACATAACATTATACTATTATTATACTATTTTTACACTTGCAGTATACGTATACTACTGTTCAAATGTAGATTTTTTTTTTTTTACTTGAAAAATACCTTTAACTGTAATTTTAAAAACATTTTATTAGCTTCATGCATCCTTTTTAATCAACACTTGAATGTCGGTTAGTTTCGTAAAGAAATGCAACATTTTAAACAAAAAAATTAAGAAAATCACATTTTTGTCAAAGACTACTAGGCTACGCCTTGATCAGATTGAGAACGATGATCAAAACACAGATGGAGTAGATCGAGTCCGACACCCCCAAAGCTTCACAGTCGTTTTCTCTTCATGGGTTACGCTTCATTTCATTTGGTAACATTAAGCAGTTTTGATTTACAAGCTGTTTGATGATCACATTATTTTACATTTGAGTGAGCAATCTTATTAGCCTGGGAAAACCCAGACAACTTCCGGCAAATTCAGATTTGCTCGAGAAGTAGTCTGGCAAAGAGCTCATTCAAACCCATTTCCATGGCCGAGAAATCGAGGCACCAATCAGAATCGTTGAGGCGGGCTTTACACGATAATGATCGCTCTGATTGGTTTTAGGTCTATGCAATTGCGCCCAGAGGCATTTGAGCGACATCCGTTCAATTTTTAAATGCATTATTATATTCAAATTGCAAACACATGAGGACAGTCTCCATGAAAGACCCACTGGCAGATGAACGTGCTACTACATTTCTCTCCGAAACGGTAGGAAATTAAATTAGATTTAATAGAGGATTTTAACTGTGACACGATGATTGACAGGGCAGTTTAAGTGACAGGATGCACGTGACAGATCCGTCCGATAAAGATGACGAAGTAGTATGTCCCAAAGCTTGCCTACTTTTTTGCTACACATTCAAAAGTAAATACCTTTTCTTCACAAAGAGTACATACTTTTATGGCGTAGTGTAACTTAGGCGAATTGGGACGCAGCATATGGCTTTACATGATGACGATCGCTCTGATTGAGCGACGTCCGTTGGTGACGTCCGTTGGTGACGCCCCTTTGGAAATGATTTGTCTATGGAGCTTTGCCAGACCATAACTCAGTTACTACTGAGAATGGTCTGGTTTTAACCAGGCTACAATCTTATATCACTTGTTTCAGCTTCTTCTTCTCCTGTGTTTTGATCTGGAGATTCTGTAGTAGAAGATGTCATATAGCGCCACCTGAAACAGTAAACACATAACAGTGAAAACATGGATAGCTGGAAAATAATTTTATAGCTGGAAATTTTTCAATATTCTAATCAATATTTTCTAAACAATGTAAATTTCATAAGACTGTATATAAAAAACTATGTAAAAAAAGAAAGAAGTATATTTAATAGGCTACTCGATCAAAAGAGTTAACACAACTACAAGCCAAGTATACTTTGAATACTTAATTATACTTTTAAGTACATCTCGATCAAAAGATTGTGTACAAGTTCAGGCCAAATATACTTGGACTTTTCTCTCAGTATACGTCAAGTACACTTAAGTGTAATTTTAAGTATATTTTTGAGAACTACATAAGGTATATTTTTGAGAAGTATATAAAATGTAGACAAAGTATACTTTATTTTTAGTTTAAAAGAAGTATACTAATAGAACACTTGAATAAACTTCTTTTTCGTAAGGGCAGTGGATGTGCACGTGTGGGAGTTAAGGAGTCTGATGACAGGTTAGCAACTTTAACTTTATTTTTGGAAAAGGGCCTCTATTCCGTCTCTGTGTGGGGACGGTGCATCGGAGCAGCAGCAGCCTATAAAGCGACGGAGGATACTGGGAAAAGGAGAACAACAAAGGCTGGCTACAGAGGTAAGTTGAGATGTAACAGTCAGTGTTTCCTCTAAAAAGATTTTTAGGCCTGTGGTGGTATGTAGCTACGTAATAAAAAAAAAACCCTGAAGGATGGCATATTGCCACATCTGACTGATCGATTGATGGAGCAGGTGGTCTGCAATTTATATTTGCATCCTTATTCTTGTTAGTTCAGTAGATTCCAGGTCCATTCCAGCAGTCACAAGCACCAAAATAATAGCAGTTTTCATAGGAAAGAAATTCCCATGTTCACCCAAAAATGAAAATTAGCTTGGAAGAGCCAGGACATTTTTTAATATAACTCCGATTATATGCGTCTGAAAGAAGAATGTCATATACACCTAGGATGGCTTCAGGATGAGAAAATTTTCATTTTTGGTTGAACTATCCCTTTAATACTATGTTTGCTGTTTACTGTACATGCTGTGGAACATTTGCTTGAAAAATCTTATTTTATTTAATCAGCTAATTAATTAATCACTAAGTATATTGTTTGAGTTCAATTTCAAATGCAAAGTTTGTGCAATATGTTTTTTTTTTTTTTTTTTTGTGCAAGAATGCCAACAACTTTTAATATTGGCATTAAATAGGCTAATTACTTTTTCACAGAGCACTGGTATACTGCAGTTTGTTTTAAATTGTGTTTGGGTGGTTATTAATTATAATAATTTTTATTTATATAGCCTTTCCAACACCCAATGTCGTTTTACAATATAGGTTAAGGAATTGAACAAAATAAACGTCAACATCAAAGATAGACATACCAAGGGCAGAAAGTAATATACAGAGGTCACTTACAAAGTTAGGTTAAAGATTCAAGCAAATAACATATCCATAACAAGGTAGAATTTAAAGATTTTGAGCTAAAGAGTAATATTTTTTAATAGGTTTTTGAAGGAGAGAAGGGTGGATGCTTGACGGATGTCTTGAGGAAGAGCATCCCACAACCTGGGAGCCACAACACTAAAAGATCCGAGTCCCATGATTACCAGACTATTGAAAATGACACAGCCCCACCTAAGATATTTTTCACCAGCTGCCACTGCTCATACATCTATTTTGCAAAGCCAACCTCTGGATATGATGCTGAGCACGTGCACTCAACTTCTTTGGTCGACCATGTTCTGAGTGGAACCTGTCCTGTTAAAACGCTGTATGGTCTTGGCCACTGACCGTGCTGCAGCTCAGTTTCAGGGTGTTGGCAATCTTCTTATAGCCTAGGCCATCTTTATGTAGAGCAACAGTTCTCTTTTTCAGATCCTCAGAGAGGTCTTTGCCATGAGGTGCCATGTTGAACTTCCAGTGACCAGGGCTGCGTTCCAGTCCACTTTTAGACACGCACTTGCGAACTTCATTAAGCACTTCCCCTCAGGGGAATCCCTGCCGCCATTTTGAAGTGCGTTCCACTTCGTGAAGTGGACGAGGGAAGTTTATATGGACAGGTATATATATATCCCTCGATTTTGACCGAGGGATAGGGCTGGGAAAAAATCGATTTGATTTAAAAATCGAGTTGGTAGGTCAAATCGATTCATATTTTCAAAAAATCGATTTTTTAGATTTTTTTCCTCCCCCTCTTCAGTATAGCGTACAATACATACATTTTGCATTCGCCAAATCTTCCTTCAGGGTTTCCATAGCATGCTCACTGGCGCAGCCCTCGATGCTTCACGACATCACGACAAAAAGACTAGCATGTTTAATTTTTTAACGGTCCTCCACGACGACGGCGCGCGAGTAATAGTAAAACAACGTGTAGTCTGACATGTTTCTTGTCCACGACCTGACAAGATTTTTAGGAGTCAAAATCGTGTAATCTGACACTATCGTAACAGACAAAAAAATCGTGTAATCTGAACCAGGCATAAGAGTTACCTGAGGATTTTTTGTTGTTTTATTAGCTCAATCCAAATACAGTATAAATAATTTGGATGTTTAACAATCTTTGTTGCGCACTGCACAGTGACTTTTCAGTTAGAGAAAGGGTTTGCCTTTGCAATTTTTGTTTATGTTGATGCACTTTAATTAAATACAATAAATATATATTTTTAAAATATATTTACAGTTCGCAGTTATTTTGTTTTAAATAGGGGGGGGGGGGGGGGGGGACTCGAATCGATTCGTAAATCGAGTTTTTTATAAAAAAATCTCAGATTTTTTTAGGGGAAAAAATCGCCCAGCTCTACCGAGGGAGCGAGTCTACGTACTGTAATAAACCTCAAAACAGCCCTACGGTGGTCAAAGAACAGCCAGCCGTTTTAATCAAAGAGAACACTTTATTTCAAATACAGAGGCTAAAACTCATACGGGTACAGACAAGGTATGGAGCCAGGGAAGAGAAACACGGGAAACTCCGCAAAGCACAACACTTCACACAGTGAGTTTTCACGCTCAATACGTCACACAGTGTTTAATACTCAACATAGCACCCCAGCCTGCACAGCACACCGTGAACACACGTAAGGCGTGTTTCCTCCGTTCTAAATTCCCCAACCTCCCTCTCTAACCCGCTGTCCGTTACACAACACACAGTCACACAATTCATGTAGGAATAGATTAAAAACACTTCCCTCTCGCGGGGCAGAGAAGACCCATCTGTAGGGGGTGAGTAGTGCGAGCAGCAACCCGTCTTCCCGCCGAGGACGTCACTCTGCCATCCAGGTGCGGAACTTACAGCTCATTCGTAAAATCCCTCCGTCGTATGCATCAAGGCATTCATAGAGTCTCGGTAGCACGTGGGCATTCATTCATAGAATCTCGGTAGCACGTGGGCATTCATTCATAGAATCTCGGTAGTACGTGGGCGTCAACCGAGCAATATTCTGAGGTAGTCGGTGACGCTAATTCCCCCCCCTCTACAACTCAACTATCTCAAACAAAGGCAGCTAGCTAACTAGCTATCTTCATCTCCGGAGGACCTATTGTCCCCGAGAGACAGCCAAAACGTTCTCAACCAGTCACCACCTCAGCCACGCTCGGTTGCACCACACCTCTTTTTTAAAGTCCCCTTTGTCCTCCATTCACAGGTGCATGCCATCAAAGCAGTCATGTAATCAGCCAATGACGACACACTACACTATTCCCCCACTAATCCAGAAGAACTCGTCCTCGAGTCAAGATGATAATCCTTAGTCCAAACCGGTAACTTCCTCTGTCGTGGAGCTCGACCCATCTCTGCAGAAGTTGTAATGTTCTGCGCAGAGCCTCCTCCATCATCCAAAGGCTTAACTGTAGATCCCGGGCTATGCTCCACCCTTGACCACGCTGAAGGCACTGGCGAGCCCTGTTGAAGGTTTCCTTCCCTTGTTCCCACCGGGCAAGATTGTCCCTCTGCAGACGGCGGTCTATCGGCCATGACCGGGGGCAATTGTTGAAGGGTCGACGGGTCAACCAATTGCTGCGGTAATTGTGCCGACTCATCATTCCCCTCCAGCCTCTCTGAAACAGATTGAGAAACATATGATTTTAACCGATTGTAATGAACAACCGTAGTAGCCCCTCCCTCAACTGACTGTAACTGATACAGCACATCAGACAACCGCTCGATTACCTTAAAGGGGCCCTTATAACATCTCTGCAATTTAAAGCAAACCCCTTTCTTCCGAGCCTTATTTCGAACCCAGACTAGTTCCCCCACTGAATAATACTGTACTTGAGCCCGAAAATCAAAATACTTTTTCTGCTGGGAAGAAGCCTGTAACTGATGTTGCTGTACTGCCCCAACAACAGTGGACAAAATCCCTGCCATACGTTGCACATATTCACTTGGAGACTCAAAAGCCTCTTCCAAGTTCACATTCAACATTATATCCACCGGTAATACCATTTCCCGCCCAAACACCACTTTATGAGGGGTAAAGCCAGTAGTGGCATGGACACTACTACGATACGCCATCATTACATAAGGTAATAAAGAATCCCAATTCTGTTGATTCTTATCCACAAAAATTGATAGCATAGAAAGCAAAGTCCTGTTAAAACGCTCAATAAGCCCATCTGACTGAGGGTGATAGGGGGACGTACGCGTTTTATTGATCTCCAATAATCTGCAAAGTTCCTGAAAAAGAGTAGACTCAAAATTTCTGCCTTGATCAGAATGAAGGCTGCGAGGGACACCATAACGGCAAACCCACTCCTCAACTAACACCTTAGCAACTGATCGTGCTTCCTGATTTGGTAAAGCAAAAGCTTCTGTCCACTTAGAAAAATAGTCTCCCACCACCAACACATACCGATTTTTATCAACAGTTTCAGGAAGTGGGCCCAAAATATCCAGAGCCACACGCTCATAAGGGCGAGACATGACAGAAGGACACATCGGGGCCTGTGGAGTTCGAACTGGAAGCTTCCGTGAGCCGCACTCAGAGCACTCACTACACCACCTCCTCACATCGGCAAACCACCCCGGCCAATAGAACCGATCTTTAACTTTTCCTTGTAGTTTTTGCACCCCCAGATGGCCACCTGTAACCACATTGTGCAACATGGCTAACACTTTTGGAACCAAACACTTTGGAAGCACCACCTGTACTTTATTAGCTGCATCAGAATTTTGTGGAGGGACTCGCACCAATAACTGGTCCTGTATCTGAAGCTGATCCCACACCCTTCCAAATTTCTGCAGCTCAGGGTAGTTTCTTACCTCCCCACACTCCTTTAATGGCTTAGTTAGCAGCTGAAATAATTGCCCCAACTCATTATCCTCCCTCTGCAACCTAACCATATCATCTTCCAATCTTTCTCCAGGTGGTAGCCCTACATTCGTTTTAGCCACTTGTACTACTCTCACAGGACAACTTTCCTCAATCTCCACACCCCCAATCTGGTCTGACACATGACCCGGAATTACACTCAGGCCCGGCAATCTCGATAAAGCATCTGCATTAGCATGTTGTTTCCCTGACCTATGAACGATCCTATACTGAAAACTTGCTAACTGTTCTAACCAACGGGCCAACTGTCCTTCAATCCCTTGAAAATTATGTAACCACCGCAAGGAATTGTGATCTGTACGCAGCACAAACTCTGCACCTAAAAGGTAATGCTTAAAATGTTTCGTAAACGTCACCATACTCAACCATTCCTTTTTGGTGGTGGCATACTTGCGTTCTTGTTTTGTCAGGGCTCGACTTGCATAGGCCACTATGCGTTCCATCCCCCCCTCTACCTGGGATAATACAGCACCTATCCCAACATTTGACGCATCGGTATCCAAAATAAATTGTTTCAAGGGATCGGGATAAGCCAAAACTGGGGCTGATATAAGACATGACTTGAGTGTAAAAAACGCTCTTTGACAATCTTCTCCCCAGTGAAATTTCTTTCCCTTTTCCGTCAATTGGTGCAAGGGCCTAGCAATCTCCGCAAAACTCCTCATAAAGCGACGGTAGTAAGAGGCCAGTCCCAGAAAACTACGAACCTCTGTCTGATTTCTAGGGACCGGCCACCCCCTCACCGCCTCAACCTTAGAAGGATCAGCCTTAACGCCCTCCGCTGAAATTACATGACCCAGATAGGATACCTGTTTTGCAAATAAATTGCATTTGGAGGGTTTCACCTTCAAATTGGCCTTATACAAGTTCCCAAAAACTTGTTCCAAGCGCCCCAGATGTTCCTGAAATGTTTTACCAAAAACAATTATATCATCAAGGTATACTAAGCACGTAGTCCACTGAAGGTCTGCCAGAACCAAATCCATCAACCTTTGGAAAGTGGAAGGGGAGTTACACAGGCCAAAGCTAAGAACATTAAATTCAAAAAAGACCTTGTCGGGTAGTAAAAGCCGTTTTAGGTTTATCTTTCGGATCAACCTCAACCTGCCAGTACCCACTGGCTAGGTCGAGAGTTGAAAACCAACACGCGTTTGCCAGGCTATCCAACGCATCATCTATCCTTGGGAGCGGATAGGCATCTTTCTGTGTCACCTCATTTAGTTTCCTATAATCAATACAGAAACGCAGACTGCCATCTCTTTTTCTAACTGGTACCACTGGAGCTGCCCAAGGACTACACGAAGGCTGAATAATGCCATTGTCTAACATTTGTTTTATATGATCAGTCACTTCTTGTTGTAAGTGAAGCGGAACCCGGCGAGGGGCCATTTTAATAGGTTTAGCAACTCCTGTATCAATCTGATGGCGAATAAGATGTGTCCTACCCAAATCAGTATCCCCTATACTAAAAAGTTGGTTATAACGCTCTAACACTTGACGAATGCCCTGCATTTGTTCTACATTAAACCCTCTAGAGTCTAACCCAAAGTGAGAAATCAAAGCATCCGCCGACCACAAGATCTTACCGTCACACCCTTCATCTACTTCCTCTGCACCCTCCCCCACCTCTACATTTGTAGCCAACACCCCAATTTTCATTCCATCACGTAAAGTATGAGCTTCCTTGGTTACATTAATAACACGAACTGGCATAACGCCAGCGGTGACTACACACACCACACGTGCCACTAATACATCACAATAGCGAGACAGAGAAGAGCCGGGCTCCAGCATACCTACTATTTTTCCTGGCGGCGCTCCCTCCACTGACCCCAAAATTATCACTTCGCTACGTGGTGGTATCCTTGTATCCCCGTAAACTACAACTGGCATGGAAGGAGCTAAAAAGTCAGTTTGCAATTGTACAGAAATTTTTTTTCCCATCAAATAGCAGCATAATTCTTTCAAATCCAGTTTTGCACCGAATTTGACTAGAAAATCACTGCCCAGTAACACTTCACCAGGGCTAATATCTGCCACTACAAAATCAACCACTACTGTCAAAGAATCAAATTGACAAGTGGTTTCCCACTGGCCTATAACTTCCATCTGGTCTCCATTAGCAACCTTCAATCTACCCCTATACTCTACTAACTCACCCCCTCCACCGGTTGCCTCCAGCCAAAACGATTTAGGTACGATTGATACTTGTGCCCCTGTGTCCACCAATAAGCGGGTCTCCACCCCCCCAACTTTACCAAACACATAAACTCCACCTGTTTCTAATTGGGACTGACATACTCCCCCGGACATAGACGCAACAGAGAGAGGGGCGGGCTCCTGGTCTACCGGGCCCGCCCCCTCCCGTTTCCCGACACATATGGGCAATCCTTCTTGAAATGACGAGTACACCCACATTCCCAACAAGCTTCAGTCTTATCTCGGTTTTGTGAGTCCACTCGTGCACTATCAGTTTTAAAAGTCCGTGCATCTCGTCTATTTATAGAATAATCAGTCTGATGACTAAGCGGAGCAAACGAATTCCCTGTTACTTGATCTTGTAGTATTTTAACAGTACTCTGCAAAGTCTTTACTTCTTGACGGAGCCCTTCTACCATGCCCATTAAAGATTGAATTTGCCCATCTCTAGCTGGCCCAACATTATCATTTACCACACCACAAACTTTTACATTTGGGAGAGCACTATTTCGTTCCAAACTCCGAATTAATTCAAGTTCGGACGCCAAATTAATAGCCCCCTCTAACGTGGCTGGTTTCACACTACGCAGATGGATACGCGTATCCGCACAACCTATATGGGCCACAAAATGATCTCGAGCCAGTAAATCCCTTGTGGCATTATCCACGGACGGATATGCCTTCGAAATTAAACGCCTCAAAGCATTTCCAAACTCGCGCACGGTTTCATTTGGCTGCCTCTTGCGCGAGGAGAAGCTCACGCGATTCCAATCAGTACTTTCACAGGGCTCTAAACATCTACCCATTGCGACCTTCAGTTGACTGAAATTTCGCCGAGCCTCATCTGGCAAGCCGCAATAAATATCCCGCGCACGACCTGACAATAACAAAGACATAAATTTAAGCTTTAATACATCATCCCAGCCGTTAATCTCCGCAGCCATTTCGAACTGTTCTGCCCAATCAGACCACTCACGCCCTGTACACGTAAATGTTTCGGGCATAAAAACAGGACGAGGCGCAGCATTTATCTCCCCCAAAAAAACACCTGCCACCGGCACGGCATTACTACCGCTGGCCGCCTCTTGCGGTTCTAACATTCTGACAAACCGTAGGCTATCAACAACAAAAAAAAAAAAAAAAAAAAAAAAAAAAAAAATTCAATGAAGTTTATAAGATCCGCAATCAGCGCTGATCTCACCGCTGCCACCAGTGTAATAAACCTCAAAACAGCCCTACGGTGGTCAAAGAACAGCCAGCCGTTTTAATCAAAGAGAACACTTTATTTCAAATACAGAGGCTAAAACTCATACGGGTACAGACAAGGTATGGAGCCAGGGAAGAGAAACACGGGAAACTCCGCAAAGCACAACACTTCACACAGTGAGTTTTCACGCTCAATACGTCACACAGTGTTTAATACTCAACATAGCACCCCAGCCTGCACAGCACACCGTGAACACACGTAAGGCGTGTTTCCTCCGTTCTAAATTCCCCAACCTCCCTCTCTAACCCGCTGTCCGTTACACAACACACAGTCACACAATTCATGTAGGAATAGATTAAAAACACTTCCCTCTCGCGGGGCAGAGAAGACCCATCTGTAGGGGGTGAGTAGTGCGAGCAGCAACCCGTCTTCCCGCCGAGGACGTCACTCTGCCATCCAGGTGCGGAACTTACAGCTCATTCGTAAAATCCCTCCGTCGTATGCATCAAGGCATTCATAGAGTCTCGGTAGCACGTGGGCATTCATTCATAGAATCTCGGTAGCACGTGGGCATTCATTCATAGAATCTCGGTAGCACGTGGGCATTCATTCATAGAATCTCGGTAGCACGTGGGCATTCATTCATAGAATCTCGGTAGTACGTGGGCGTCAACCGAGCAATATTCTGAGGTAGTCGGTGACGCTAATTCCCCCCCCTCTACAACTCAACTATCTCAAACAAAGGCAGCTAGCTAACTAGCTATCTTCATCTCCGGAGGACCTATTGTCCCCGAGAGACAGCCAAAACGTTCTCAACCAGTCACCACCTCAGCCACGCTCGGTTGCACCACACCTCTTTTTTAAAGTCCCCTTTGTCCTCCATTCACAGGTGCATGCCATCAAAGCAGTCATGTAATCAGCCAATGACGACACACTACACTACGTACACTTCAGGCACCTATATGTCCCACAATGCAGTGCGACTGTGACGTCACCACATACCTTGTATAATCACCACCACAACAAACAACTCTATGATATATTAATTATATATTTTTTAATTTAAAACGACCCAAACACACATATATACATTTGGATCATATATACATTTGGATGCTGCATTAAACAAATTCTTAAAGGGAAAAAAAATGTAAATAATAAATAAACTCCATAGCACTTGTGCAACGTAAGCAATGACGTACATCCGAGTGAACGAGACGGAGGGAAGTTAGCAAGTGAAGGGCATGACAATTTTGGACTGGAACGCAGCCCAGTATGAGAGAGCGTGAGATAGGGGTGTGCGATATGACGATTTTTGATCGTGGACGATTAAAATGTCTCCACGATCTGCTTTTGAAGAAATATCGTAGTATATCGTGCATTCTATCAGTTGCTGTTCTGTTGAACAACGCGACGTATATATTCACATCAAATGTTAACGCAGCGGAACGGGACACTGTAGTTCACAAAAGTTCATAATTTGCATGCGCTTTAATGCCTTGTTGGTTAAACATTTAAAGGGGTGGTAAAACACATTTTTTCGAAGGCTTGATTGTGTTTGTGGGGTGCACTATAACATGTGTTCATGCTTCGTTTTAAAAAAAATGCATTATTTTTCATATATTTTACCTTTATTCCACACTGATGGTCTGATGGTTTCCGGGTTCTATGAAGCCAGTCCCTCAAAAATATGCAAGGGGCTCAGATTGGTTAGCTGGCCCAGTGTGATGTGATTCGCTAACTGCCTAGTGCACGTTTTTCGGAAACGTCACGCCCATTACCTTTACCGGTAGTCTGTGCTTTGGTGGTATTAGAAATAATGGCGTCAATAAAACCATACCAATTTGAGCCCGAATCGGACCCAGAACATTTTAGTGAAGATGATCGAGCAGAACCTGTTCAAGGACGGCTGTTAAACGACGTTTCAGAATTTTTTGTTGTTGTCGTCTCATACTTTTTACATACGTTGTTATATAATTGTACCAATTATAATAGTTGCTGTTTAATTTATAACAATAATACGTGTTTGTCTATTAATAAAAGACTTTAATAAGTTTTTTTATATAAAAAAAAATATATTACTCTATTAGGTGTACATGTAATAACTGTGCAAAAATGCCAACTGAAGTGGAAAACATCTGCTGCAAAGAAATACAGAAGGTAGTGTAATAAGCTAGTACCAAAATTATGCATAATGAATTTATAGTTATGTATAATCCTTTTTTCATATTTAAAAGACGAACAAAGGTTAGTTGTACCGTATATACTCATTGTCTTACATTACTGTTTAGGTTGTAAAACGAATGATGGAAGTTCCAGACCCTCCTACATACTATGGTTGAGCATCCAGGTTTCGAACCAAACTGCTTAAAGGACAAGTTCGGTATTTTACACTTAAAGCCCTGTTTACAGATCGTTTCTGATGAAATAGAACGGTTAAGATTACATTTTGGACACATGCTCCTGTCCCGAGAATTTTAGGTTTCTTTCGCTTTCCCCCCCACCTCCAGAATGGCAGCCTATGGGCACTGGAACAATCCTTCATAAAACGCATTAAACTTTCGTTTACAAAGACGTGAAACTCACCGAGTGGTCAGGGGTGTTCACTGATATGCTCACACAAAAATCGCTGCAAAAGATGCTTTCCAACAGGTGTTTTACCATTCGTTGTAAAACTGTGGACCTATTTTTCCAAACGCCTCACACCCGTACTTCTTCCGTTGAGAGCTTGAATAATAGACACTCCAGCCCAGTTGGTGGCGATAATGCACCTTTGCAAGCAAACCACTGGCATTTCAGTTTGCGATCCGCCGTAAAAAAAAAAAAAAAAAAAAACAGAAGAAGAAGAAAACAACCCCTGAACCCCATTTCAGTTTCCAGCGGCGGAGTAATACCGTACCTCACAGCACATCCAATACAAGTCAATGGAGTTGGACAAAAACTACGATAAAACCTGTTGGAAAGCATATTTTGCAGCGATTTTTGTGTGAGTATATCAGTGAACACCCCTGACCACTCGGTGAGTTTCACGTCTTTGTAAACGAAAATTTAATGCGTTTTAGGAAGGCTTGTTCCAGTGCACCTATACAACCATTCTGGAGGTGGGGGGGGAAAAGCGAAAGAAACCTAAAATTCTCGGGACAGCAGCATTTGTCCAAAATTTAATCTTAACCGTTCTATTTCATCAGAAACGATCTGTAAACAGGGCTTTAAGTGTAAAATACCGAACTTGTCCTTTAAATCCGCATACTTTACAAAACATCAATAATATTTACAGAGCCGACTATGGACCAGTGAGGCGCAGAAATGAAGAGGAGTAAGTATTTATTATATTTAATGAAATTATGTTGTGTAAAATAATATAAAGACAATAGATTCAAAAATATACACAAGACATGTTAATCAGAAAAAAAAATTACAAAATTTGTTCTGTATTAAAGACAAAAACTATCAAAATATAAAACAAAATTCTAACATATTTACACATCACATATACATGTTTCCTATATACCACTGGTTTTATATACAATATTGAGGTTTTCTATTCCTGCCATAGGCGTTTCCATTATCTGGCCTATCGCAGCTTTGTCAGCTGGTGCTGGGGATACCTAGGACGTAGTGTGAGGGTTGTCATCCCGTCATGTGTTGTTCGCCGGATACGCCTGCAGTTTCCTGATCCAGCTGGACAGTATGTTGGGTTCCGGCCACCCCTCGACTGAATCGTGACACACGGTGGGCAATCACCTCTTCTTTGGTGGGTTTTTCAAACTGTGATGACAGAGGAGGTGGAATGGGGATTGTGTGCAGTTCGTCAGCATATGGCTTGGGATCCACAAAGACTTTATGTAGCAGAAGGCTCATAAGGTCATCGACATAGTCTGTAATAAGAGAATACCGAGTCACTCTATGGTTTTACATAATTACTGATAAACAATCTACCTTTGTTGTATAATTTACATTTGTGTAATATTTAGAATTTTTTTTTACGTTTATATTTATTTTTATTATAGCTTTTTTAATATTATTGTTAATAAAATATATTTTACAACTTACTGTACGTTGGGTCTATTTTCACTGGCTTTGCTGTGCATTCCCCCTTTTTGGACTTTGGAAAAATGAATTTATACACAGCCTGTCCTGCAGTTGTTGTTGCCTGCTCACGGTTAGCATTTTCATTATAGTGCATTGCTGCAAGATACAGCCTGTAATCATTGCACAATCCATAAAATATGCAAAGATTAGTAGACTGTATTGTTGGAAATAAACAAACAATTCTGAATAAGAGACAAATGTTCAATCAATGATTATAATGGTTACTTTCTTGCAAGAAAGGCTCACAGTCGCACAGCCAGTCAAGAGATTGTGAGAGTGCGAGCCAAGACGGGAGGCTCTCCACCTCTATATATCTCTGCTACTTATAACATAAGGCCACAGACAATGCTCCTAGCCAACTGAACCTTTTTCTGCCTTATTAGGAAAGTACATTATTTATTATAGGGAATGATCATTAATATGAATAAAAAAACATTTACATAACAATTGTTAGAAACTATGTTTATAAATATTACTGATTATGTCAAAGATTATTACCTGCACAACATTCCTATGAAAGGGAAGATGACGTTCTTTGGGGCAAAACGCAAAATCAGACTGTGGAATGCCTCCAGTGACGACGTCTGAAAGTGGTGGCTGAGCTTTTCTATATCCTTGAGAACTCTCTTGTTGTATAATAGCTTTTCCACTTTGTGGAGTGCTATTGATCCTGTATCCAGATAAAAAAATATTAATAAAATATACAAAATGTAAAAGTTTACTGTCATTTTATTTAGTGTCTCTATATAGTCATACCTGGTTGGAACCATTTTGTTGGATCCCTTGAAACTTTGTCTGGGTGTTCACACTTGGGGAAGAGGTGATTATCATGAACATGTACATTTTGTATGTGGTTCTGCAGTGAATTCCACTTCGCCACCTTTTCTGGCCCAGACTCAGATGAATTCGCACTCCAGTAAACATGGTTTTTGATGCTGTGCAACCATTTTTTCAGCACCTCGCAGTCCTTCATTTTTGAAAGTTTGTCAAGCTTCTTAGATAAACCTGTACAAAGTAAAAACTCGGTTGTACAATTATTATTTCAAGATAATCAAATTACACCAAAAGTAAAAATGAACAAGTTAGGTTGAACAGTTGAACAATTAATTGAACAAGAATCAACTTTGTATTTGATTAAATACACAGATAAATAATTACCTTTCTCAAAGTGCCACACGTCATAGAACTGAGTGATATTGCGGTCCCTCAGGTACTTCTGAATCTGCAGATGGCGATCGGTGACTATGTAGTCAACAGCTAAACCATTAGACTCCAGCTTATCGAGACAACGCTTTAATCCCTCCTTTTCCATATGATAACTGCCACCAACCTCGTTGCTCTGTTGTTGGGTACACAGCAATTCAAATATAGGAATATAAACAATAACAGATTAAAGAAAGAGTCAAAATTATTTTATATGCTTAGGAATTATTAACCTGAACTAGTTGAAGATCCAGAATTTTGTTGGTTTCCATGTGCATAATGGTGTAGCTGCCAAATTTGGCTGAGTGTCCTATTTTAAACATCATAATCATATATAGAACATTAATGAGAACATCTTTTAGGAAAAATCAAAGACTATAAAATAAACAGCATAATTTTTTTTTATACTCTAAACGTACCTGGTGTGTCAGCACGCATATCTCCAGCCACAGCAACATTTCCTCCCTCTTGCAGCTGCCTAATAAGATTCAGTCGATCTCGGTTCCACTTGTGTATTATGGTAGGCTCAATGAAATTCCTGGCATGAATCCTAAAAGTTACATAATGCATCATCTGGAGCTTCATGGCCTTGAAAATCTATGAAAATAGAAATTAAATAACATTGATACAGTTCGTATACTGAAACAACACAGTACTTTTTATTTTATTTTAATGTAATTGTAATACCTTCTCTAGTTGTTTAAAAGATCCACCGGTAAAATATGTTGCTGCAGACAATAGCAGGTTTCCAAGTGGGGTACTCCCTACAATGGGCTGGCTCTGCCACTGTCTGTGGTAGTTACACTTTTCACAAAGCTGGGTGAATGCAACAAATGTCCCCCTTCGTCTGCTCTGGACAACACACTTCATCTTACAAATTGGACATGACACAAACAGCTCTCGAAGACAGCTTTCAAAAACAATGTATTTGTTATCGCTGTGGTCGGGCTGTGGATCTATCCTAAGGCAATATAAATGAATAAATATTAGGAAGTTGCTTTCATGTTATATATATTTTGAAAACACAAATGTATTGGTAAAAATGTATGTAAATATGTATTTATATCTTACGTCAATTCAGATTCTTGAGTAACAACAGAATCTGGGTTATATGTGGAGTCATTGGGTTCGACATGTAATTCTGATTCTTCCTCCTCATCTAACACCAGACGAGGTCTCTTCCTGGGCCTAAAGATTGAGCCCCTTACTGGTGTTGATGACAGCTGCACATCAGGAAACATCTCAGTTGTTTCAGTGCCCACATCAGGACCATACAATTTTGCCTGAATGCCTACAAGTCCAAAAAAAAAAAAAAATTTTTTTTAAAGTGAGACGCATAAGCCACTTTCTAATGCACATAATTTTAAATAGCCTGTATAACAATTATAATTAAAATAAACATTATGTACTAGTACTGCATATGATAAAGTAACACAAACACATTTAATATATGTATTTCAAACCTTTGCTCCTGAAGTGGAAATTGCTGAATGTACCCATTGAAAGTTGTGTGCCCACTGATCTCATCTTGGGCTTTATCTCTGTGGCTACAGTTTCAGTCTCTATAGGGTCTGACTGACATCCAACTTCATGGAGTGTAGATGTAGTGGGGATCTCTTGGGAACTCGAACCCTGCTGATATGTTGTCTGTAAGAAATAATGACAATATGTAATCAATGATCAAATAAGAGGAAAAATACATTTGACACGTAAAAGAGTACAAAAAAAATTTTATTACTGTATAATAATCATTACACCACAAAAAAATAAGCTTCATAAACACGAATTTCATATAGGTTATAATCATTCTAACAAATAATACTACAGTCCTCAAATGGATTTTTTTTTAGTAAAGACTGCGGACCTATAGTGATCACTACTGAATGGCACCGTTACTTTTGTATTTTTTGAACGATTGTAGCCAAATATCTGTCGCAAGAACTATTAACCTCAAAACGAACACTACACATTGGCTTTACTACAGTAACGTTAGCCAAATCAAACACAGAACCTTGTTTAGCATGACTGTAGATAAACAAGCATGTAAAAAAAACAAAACAAAAAAACACATAAAAGCTCTAATCAAAGAATAATTTACACTATAATTAAAAGTTCGCTGTTGAGATTTTAAAAAAGTTTGTAACGTTAGGTGTTTGTCGGATAACGTTAAATATGAAGAGCATTTAACAAACAGCGTTGTCATTTGTTTACTTCCTTGCTACAACGTACAATTAACAATACGAACTATTACAGGAAAACAACGACGAAAAATAAATCATACTTACAGGTTGTGGGCCGTAAACAGCTTCTGTTTTTAACGTTGGAACTGCTCCATCTTTCAGAACAAGCCGTTTTGCGAATCCTGCATTGAACTCGCGAAGATTGTGGAAGCTTTCCTCCGTAAAATGTGCAGCACAGAGAGCGAGATTTGGGTAATAATTAAGAGGGACCGAGTTAAAAATAAATTTCAACCATTGATCTCTAACTCCCTCGTCCCTAGGAAGGTTGAACAAACTGGACAAGCAATCAGGATGAAAATAACAACGTCTCCTCGGCATTGCGGCAACAACACTCCAGCCTACTACACAACAACTCTTCTCCAAAACAATAGATTGTCTCGCCCCCCTTATTTAATATTCTCGGAGGAGGGGTTTATGTAAATATTGGGCTTAGTGACGTCAGCAAGCCCGCAGGAATGTCGTGTAGTCCCTAGCGGCTTCTGTAGTCCTTAGAAATTAATTTCAAACTTTAAAGTCCCACTCCGATCATATTTTGAGCTATTTTTAAACATTCTCAGTGGTCTTTAAATTATTATTATGCCGTTTTAAGCCAAAATCACAAAACCTGTGCCGTTTTCTGGGACTTCGCTTCAGCAGAGTGGGCGGAGCCGTTGGCACGGAGACGACCCTCCCCTCCTCTCCCCTCCCCTCCCCTCCCCGTTGCTGAGAACTATGACTTTACGCTAGAGTTGCCACACTGTTGCAGCACTGGCGTTTTTGCCCGGTAGATAGCTGATGTAATGAGCAAACAGGCGGGATCGTTGAATTGGCTCCTGACAGAAAAGCGCCACTTTGGGCGCACTGTGATAGCAAACAGGCGGGATCGTTGAACTAGCTCCCGACAGAAAAAAAATAAACTTACCGGTAAAGACACAGGCTGTCCAGTTGATGATGTCTTGATGGAAGGCACTGCATCCGGCTTCAAAAATAATTTACTGACGAAGCCCATTTTTTTCTCCTGCCAGTTGGTGAAACAGTCTTCTGTGAAGTGCTGACCGCAAACCGATGTGTGGTTTTTAACATTGCCGTGACCAAGGAACGTAATCCATTCATCTCTCACAGCAACATGTTTTGGTAAAGCATGAAAGCTAATACCAATATCTCTCCTCTTAGCATTGCAACCCGCTACCGCACATAGGTGTTGATCCGCCATCGTCTTCTCTATCCTCAGAACCTGAGCGGGCGGGCGGAGGAGGGGAGTATGAGCTTGTGGCCCCGCCCAGTGGAGTTACTAGGTCACAACTCCAGTCTATTTAACATGAAGTAGACAGTAGATACTATGTTATTAACCTGATTTTTATTTTAGCAAAGTTTTATGTTCATAAATGTAAATTTTCCAACTCAAAGCCATTATTATGTCTCTTCATGTCTGATAAATCCTAAACCTACCAATACTAGGGGGGTAATAATTTGGCAGGGGTCGAAATTTGGCACAACACCTGTTGTTCAAAATGGAACTGCGTCAGGTCCATTTGGACATTTTCACTTAGGGGTGTAGCCTACTCACTTTTGTTGCCAGCGGGTTAGACGTTAATGGCTGTGTTGAGTTATTTTGAGGGGAAAGCAAATTTACACGGTTATACAAGCTCTAGACTACTTTACATTGTAGCAAAGTGTAATTTCTTCAATGTTGTCCCATGAAAAGATATAATAAAATATTTACAAAAATGTGAGGGGTGTACTCACTTTTGTGAGAAACTGTATTTGAGTTTATATTAAGTTTAAAGCATAAAAAATACAAGCCAGACTAAGGTTTGCGACAGGCTACATAATAGCAAATGAAATTTGCTTAATAGCAAAGATTGATCTAAATTTAAAAATGGGCTTCTTTAGGAATTAGTGATAAACTGTGTTCTGATCCCAAAAGCAAGAAACAAAAGAACAAGTTAAATTACTTTTAGAAAATATAAAAATAAAAAATATTTTACTGAAACAAATGTTTGTGAAATTCATTCACATGACCTATGTTGCCCTCTGCTGGGGACACCAGCACGGCATTCTTACAGTATATCTCAAATGTAGCTCTTTATTTTCTCTAAAATAAAACTTTTCACCTTAGCCTAAATTTATAATTAAGGCTAATAAATTGTGAAAAAAATATTGAATAATTATCAACATATTTTGCAACAATCCAATGCACAAAGTAAAAGAGTTATAGTCACTCTCTCTTGTTTCACTGTTATTTTAGCAAATGTATTGGATCATTGTGAAAATCTGTAATTCAAAAGAACAGACCCATAAAAAGATTAAAACAAGAAAATTCTGTAAAGTCACACACCCATTAGTGTGTGATGACTGTTTTCAGTCTCTGGTGATTGTGTCTCTGTAGCGGCTTCACTCTTCACCAGCAGCTGATTCTGAGAAAATGGGACTGACGTCTAAATACTGAGAATCCTACAATAAATACTCCTACAGAGACAACATTTTGGAGAATTAGATAGTTATTAGTGTATTTAGGGTGAAGTACATAGTTTCTGCGACACTAATGCCCAGAGGCGTCGCAAAAGGGCAGGCAAGCCAGGCAATTGCCTGGGGCCGCGCATTTTAAGGGGGCCCCCGAGGGCGGATCATTCAAACAATCAGGAATGTTAAAGGTCCCATATTGTACACCTTTCTGAAGTTTTATTTTAGGTTTTGATGTCCTTAAGAATATATATTTGCGGTATAAGTACTAAAAACCATCCCAATAAATTTTTACAGCTCCTTTCTCAGGAACTCTGCTAAGAACAGATTTTGGCCTTTCTAATTAATATTCATGAGCCTCTCTTCTGATTGGCCTGTTGTTTTCTGAGTGACGCACGGCCAGGCCAACCACAGGTAACTAGGGTCATGTATGCTGTAGCCTGCTGTGGTTTGGTGATGCTCACAAGTAAGGTGAATTAAACTGTAATGATGGACATTGCTGAGGGAAATGTTATCCGGCCTTATATGTTCGAGCCGGACTCAGATCTCGAATCGGCGACGACAGGAGACAAACAACCACTTCCTTACTTTCGGCGTTATTGTAAGAGTATTATAATTACCATTAGCCTACATCAATAATGCACGGAGATTTAATGTTAAAGTGTAAATTGCAGGTTACATTTTTCACGAAGATAATGCAATGTGCTTATTAATCATAAAGATACGAACCGCCCACCATTGTTTTGTATGTTCTGTATGTTTTTTTATACCAAAATGCTGAATATAATATGAAAAGTTGGTACTTTTACAGTGGTTTTAACCATTCCGGGCATTATTAGTGGGGTAATTTACGAGATACACCCTAGTATCCATTATATCCAGTATCTGCCTGCACTACGCCATATGGCTGATATTTCAAAATAAGCTTTAACTTTAATAATGTTCAACCAAGGGAAAAAAGGCTTCTGGGGGGGTGTTTGGCTCGAGGTCATGGTGCAAAGGACCCTAGGTTGATTTTACTCCGAACCATCCCTTTAATGTTTTCCAGTGAATTAAAGAAAGGACTGATGAAGGTGACATGAATCCTTTCAGTGCACCACTTCAGATGAAGAAAGACAAAAGGACAAAAAGTTACTCAGACTATCTGTCAGTAAATGTACTTAGATGATGAGAATCATACTTAAAGGAGAACTCCGGTCAATTTTAACATTGAGCTAATTTTTTTGTAAATTTGGAGTGCTGTCAGTACAGAGAACAACGACAAAAATCGGTGTTGCCTACACCGTGTTATCCTCTTTTTAAAATTTGCACCCTGTTGACTTCAATGGGGCAAGTTTTAAACCTGCTTTTAGCCTCTTAACATCCTTGATGTGTCATTACAAGTGCACAGCTAATGTGAGTGATTCCTTCAGAGTGAACGCGGTGAATCTGACTGCAGTAGATGTGAAAGATATGAATAAAAATTATGTTAATTCAGCCAGCGCACATACAGTACCTGTATTTTCTTCCTGTTTTCGGTCGAAGTCCACAGTAGTCGATTGTCGAGTTCACGCGGGTGATAACCTATGCGCGTGAACTCGACAATCGACTACTCTGGACCTCCTGTCCTTCCCGCTGCTGAGCTTCAAACTCGAGTCCATGACGCTCCAGTCCGTAAGACAGCAGGTGAAATGTCCTGTCCTCTCCGTAACCAAGTCTCCAATATCTGCAAAGCACCACTAAACATTCCTCTTCTGTTCATCTTTTAACAGACGCCATTTGCTGCCGATATGCAATTGGCCGTAAGCTGAGGCAAGGCGGATTTGGTGCCGTCTATGAAGGCACTCGTTTGGCGGATGGCCAGAAGGTTTGATTCTTTTCTTTTTTTCTTACCACTTCTAGTTTACCAAATTGTGTTTGATACAAATTATTTCTCATCCTTTGACATCTCACTTTATCCTAAGCAAGACATCAAGACATCAGTCATATATTCACTATTTAGGGGCTCTTCTTGACCTGTTAGGATTTAAATTCTTGCTTGGAATTTATGATATGATCTCTACACACATTCATTGCTTTTTGTTTTGTCCATCAGGTGGCACTGAAATTTATCCAAAAGACGAAACACATGTATCAGCATTGTGAGTATAAGTGATTTTATCAGCAGACAAACTCAAGAGTTAAATCCCTATTTAAAACCATCTGACATCATATGTTTCTTTCTTCCAGCCTGATCATCCCGAACCTCTTCCCAAAGAAGTCGCTCTGACAATCCTGGCCAGTAAAAAAGGTCAAGCGATGGACATCATCAAGCTGCTGGACTGGCAGGATCAGCAGGACTTCTACGTCATGGTCCTCGAGCGTTTCTCGCGCTGCATGGATGTGTTTGACTTTGTGAAACGCAACGGCGGCAGCATTGATGAGAAATTTGCGCAGCACATCATGTGGTCGGCAACACTAGCCGCTGATGCGTGCTGTTGCCGTGGTAAACCAAGTTTACCATGGCGACATCAAATTAGAGAACCTGCTGATAAACGTTAAGAACCACGACATCACACTCATTTAGGGCTGGGTACCGAGTTCGATACTTTTTAGGTACCGACCGAATTGCCTCGGTAGTATCGAGTATCGAAAAATGACTTGTTTTTCGGTACCAGATTTCGATACCTAAGGGGTTAACTCGTCAACGTCAGTGCTCAAACAAATACATATGAAATGCACAACGACACGCCTAAAGTCGCTCATGCACATACACGCAAACTCTACACACACGAGACGCGCGGAACTCTCCGCGTACATACTCATATGAGACGCGCGCGCCCACACAAACTGTCCACGCACATTCTCATATGAGACGCGAGCACACACACACAAACTCGCGCACATACTCAATGAGACGCGAGCACACACACTCACAATACTCTAAAGATGTGGAAAAGTCGATCAAAAGTGTGGCTGCATTTCTCCAGGCTCGATGCCAACAGCTCGCGATGCAGTATTTGCGGTAAAATAATTGCTGCAAAGACCGGTACCACGACAGATCTGATGAAGCCCTTGACAGTGCACGGCCACGGAGTAAACATAAGAGCAGAAAGTGGCTCCGTCTTTGACTGGTAAATGAAGAGATACCTTGTTGATCACTCTGACCGTGTTTATATTGCAATAATGACCTACTGCCTTTCAAAAAAGTGTTGGTTGGTCAGAATTGTTTCAGTAAGCATTAAAGTGATCAAAAATGACCTTAAAACGTGTAATGTTAAAAAATATTTCTGTTTCAAATAAATGCTGTTCTTTTGAAATTTTTATTCATCAAAGAATCATGAAAAAATGCATCAGTTTCCAAAAACTGTTTTCATATTTCTGAAGGATCCTGTGACACTGAAGTAATGATTTTGAAAATTCAGCTTTGACATCACAGGAGTAAATTACATTTTGAAATATATTCAAATAAGATTTAAAATTGTAATACTATTCCACAATATTACAAGTTTTGCTGTATTTTTGATCAAACAAATTCAGCTTTGGTGAGCATGAGCTCTTTATAAAAAATATGTTGTTCCTTATGTATATGTATAAGGAATATTTTGTTCCTTTGTGCTTTTTTTGTTCCTTTGTCAAACTGAAAAAATAAAAACCAAAGTTTTTCTGAGGTAATGGATTTCATAAAATTGGTATCGAAAAAAGTATCGTTCAGGAACCGGTATCGAAATCAAGGTATCGGTATCGGTATTGGTATCGAAATTTTTTGAACGATACCCAGCCCTACACTCATTGACTTTGGATGTGGCGATCTCCTGACAGAATCTCCCTACACGGGATACAGTGGTGTGTATTAGTTATCTAAACTCTTGTGAATCAGTTAACTCAACACTCGTATGCTAATGGATGCTGCTCTATCCTCTGCGCATTCTCAATGGGAAAGTGCCCAAGCAACATCACTCAGCAACATTGCTTGGCAACATTGGGGTGGCAGTGGCTCAGTGCTTCATGTAAGTTGTCTACAAACTGGAAGGTTGGTGGTTCAATCCCCGACAAGCTGGATGGCGCCTTGCATGGTTGACACCGCCGTCGGTGTATTAATGAATGGGTGAATGTGAGGCAATATGTAAAGCGCTTTGGTGGCCATAGGTCTGTTGAAAGTGCTATATAAATGCAGTCCATTTACATTGCTCAAAAAGTTGCCCTGTGCATCATCACCTTTATCAATCAATTTTATTTGTAGAGCGCCTAACAACAGCCAGAAGGTGCACAAGGCGCTTTCCAGTAAAAACATCAATAGACAACAATATATAAAAACATAAATGTACATAAAAATAACAGTCAAATCGGAAGCTACGAGTTAAAAGCTTGTCTGAATAGGTGTGTTTTCAACTGTGATTTGAAAACACTCAACACGGTAATGCTTCGTAGGTTTGCTGGAAGTGCGTTCCACAGCTTTGGGCCCTGGACGGCAAATGACCAGTGTTGGAGAATTTTCCTTGATTCATGTCTAAGTATGATGTAATGAAAATGACAAGCATGACAAAATGGGTCTGAGAAAGGATGAGAGAATGGAAAATAACCAGTATGCATCAGCAAATGCAAAGTGTCAAAATACAGTATGAAACAGAGCACCATTGTGTGAGGTTTGACCAATAGAGAAGACATGTCTAGCTGTGCCAAGGTCACCAGGCGTGACAGAGGGGAAGAGATAGATTTGAGGGTGCCCATTGGGCACCTAGCGATAAGAAAAAATATAAGACATGAACACTGGCCATTGTAACTTCAGATGTCCGGACGGCCGGCCGGCTTCTCACTTTGTTGCTTGTCAATAAAGTTAATTCTTCTGACCTGGAACCTCGACTCTGAGAAACTACTTTGAGACCTGAACCAAAAAGAACTATGAATTCGCCACAACATAATTGGCGAGCCAGCCAGGAGGGACAAGGGGTCGAGGAGTGACCACGGTGGGCGTGCTGTCAGAGGCCTCACAAAACAAAGGCGCCATAAAAATAAGGTAAGCAAATTTTGCTTATATTTGTTTTGTGCTGCCCCTGGTAAGCTAGAGCCCGGTTGGTGACGGCCTTAAACAAAAGACCCCACCAAAAAGAACCTAAAAGTGATAAAAGAAGGGAGGAAACAGGAGGGTAGGTTCCAGGTTTTGAGAAAAAGTGCATGCAGTATCTGTTTGTCTGTCCATACGCAGAAGTGCGTATTCCATTCGCATGAAGGTGCATTGTACATGTGTGCGTCACAGTATTTTATGCGAAAAGTGCGTTTGCAAATTTATCTGTTTGTCTGTCCATACGCAGGAGATGCGTATTCCATTCGCATGAAGGTGCATTGTACATGTGTGCGTCACAGTATTTTATGCGAAAAGTGCGTTTGCAAAATTATATGTTGTATTGTCCCTAAACGCAGAAGGTGCGTTTTGACGTGAGAAGCACGTTAATTGAGTACGCGAGAAGGTGCGTACCGACGCGAGAAGCGCGTCCCCAACGCAGAAGACGCGTTGAAGAACGTGAGAAGCACGTTATATACGCAGGAGATGCGTATTCCATTCGCATGAAGGTGCATTGTACATGTGTGCGTCACAGTATTTTATGCGAAAAGTGCGTTTGCAAATTTATCTGTTTGTCTGTCCATACGCAGGAGATGCGTATTCCATTCGCATGAAGGTGCATTGTACATGTGTGCGTCACAGTATTTTATGCGAAAAGTGCGTTTGCAAAATTATATGTTGTATTGTCTCTAAACGCAGGTGCGTTTTGACGTGAGAAGCACGTTAATTGAGTACGCGAGAAGGTGCGTACCGACGCGAGAAGCGCGTCCCCAACGCAGAAGACGCGTTGAAGAACGTGAGAAGCACGTTATATACGCAGGAGATGCGTATTCCATTCGCATGAAGGTGCATTGTACATGTGTGCGTCACAGTATTTTATGCGAAAAGTGCGTTTGCAAAATTATATGTTGTATTGTCCACAACGCAGGAGGTGCGTTGTAACGAGAGAAGCACTTCATTGTTAGTCTTATCTGTTTTATTGTGTGCGCACGTGATCTGTTTTATGTGAGGAGAAAAGTGTTTGTGTTTGTATGTCTAAGTGATTTTTCATCTTAAAAAATAAGGAGGAAGGTCATTTCGGAGAAAATTAGCAAAAGTGACAATAATAATAAAACCTTTTACTAATAATGTTTTTTTTCTAAAAACCCAAAGTGATAGAAATTAAAAGTTAGAAATGATATAGCCGTGTTTGAGCAGAATTCATAGAAAGGACGGAGACGCATAGACAAAGTGTTTTTAACTGAGCTCTGTGCTCTGCATGGAATTACATTTGAGCCACTGTCCCGAAATTGTTACAAAGTACAAAACCTTGGCACCGCTCAGTGAGAGAAAAGGGAGTGAGAAAGCTGAGACAGACAAAGGCACATAAAATAAAACTCTTACAAGAAATAATTATTGAATCAGTGTTATTAAAAGTTTAATGGGTAATAAAACAAAAATTGATGAGAGGAAAAAAAACTAAACAAAAACAAGGTATCAAGGAACAAAGAATATTCACCGAAATTGGCTTTGTCGGCTGTTTGGCCATTCTCCGAACTATAATCGATGTGATCCGGATAGGGAATCACAGCCCATATTGTCAAAAGTTTGATTGATTGACTTCGTCTTTTCATTTGTTACAAGAAAAATAGGGAAATAATAAGTGTGTGAGAGCGGCGCTGCGTGAGTGAGAGAGAGAGACTTTGTGTGTGTGTGTGTGGCTTTGAGTGAGTGAGAGAGCGGTTTTGCGTGTGAGAGCAGCTCTGTGTGTGTGTGTGACTGAGTGTGTGTGCTTCAGAGCGACTCTGCGTGGGTGTGAGTGACTCTATGCACGGCTGTGTGACAGTGTGTATGAAATCCCGGGTGTATGAGTGTATGTGTGTCAGAGTGGCACTGCGTGTGTGTGAGTGGCTCTGTGCGCGGCTGTATGTGTAGGCCTACATTATAGCAGACTGAAAGCGTTTGTATTGAGATAAAGAAATAAGGAGAGAGAAAAGTGACAAGAGTTTTTTCACCTTATGACACCTGAAGAAAAGTACACATGTGGTCTAAAGTGAGAGATAATTACGAGGCTAGATTGCGGAAAGAAGAATGATTTTCAAGAGGCATTAAAACTAACCAAAGGTATTAAGAATCACTTCTGGTTAGAATAGATAAACTCAGAGATAGGAGTTAACAGACCAAGGGAAGGATGAGCTTTTGAAAAATTTGACAAGAATAACAAACTTGAACCAGGTTGAACGAGAGTGGCTCTTAGGGGATTGACGTGATGTGATAAAAACAGATAACTCTTGAAGCTCAGAGACCACACTTGAACAGATTTCACCTTCCCATAACTACCCTTTTGGATTCATTGCTGACAAAATTAGAAATAAAGCTAAATCCATTGTACATCCCATACCTGAAAAGAAATGCGTGGTACACTTGGCCTTGGGGTTTTGGAGGAGCCATGATTTTGAGGAACATGTATATGGTAGTGAGCTCAAGGCCAGAAAAATGGGAAAATGACACAATTGTTAAAATCGGACAGGGAGGGGAAATCAGACCAGCACAGGTAGATAATTGGACACTGGAAAAACTGGTGGGAGTGGTAGTTTTGAGGAACAACACCGACCATACCAGTCATATGTTGGTAGAAATTCATGAAAAAGACAGAAGTGCAGTCAGTTGTCAAAAAAGAGCAGTCAGTAACAACTGAGAATGTTGCAATGATGGACAAATAGGAGGGGCAGGAGAGGAAACAGTGAGACAAAACTTAAACAAAAATAATAATAATAATAATTAATTAGAAATAATTTGGCTTTGCCTCTTCATTGTTACAAGAAAAAAAATAAAGTAAAAGTGTGTGTGTGCGCGTGTAAAATGCACAGATTAGGACTATTTGAAAAAGAACGATATATTCATTTATAAAGAGAAACTAGAATTATGAAAGAACACTTGTTTCTCTCTCACATAGCAAAAGTAAATGGTGACTGTGATATGAGAAAGAGAGGCAGAAAGGAGGGGCTGCCTCTGACAGAGAGAGGAGGGGCTGCAAGAAGAAAGTGAGACTGCGTGTGTGTATGTGTGTGTGTGAGGAAGGAAAGGAGGGAGACAGAGAGAAAGAGTTCACCTTTCCTAGTTCTGACTAGCTTATAAACCAGAGAGTGAGCAACCATTTCCAACATACACTTTGAACAACACTTTGAGAGATTTTATTTATAACTGTTATCCCCACCAGTGGACCTGTAATAGAGGAACTGAATTTTAAAAATACCTGAGAAAGACTAATCAGATATCTTAATAAATGTCTGACCATCTTGCTGAAAACTAGTTAAGAATAGATGCAAGCTGGGGTTAGTAAGGAATACTAAAAAGGAGTGAAACACACTGATAATAATTAAGATTATAATGGCATCAACACCTGTAGAGATACCAAGATCAAAATATTATTTTTGCAGAGATACTATAGGACAACCCTCCAAAAATGGAGAAAGAAGCCTAAAAACAAAATGACCAGCTGAGGGAACATTAGATGTGGCTATGTGCAGAGACACTGAAACATTCATAAAAAAATAAATAAGTAAAAAGGTATTCAAAACAGTTTACTAAGAGATCAAGTAAGATTGGTGAAATCTGCTAATCCAGTCAGAATTAAAAGTAGACTAATTTCACAAATACCAGGAAAACACCAATAAAAACAATTGATAATAAATTAACCTGAAAGAAAATATGAAAATTGCTTAAATGTTAGTTGACCGGTCTATGGGGGAATTAAATTAATAAGCAGGCCTAACAGGGATTGATATGGAGGATTGCACAAACTGGTGGCCATCAAAAACACTGGAGTTTTCTCTTTAGTATAAGTGGTTTGTGTAGTTCCCAGAGGAAAATCAAATAATTGATAAAAAGGGTTATAGAAATATCTGACATTTAGAGATAAAATATTTATATAGAGAGATACATGCTAGCTGTGGGTATGACTGAGCTGTTATATAAGGACATGGCCTGTGATGTTTGCATCTTGTTGTCCCTGAGACAGTTTTAAATTTGATCCATTGCAGAAAATGAGATCTTTGGATTGTGTTACTTAAAATAACTTGTGCACTGTGTTAAATGAGCAGGATTGGGTGACCAAGCTAAACAGACATTTTTGACAGCCATACTGTATTATACACATTTCACAGTAATGAGACTCATTGATTTAATCCTAAAATGCTTGAGAGAGTAGGGATTGATATAACGAATGATGAAAATACTATATATGTGACTGAAAATAAGGCAACTCAGACAGACTGAATGGCTGCTATTTTCTGCATTCTGCAAAGAAGAACTTGCTTTATTAAAATTGCATGGGGAAACTGCTGTTATCAACCAGATGATACTTCTGAAATTTAGGGACAATTGAAAGAGATGGTTGTAGAATTTATAAAGGATGAATTTGATTCATGCGGATCTCTGAGTGTTCAATTTCCAGATGACACCAGACAGCTTTTGGGACGGCTGCCTCAACATAAACAACAGCAACTGGACTGTGCAACAAGTGAGAGCAAGAAACATAAGGACACGGCTGCAGAGAAAAGAAGAGGCGTTTGGTTGGTGGGCCTTCATCCACCCTGAAAGAGGAAGCTGAAACTTCTGAGGGGCTGGTATGGACAAAGACTGTGTTGATGCAGAGACAACCAAGAAAAACATCCTGCCATCATGCAAAATTGCCTTCTCCATGGCTTGGCCAAAAGCCAGACTGAGGAGAGGCAGAGAGACAACAGCATCCAGAGTCAAACCACTATGTCCAAACATGACACCAGACCCTTGAATGCCAACAAAGACTGACAGATCAAATGCATCGGATGAGGAGGGAAACACTCAGACAGCAGCCCAACCAGTTCAACTGATCGCTGGTCCAAGCAGAAGGGCTTCATCCTTTACTAAGTGAGCACAGGTGATCCGTTTTCATTGATCACTACAGAGACCGCTTCAAATTTCATTGATTGGCAATATTAATTGTATTTTGATTATTCACTGGTCCAACAGCAGTTCTCTATATTCTGTGAAGCTGACACTCTCTATTTGCTTTCTTTCAATAGACATTAGTCCAGCTGTAAGCATTAAAAAATGGGAGGTGAAGTGTTTGCATGACTCAATAATTAACTACAACTGACGCTGGACTTAGCATAGTGAGGGACTACTGCATTAACCAACTAGGGGTAAATGCATAATTAGATAATTGATGATGTTGTCGATTAAACAGAGAGCTTTTGGGCTCTGCTTTCAAGACAGAGCTGATATAAACTTGAGTGATACTGAGCTCTCTATCAGGAAAAAAGAGGACATAATATATTCAACAACAAAAATATGGATGATAAAGCTATGGTGCTGGTCACTCCATCTTGGTCAATAGTTAATTTTTTTTAGGTTTAGAAATAAAAATAGTAATTACACAAATTACAAACACGTGATATCACAAATGCTGTCATTACCAGGGATTGCACGATGTTGATATTGTTGGTCATGAATTCGAGATTATGCTAACATCTCCAGTCATTTAAAAGAGCATCTCATAAGCAACAGAAGAAAAGATTATGAAGAGAAATTAAATTAACAGATGAATGACAAATCAGATAAGAGAAATTGATAATGGTTCTTTCAAATGACAGCATGTCCAGACCTACCAGAAATTTTTATCTATTAGATATTGAAAAATTTGGGGTTTATGACAGCAGTGTTTAACACAATCAAATGGAAACTGATATCGACCAGCTGTGTTATTCAAAACATTTAGACACTGTCACATAGGGAATGCCACATTGCCTACATTCAGTAGCTTTTGTCATCAGAGTTGTGTTACCAATTTACAATGCGCACCTTGAAATTTAGAATAGATAATTGAATATAAAATTAAGTCTCTATCATTAGTCAAGAAGGCATAAGCAAAACCCTCAACTTCAGACTATTGGACAAATGAGGTATTAAAAGACAAATAATTACACTAGCAACCCTTTTTACTATTTTAATTTAAGATGCGAATGGTTTTGACCATTGCGCAAGGGGGGAGATTATTAGAATAGTAGAATTAGAAAAATAAAAAAAGACAAAGATTCACAAAATAATGTCAGAAAAGGAACAGCAACTCCAATAGGCTCTATCCAAGTTCCAGAAGGACCCTTCAAACATCTAGTGATGGATTATGTGGACATGATAAAATCAGTAAGAGGAAAAAGATACAGATACAGTTTTCATAGATAGATTTAGCATATGGGTCGAAGTAGAACCCTCAGCAGACCAAGGAGCAGAGACTGATAAAAAATTTAACCAAAGAAGTCATCCCAAGATTTGGCATACCATCTCAGATTAGCTCTGACAATCAACAGAACAATTAAGACTAAGATCAAGCAATGGATGCCTTAGGCCATTAGCTAAAATACACCAGCAAAATGACATGGCAAAACAGACAAGCTCTGAATTGGCTACTGGCAGAAAAAGGAGGGGTATGTGTGATGTTTGGAATTGACTGTTGTACCTTTATTCCGAATAACACAGCCTCTGATGGAGTTTTTACTAGGGCCATGAAGAAGCTGAAGGATCTGAGACAAGAAGTTGCTGAAAATGCGGGGAGATACAGAGACGTTGGATACTGGTTTGACTCTATATTTTTGACTCTAAGATCCATGCTAGCCAACGTGGCCGCCAAACAGATGATTAATGTGTCAGTCAAACCATCGGGAGTTGACATCGGGTGCACAAACACAAGAGTGCACCAAATTGGGCCAGGACTGGACGAGCTAGATGACTTCCTGTAAGGAGTTCTGGTGAAGGAGTAAGGAATGGGGTACCTTGTTATTTCTGACAGTTTGATTCTGTTTCGGATAAGAGAGGGAGGTAGTAACATTGTGTATTTTAGTTTTTGGGGTAAAATTAGACAGATCATTAGAACATGAGTAGAGCAGGGAGTTAGTTAGAGGGTTTTTAATTGTTTCTCTGATTTTTATGAAGGACCCCTTCCTGAGTGTTTTCTTTTTTTCTTTTTACACTTATAATCCTACTGAGAATATTTTTACATATAATCACACTAACAGTCACAAACATGAATATGTGAATGAGAGGGGACGATACAAGGTTTGAAGCAGGTCATTGCCCGTGGTACGAGGTAATGCAACCAGATATAAAGGGAAAAGATAAGAATGTTTTTTACTATTACTAATCATTTTATTCTTATAACAGAGTACTTCTAATATTTTAAAGTTTTTTATGAATCAAAAGTGAAGTATGTGCATAAGACTACTGGTAGATGTTTCCATGGGGTAAACAGAGAAATTAATAACAAGCGCGGTCGCCAATTGCCGGACCAGCAAGGGCAGACTCAACTGGTGGTTTAAAAGCCCGCTGTCTGCTCCAACACCAGATAGTGCCCAAGGCACCTCTGGCAACGATGGAGCAACCCAGATAGCACTCCAGGCCACCGGAAGCGCCTGTGCAGTTCCTCTGCCACCATGGGATAATCCTAATTTTGTGTCTATACACTGAAATATGTTGATTATGTTGAAAAATCAAATGTTTGAAATAATCTATCCCTTCAAGACTGAAGATAGAAAAGGAAGGTGGGATCTTTTACTCCACCCTAGTCAAGTGGGGGCGGAGATGTTTGGTCTCACTATTCCTCCAGGGTGTACCTTTGTGAGTGGGCTTATTGATAAGAGAGATGGATGGTCCATATTGGCCATGATTGAAAGATAATGGAGAGAAGCCTGATCATGAAGATACATTCTGGGACAGAAATGAAGGTGGGACTAGGATTAGTCCCAAAGGGGGGATATGTTGGAGAATTTTCCTTGATTCATGTCTAAGTATGATGTAATGAAAATGACAAGCATGACAAAATGGGTCTGAGAAAGGATGAGAGAATGGAAAATAACCAGTATGCATCAGCAAATGCAAAGTGTCAAAATACAGTATGAAACAGAGCACCATTGTGTGAGGTTTGACCAATAGAGAAGACATGTCTAGCTGTGCCAAGGTCACCAGGCGTGACAGAGGGGAAGAGATAGATTTGAGGGTGCCCATTGGGCACCTAGCGATAAGAAAAAATATAAGACATGAACACTGGCCATTGTAACTTCAGATGTCCGGACGGCCGGCCGGCTTCTCACTTTGTTGCTTGTCAATAAAGTTAATTCTTCTGACCTGGAACCTCGACTCTGAGAAACTACTTTGAGACCTGAACCAAAAAGAACTATGAATTCGCCACAACACCAGCCTCCAAACTTTTTATATTTGAACTTGGGAATGACCAGAGAGGTGAGTTCAGAGGAGCGCAGAGTTCTGGCAGGTTGGTAGACCGTTACTAATTCAGTGAGGTAGGCCGGTGCCAGACCATTGATGGCCTTGAACACAAACAGCAGGATCTTATATTCCACCCTAAACCGCACCGGGAGCCAGTGGAGCGCGCGGAGGACTGGGGTGATGTGTGAGCGTTTGGAGGTGTTGCAAAGAAGGCATGCTGTCACGTTTATTGTGTTTATTGTTTATTTATTGTGCTGGAACCTTATGGACTGCCATGGACCGTGTGCAACCAAACGCGTCCAATATGAGATTAAACAGATATGGACAACAGTGATGACGATGTAAGCTCTGCACTTTTGTGGCTCCATTTAAAGGTGCTATTCTCAAGCATTACTGGCTGAATCATGGTACCTTTGGTCGTGGATATTCAGTACCAAGTCTTCAACTGTCCATGTCCCTTTAAGACATGGGGTGGCCTGCGTACACACTTGTATCAATATTACAATTCACAAGAAATTGAAGTGTGAAGTTGTACAATCTTTCAAATGTAAAATTTGTGACTCATTTTATTTCAACACAAAAGACTACTTTAATCACATCAATTCCCATTTGAAAAGTCACAAAACTATACAATGCGTTTTTTAAAGGATGTGATTTTAAGACAATCGTATATGGAACTTATGCAACACAGAAGCAGCAATCACAAATCCTGATTTTAAGACTGATGTGATTGCACAACAGCCAGCTTTTACTGACAGTGAAATACACTCTCCAGTGTCACATGGTCATGTGGACATAGATAACACGGAAGAGTTGGGTTGTGAAAGGGATCCTTCAAGCAATATAGTGAAAAATTTCGGTTCTCTCATCTATAACATCTCTGGAAAATGCATTGATGGCCTGGTGGAACAGCTTCAGTTAATTTGCACGTCATCTACTCAGTATATTCCAAAATTAGTTGATGATATCTTTACAAAGAATGACTGCTGTTGCAATATCAAGATATTGTCAGTGAATTAGTAGACAAACTGTGTCACTGTTATGCCCTGGGTAGGGAGGAACAATAAAGGAGGAGGAAGAGAGAGCGGTGTCTACAAAAACAAATTTATTTATGAGGGTCAATTACAAAAAGTTCAGCTACGAAACCTTCAAAAACACGCGGCAGCGCCGGTTTACACCTTGGTCCTGGCCAGGGATCGATGTAAGGAGAAAAAAGTGAACCCCATGAAAGAAAGCCAGCATGTTTTTCTATACAGGACACACCTGTGCACGGTGTGCACCTGTGTATCCAATCCAGCTGATTACTCCCTGCAGCACTGCAGCGCACAACAAACGGCAAAAGAGTAACAAAGAGCAGCGGCCGTGACAGTCACTTTAATCCTTTGAATGTAGCCTTTTGGTCCCTTTTGTTCAGAATTTAAGAGAGAAAATTATTTTAAAGAAAACTTTAATGTGATTGAGCCAGTAGAGTATATTTTGGATCGAGAGGAGAATTACAGCTTTCAGTATATGCCGGTTCTTCAAACCTTACAGCACTTGTTGAATAATGAAGACATTCTAAACTGTATACTAACTAAAAATTCAAACACTTCACATTTAGCATCCTTCCATGATGGTAAATATTTCAAGCTAAATGAATTTCATGCTAAAGAAGATTTTAGCATTTCAATTAGGCTATACTCTACGTTGACAATTTTGAAATCTGCAATCCTCTTGGATCTTCGCGGAAAAAACACACACAAAGTCACAGCCGTGTACTGGGTTCTTGCTGATGTACCATCTGAACTGAGATCACAGATAACATCAATTTATTTGGCTCTTCTTTGTAAAGCCAATGATGTGAAAAAATATGTCTATGCACGTGTTCTGGAGCCTTTTTTGAAAGATCTCACAACATTGGAGAAGGAAGGTATTTTGAGTACCAGAGGTACTGTTGTTTGTGTTACAGCAGACAATCTTGGTGCTCATTCTTTAAGTGGACTTGTAGAAAGCTTTTCTGGGTATTATAGATCTATAGGTTTTGTATTGGGGACCATTCTGACTATCAGCAGAAGGAAGTGCGTTCAGGAGCTTTTCCGCCAAGAACAAAAGAGATTTACATGTTCAGACTGTTAAGAGAGATCCTGCGCTCATGCACTGTTTTAGCTTGAAGAAATGTTGTCCTATAACTGATAATTTAAGTTAGCCTACTTCCATTTTGTAACTGGGATGTTCTTCACAATCTTTTTTAAGGAAAAATTCCATTGGAATAAGCATTAAGTCCTAATCTGTTCATCCACAAGCAATATTTCACCTTGACAGAACTTAAGACCATAATTAATTTTCCATACAGGAAAATTAATAGGGAGCATTTTTGAGCATAAATGCTTCCAGAGACGTTATAGATGAGAGAACCAATTTTTTTCACTATATTGCTTGAAGCATCCCTTTCACAACCCAACTCTACAGTATGTCCACATGACCATGTGGCACTGGAGAGTGTATTTATTTCACTGTCAGTAAAAGCTGGCTGTTGTGCAATCACATCAGTCTTAAAATCATTCCAAAATCAAGGATTGGCAGGAACGCACATGAGAACTGAACATTATTAAGACTATTGTCATTCATTATTGGTGCAAAGAGACCACTGAATGATCTAGCATGGCAAGTCCTCATGAATTAAAAAGACATTACTAAACTTGTATCTCCTCTTCATACAGAGGGAACTATTTGCTACCTGGACACACTGATATCAGAACATCGTCACAGACTGTTTTTCTTCTAAGTTTTTCAAAAACTGTCTCCAAAGCACAATTTTCTAGTGCATTATCCGGACTTGATAAGAGGGTTTGGACCTCTGGACTATGCGCTTTAAGGCTAAACATAGCTTCTTTAAGCGAGCTGTTAGGTACACAAAAAGCTTCTGAAATGTGTTGATGTCACTTGCTTCAAAGCACCAAATGATGATGGCGTACCATTCACAAGCAAATGCTTTAAAACCTGCAACATGTGTCACTAAAATAACGTCACTTCCATTAGAACTACTTGATTTGGAAATACAGCAGTCTTTCAAGGAAATGTATCCAACACAAACCACTGTGGAATTGACCAGTACAGTAATACACCATGAAACTAAATATGCTGCTGGGATGGTATTTCCTTAAGGGTCAACGGGTGGACTACCAGATTTTGTTTAGATTTCACAGATTGTTATTGTAGACAGCAGTCTCAGTTTCATTGTGAAGTTACTTAACAGCTGGTATGATGAACATTTTAGGGCATTTATGTTGGAGTACTCTAAGAAATTAACCTTGAAACAACATTGTGAACTTGGTGACGCATATCACTTGACAGGATATTTTATGGGAGGTAAATGCATGGTGACATTGAAACGTCACATTGTTTACAAGAGTTAGGTAAAAAGACTATGAGAAGAGACTATTAGAAAAGACTATTAAAGGGTTAGTTCACCCAAAAATTAAAATTCTGTCAGTAATTACTCACCCTCATGTTGTTCCAACCCCGTAAGACCTTCGTTCATCTTCGGAACACAAATTAAGATATTTTTGATTAAATCTGAGAGCTGATCACTCCTCCATAGGCTTCTAAGTGATTGAAACTTGCTGGCCCAGAAAAGTTATTAAAGAGATCGTTAATATAGTCCAAGTGACTCCAGTGGCTCAATCTTAAATTTATCAAGCGACGAGAATACTTTTTGTGCGCAAAAACAAACAAAAATAACGACTTTATTCTACTATTCATTTCCTTCTCTCTGGGCCAACACAGACGCGCTACGCAAAACACTACGTAAACTAACTCGAGGCTCAGAGAGAAGGAAATGAATAGTAGAATAAAGTCGTTATTTTTGTTTGTTTTTGCGCACAAAAAGTATTCTCGTCGCTTTATAAAACTTAAGATTGAGCCACTGTTCCGAAGATGAACGAAGGTCTTACGGGGTTGGAACAACATGAGGGTGAGTAATTACTGACAGAATTTTCATTTTTGGGTGAACTAACCCTTTAAAAGACTCCATAAGTCCAACACCTGCCTTCATTCAGGTTCAGTCAGGACCACTATCATCAAATACGACTAACAATCAGCATACAGTTTGTATTGGCAGTATGGTTCTGTTCTGCGCATCGATGCAGTCTAGCATGGATAAGAGCTGGGAGAGCAGCAATAACCCCACTTAGGGTAAACAGAACAGAACCAACATGAATGTATTGCAGATATCATTAATTCAAGATTTTAAAGTACAACATAATTCGAGAATTTATTCTGATTCAAGGGGAATCAGAATGCCAAATCCTGACTGGGCGAGAGGAGGAGCTGGGGATGGAGGAGGGTAATTAGCTCCTGAGAAACGCGATAGCTGCTGATAATACTGAGGAGCTTATATATGTATACAGTGATAGACGTTGTGTTTCTATAGGTAGACGTGGATCAGCTGAGAGTCAGCTGATGTGAGCTTGACTAAAGTGACCTGCCAGAACTGACGCTACGCTTGATTTATTGATTTTTTTGTTTTTGTCCAGATGGATTTGGTAGCCATGAAAGTTGTTTTAGAACACCAGAGTGAGAAGCTAAACACTGCCTTCAGGAATACCCAGCACTGTAGAGCATTTAAATGAAATTGTGAAGGAGACATTTGGACTAGTTGAGGACCTGCTTTACTTGGATGAGGACTTTGGTGATTACTTCACACTCCTTTCTACAGACCAGATTAAACACAAGGAGACAATCAAAGTTGTGATCATTCTGTCAATAATCCTTACATTTACTGCTCAGACTGAAAATGAGACCAGTGCACGCTCTGCTACTGACACAAGGCCAGACATCCAGACAAATGGCATAGTGTCTCCACAAGACAGTTATACTATCCCCTCTTGGAAGCGCCAATAGGACATCATGGCCTGATGAAATTATCATTCCATGTTTCTGCCCAAGCAGAGGCAGTACTGAAGAATGCCAATGAAAAATTTGTCAAAGATGGTACTTTGCTAACTACTATTCAGGTCAGGTCTGAGATTTTGGAAAAATGGGTAGACTACATGTACAGCTACACAGCCTACTCCACAGGACATCAGATCAGTGAGGTGCAGAGGCTTTAGTCAAAACATACCTGTGTCTGGCAAAACCAGGCAGTCATACTGGTTGGACTGGGTGGATGTATAGTCTTAAAGGGGTGATTGAGTATGATTTCACTTTTCTAACTTTAGAGTGTAATGTTGCTTTTTGAGCATAAACAACATCTGCAAAGTTGCAACGCTCAAAGTTCAAAGCAAAGGTAGATATTTGCTTTAAAATAAATTGTTTTTAAAGGGGGGGGTGAAATGCTATTTCATGCATACTGAGTTTTTTACACTGTTAAAGAGTTGGATTCCCATGCTAAACATGGACAAAGTTTCAAAAATTAAATTGTACGTTTGAAGGAGTATTTCTGTGCCAAAAATTGTCCTTCCGGTTTGTCACAAGTTTCGGAAAGTTTTTTTCGAGTATGGGTCTTCGTGACGTCAGCTGGGGCGGAATTTCCTTATATGGGTCCTAAGGGCACTTCTCCGCGGGCGCGCGCGCACTCGTAGACCAGACAGAGAGAGAAGAGAGCGAAAGCAGTACGTTACCTCATCAAAGCGCTCTGCTCAGCTTTTGGAAGTCAGTGTCACCAAAGAAGTGGGTTTTTGGTTGCCAGGGCAAGACAACCCTGCACAGATTCCTAAAGAACCCAGCGCTAAGGGACCAGTGGATGGAGTTTGTTTTTTCAGAGACTGTTTGTTTTTGTGCAAGACTGTTTGTTCCCTGCATTTCGACGATGATTGTTTTATAAACAAAGCCCAGATTGACGGATTTGCAGATCGTCTAATGCTTAAGGATGGAGCAGTCACAATGATAAAGGTTCGCGGTCGCAGGCGGTGAGTAAGAAACTGCTTCTGTGTGTTGTTAGCTCGGCGCGTTGGCAGGTTGGCACACAGCTTTAGCTTCGCCCACACGGCCCGCCTCCAGACGCTCGTTTTTTTCCGGAAAGACTCGGTACAGCCTATCTTTCTTTTATAAATATAATAAAACTAAAGACTTTTGAAGAGATATGAAGGACGCAATACTACTCTATAGGTACTGTAAGAAAAAATTATGTGGACGTCGAAGATCTCAAAAATGAAGTTTATTACAGCATAGCAGTGGCAAGGTACACAAAGCACCTTGGGTTCACCGGCGTCAGAATGAACCCAGAACATCCAAATCTTAAACCTTTTATCCTGTTCTTAATGTAAATTAAGTTGATCTTGTTGCAACAGCTGTGGTCTGTATGTTAATGAAGTTGAGACACCCCATTGTCTGAGAAAGTTCTCTGTGTCCCACACCCAGTCCCATTCTACAATTGACTACCATTTGCTCAGGATGTAATCAACCCAAATGGTCAAGAAACAATAGAACTTGACTGCCTTAATCTCTATGATAATTAAGCCATTTTGGGGATGAGCTTATTCTAAAATATATTTAGGAGTGGAATCTGGGTCGAGGCAGACTACAATTTCTTACAGTACTCAAGATTAACAGGAGATTGAGTGAAAATGAGCATTTCACCCCCCCTTTAAGGACTACAACAAACGGCTGGTAGGGACTACACGACATTCCTCCAGGGTTAGTGACATCACCAACCCTATAAGTTACATAAACCGCAGAATACGCAGTCCATGTTGAGAAGAGTTGTTGTAGTTGAGCACATTTGTGAGTCAGCTTAAACTGTAGCATCTTTTCACATGCAATAGACCATGGTTCACCAATCTCGGTCCTGGAGGGCCACTGTCCTGCAGAGTTTAGCTCCAACCAGCTCCAACACACCTGTTCGAAAGTTTCTAGTATGCCTAGTGAGACCTTGATTAGCTGGTTCAGGTGTGTTTAATTGGGGTTGGAGCTAAACTCTGCAGGATATCGGCCCTCCAGGACCGAGATTGGTGAACCCTGCAATAGACAGTCACTCTGTGTGCATCTCACAACAGTTCCTATACAAGCGATTTATAGATTATCATGGCAGAATATGCTAATTGAAGATAGTTAACTCCACATCAGCAACATAAATTCATCAACTAACCATTCAGAGACATCCTGTTGCATTCTACATGTCGTCACTTCTTCTTGAGTCTCTCCATCTTTGTCTGACTCCGTTTAAACATAAAAGGCAGAACAGTTTCTGTCATTTTAGTGTGTGTCTGCATGAGGTAATCGGTGCTGCTAACACACGAGCTCTTGAAACCCCGCCCTCTGCGTCGGGAGCAGCAGCATATTTGCATTTAAAGGGCCAGACACAAAACGGTGCGTTTTTGCTAACCTAAAAACTTTAACATGCTATATAAAAATATCTGTGGGGTATTTTGAGCTAAAACTTCACACACACACACTCTAGGGACATCAGAGTAGAGGTCTTCACGGGTCCAAAAATTCGTGCCCGAACCCGAAAGAGACCCGTAATGTGCTAAACCGAACCGACCCGGACCCGTCTATTATTTCAAAAACTGGACCCGGACCCATGCAGATCCGAGAAATGCCAAACCGGACCCGACCTGGACCCGTCTATTATTTGAAAGCTGGACCCGAAACCGCCGGGAAGACACAGACCCGACTGGACCCGATTGTCACATATTCCACTTTAAACTGCTATTACAAGTCAATAAACCTGTTGCGAAAAATACAACTTTTTGTCTTACCTAATTTAAGGAGCCGTAGTAGCATAGTAGTCTCCTCTCCCTTCCTTGTAACGTTAACATTACCTGACTGGCTGTGATCATGCATTACAATCCTCCGACAAGAAAGTTATTCATGTTATTCCTCTCATTATTACAAGTCCAAGCTTAATCCACTCATTATTTCAGCTTTCAAAACTCCACTTGATGTCACGGTGACGGATGACCAATGCAACTTTGCACATGTAACTTACATTCTGACTCGAGTTTACTCGCATAATAACTTTGACTGTTTGCCCTTTTGAACTATAATAACGATTGCTCGTTCAGTGCCATGGCCATTGCTATCATGTCCGTGCTCTCTGCTCTGCATCGAGTCTGAATCTGACCACTAAAACTTTAAGATTAAACAAGACGGTTAATTTATATTGTAAAATCTAAAGCGCGGTTTGGCGGTCCCTCACTAAAACTCTGGTAACTGGTTGCCATAGAAACATGACACGCGCTTGAGACTGCACATGCACGCTGGCTGGATCAACCTAAAATATGCTTTTTAAAGCAATTTATTTTGAGTGTCCTAATTTTACAAGTTGCAAGTTACAAAAAAAACACAAGCAGTGTCTAATCACGGCCGGGTTTTCTCAGAGTCTGATCTAATGACTCCGATCGCACGGCTATTACACAGAATGTTAAACAGACCCGGGACCCGAAGTAATAAATTCGGACCCGACCCGGACCCGGCTGATCATTTAAAATATAGACCCGAACCCGTACGGGTCCCGGGTCGGGTCCCGGGTCGACGGGTCTCGGGTTCACTGTGAAGACCTCAACATCAGAGATTTACTTTACATCTTGTGAAAAGGGCATTATACCACCCCTTTAAGTACAAGATGGGAAATAACAGATTGAAGCTCAGAAGTCTTGGATGTCCTGAAGTTACCTGCAATTAATTTAAGAACAAGCGCCCTGATGACAGGACACCTGCAAATAATGTAAAGAAAGCTCGGAAAGGAGAAGTGGTGTTTCTTCCATGCTATCCCGCAGGAGACACTAAGGAGCAGCGAGAGGTAGAACGAAACCAACTAATTGAAGAATCAAAGAAGAGAGACAGCATAGCTATCAATGACTTGATGTGCAGAACTTTTGCACATAGAAGACACAATGTCATCAGCCTGAAGATGAGCATCAAAGACATAAAGGACAGATGGTCTGCCTTGTTTGATGTCTCGCAAGTATGGAATGATTTTAGCAATTAAAACCCTCAGTTTATATGTTTGTCAGTATTACATTCAATTGAAAGTTGTATGCAACAATCTTCAGTCCTGCTCATCTCAAAGACTTCAGTGTTGTTTTATAATTTTGATTATATCTACTCAATTTTATTTGTCATATAAAATAATTAAGTAGTTAAAATGTACAAAATTTTTGGAGTGTGAAATGTTTCACCAAAAAAGCCGTTTTCCATAGCTTTACATGCCCATTTTTTCCAGTTCTGAGGAGTGAACGACTGGGCTTAAACTTTGACAGAAGGTTTTTGAAATCACGCTGACTCTCTCTCAAGAAGTGAATCACACTTGCTCTGTTACAAGGCATGTGTTTGAGTGTTTCCTACTGATGTCACTGTTATATCAGCATCATGGTATAACAAAGCCGGATTGGGGTGGTTTGGTTTTGTCAACTCGAAACTAATCCTGGAATCCTGGAAGTCACAAACATAATGAAATGTTATCTTATATTAAGTAGATGAGTAAACTACATTTAATAAATGTGACGTCATTGATATGGCAATTGAATACAACAGAATCAAAACATTAATGCCATGATTTTAAAATTCATAAATAGGAGTACTTACAAATCTGCATGCGAGTAATGTAAATAATTTACGTTTTAGTGCTGTCAGTATGTAAATATTTTACGTTTTAGTGCTGTCAATATTGTACGTTTCTGTGTGTATGAAAAAGTAAGTAAATGTATTTCAGTCATGACAACTCAGGATAATTTGTAAGACATTTTATTAATGAAAATTAATGTACACAGGTTTGATATTGGCGGACTAGATCTGCAATGCTGCTGCTGCAGAGCAAGGATGACTTGCTTCTGCTAAATGCTCAGAACATAAATTATAGGAAACGTTTTGCTGCTGCTAGAGAGTGGGAAAACCCCCCAGAGTAGATCTAGGCAGGTGGTGCTGGGGAGGTGGAGGGCTAGAAAAAGAAGTCGCATAGTGCGCAGCGATAGTGCATTCGTTTGATGCTCCGAGGTTATATAGGGACATGTTAATGGATACGTGAAATCAATTGGCTGGGAACATTACGTTTGGTGAGTTTCATGGCTGAACTATTCATGTGTGGTAGAACCAAACTTTACGTAAAAATAAACACGATTCTCATGAGATCACGTTGGACCACTAGACCCAAAAAGAAAAAAAATGTACTCTCATAAGTCCACAGAATGTTACGCCATTTCTCTTTGGGCCAATTGATGAGTTCCTTGGCAAATTTTAACCGATTCTGCACATGCCGTTTTTTTTTTTAAATGGTTCTTTACGTGGTTAGCTTGCTGTTAGCTTAGCTTCGATCAAACGTCTTCTGACTGTATTTACAGCTAATTTCAGATCATCTTTGATCTTTCTGGAGGTGATGATTGGCTGAATCTTTGCCATTCTGACTAGGGATGGGCATTTTTCAAAAATATTGCATTCGAATATTCGGGCTCATAAAATTCGAATATTCGTTTATTTAAATGACGTTCGACGAAAAAGCCTTTATTTTTTAAGCTAAGTTAGTTTTTTAGTTTGTCACCATTTCTGAAGAAGCTTACGATTAGGCAATATACACAATAAGCTTACAATATATGTTAAAGTTTTCTTTTAATTGAAAACATTAAACAGTAGGCCTATGTGTAAACAAAAAAATATAAAGAACAAAAGGACTTAAGCTCAAGCAGCGCGAACAGAAAAAAAAACGGCTAATAAAGCAGAGTAACAGATTGCGGCATTATCGTACAGAACGTACACATACACTCGAGTCAGCATATGATTATCGTGTTTATATTGTTTCACGTTTATGTTGAGAAAAACAATAATATCCACATGCAGGCGCGCTGCCAGCAATTTATGCTCGAGTGAGAAAACGCGCTGCGCTGACAGACGTTACCATCCTATTGAAGTATTAATATCTGTTTTGTACACTGATAACGTTTCGGTTACTAACGTAACCTCTGTTCTCTCTAGAAGAGGGAACGAGTATTGCGTAGTTACTACGCTACGGGAAAGCCTTTCTTTCTCAAGATACTGAAGCCAAAAATTATCCTTAATTTTTATAATCTTGTCAACGCAGTGCGGCAGCCTGCAGACCTAGGGCAGGCTTACTAGCGTGCCCATTGGCTGCCCTGCGGCAACTGCAGCAGCCTACCGCTGAGCCCTTGGCGTGACGTCACGACCAATGAGCGCGCTTGGCGCGCTTAATGCGTCACAGCCCGCGAAAAGGGGTGTGGCTTAGCGTATAAAAGCGGGGCTCGGAGGCTGCTTCTCTGGTTTCTGTCGCATGAAGCGAATGAGCTCGTGGCGCGAGCACGGCGGGCTACGCAATACTCGTTCCCTCTTCTAGAGAGAACAGAGGTTACGTTAGTAACCGAAACGTTCTCTTACGAGAGGTTCTCTCGTATTGCGTAGTTACTACGCTACGGGAACACCCTTGTCAACGCCGTGCGCGCCCAGCATCCACTGAATGAGTCCCAGGGAGAGCCCGGGGAACGTGATAGCAGAGAGCCGGGCGGCCCACAGAGGGCTAGCGCCGTACATAAGCACACACTAGGGGGTTAGGAGCGGCACGGCCGGTCCGAACTGACAATTCCCTGTATAGTGCAGCTCAACCAGTAGAGCTAAATCACACAACGTAGCCCGCGCACAGATAGTGGGCTGGCATACGCGAGACTTAGACTGATAACACTTTCGCCTGCAAGGCGGGAACATCCAGGTTGTAAAACCTAACAAATGTGGAGGGGGAGGCCCAGCCTGCCGCTGCACAAATGTCATGAATGGGAATCCCGCTGGAACACGCCCACGACGAGGCCATGCCTCTGGTGGAGTGAGCTTGAATGCCCAATGGGCACTGCAGGTCTTTAGACGCATAAGCAGCAGCAATAGCGTCCACTATCCATCTGGACAGGCTGTGTTTCGAGGCGGCGAGACCCTTGGTGCGCCCGCCAAACGAAACAAAGAGCTGTTCCACCACTCGTTTGACTGAAGACAGTGCTATCAGAAAAACGGTTTTGAGCGTGAGGTATTTCATATCCACAGTTTCCAAGGGTTCGAAGGGATGCGCTTTCAGGGCCTCCAAGACCAGTGAAAGATCCCACATAGGAACCGAGGGGGGTCGCGGGGGGTTCATCCTCCTGGCTCCTCTAAGGAAGCGGATGACGAACTCGTTCCTTCCTAATGCGCGGCCCAGCTCTGAACAGAGAGCGCTGAAATGGCCGTGACATAGACTTTGAGCGTGGAGGGGGACCTGCCCGCGTCCAGTAACTCTTGAAGGAAACACAGTACTCGCGATACCCCACATGTCTGTGGATCGAGCCCCTTAGCAGTGCACCATCTGTTAAACACTGACCATTTCGACATGTAGAGCCGCCTCGTAGAGGCGTATGATCGTGGTGTATGATCGTGTTCATGACCCCGTCTGGCAGATCAGCGTGTAATCGTTGAGGCTCCACGCATGCAGAGACAGCGCTCTGGATGGGGATGCCATATCGAGCCGCGGGCTTGAGAGAGAAGGTCTCTCTTCACCGGTATCGGCCAGGGGGCTGAGTCTGCCAGCTGTATTAGATCCGGGAACCAAGCTTGGTTCTCCCAGTATGGGGCTAAGAGGAGCACTGTGTGGCGCGCTTCCCTGATTCTCTTGATGACCTGAGGCAGCAGAGAGACCGGGGGAAAAGCATACAGCGGGCCGCTGGGCCAGGTCTGGGCCAGCGCGTCCTCGTTCTTCGAGAAGAACTCTGGGCAATGAGCGTTGTCTTTTGACGCAAAAAGGTCGACTTTCGCTTTGCCGAAACGGCGCCACAGTGACTGGACTGTTTGGGGGTGTAGAGACCACTCCCCAGGGGGAACGTTGTCCCTGGACAGTCTGTCGGGGCCCTCGTTCAGGTGGCCAGGCACATGCGCGGCTCTCAGCGAGCGCAGAGAGTGCTGAGCCCACACGAGGAGGCGTTCTGCCAGGGTGCAGAGCGTCTTTGATCTGACACCGCCCTGGCGATTCACATAGGCCACTACCGATGTATTGTCCGTGCGGACTAGAACATGGTGACCGTGGAGGAATGGGAGGAAGTGTTTGAGCGCTTTCTCGACCGCGAGCATCTCTAGACAGTTTATGTGTAGGAGATTCTCCTGGTCTGACCAGCGGCCATAGACCGGTCTGCCTTCGAAGAGCGCTCCCCAACCTAGGTTGGAAGCGTCTGTCGAGACAACTTTCCGGTGTGAAATCACTCCCATAGTCACTCCTGTGTGATACCATTCGGCTGCCAGCCAGGGCTGCAGGGCTGAAATGCAGCTCTGATTCACTTTGACTCGCAAGCCGCCGGCCGCCCAGGCTCGGTGGGGCACGCGCGCTTTCAGCCAGCGTTGAAGCGGGCGCATGCGCAGTAAGCCCAGCTGGAGCGCTGCTGCAGCTGAGGCAATATGCCCCAGGATACGCTGGAATGTCCTCAGCGGAACCCGGCTGCCTATTTGGAGGGATGCGGCGAGGAGGCGGATGCGGCGCGCGCGCTGCTCCGACAGTCTGGCCGTCATAGCCACCGAGTCCAGTTCTATTCCAAGAAGGAAATTGACTGACGGGGCGATAGCGAGCTCTTGGTCCAGTGACCGAGAGACCCAGATCCTCCAGATGGCTGAGAAGCGCTGTTCTGTGAGACACAAGTTCCGTCTCTGACAGCGCTAGAATAAGCCAATCGTCCAGATAATTCAGTATTCGCATTCCCTGTTTTCTCAGGGGAGCGAGAGCCGTGTCCATGCATTTCGTAATGTACGGGGTGCCAAAGACAGGCCGAAGGGCAGGATTGTGTACTGATATACTCGACCGTTGAAGGCGAATCTCAAGAATGGCCTGTGACGGGGAGTTATCTGGATCTGAAAATATGCGTCTTTTAGATCGAGAGAGATAAACCAGTCTCCTGGGCGAATCTGCGCGAGGATTTTTCTGGTTGTGATCATTTTGAACGGCCGTCTCATGAGGGCTTTGTTCAGATGTCTCAGATCTAAAATAGGTCTTAACGCTCCGTCCTTCTTGGGTACGAGGAAGTAGCGGCTGTAAAAGCTCGACTCGCTCAGAGAAGGATGAACCTGTTCTATAGCCCTTTTGCGCAGCAGCTTCGCTATTTCAGCTTGAAGCAGGTGCGCAGCTTCTGAACTCACTTTCGTCTCCGTCTGTGCTAGAAAGCGCGGAGGGCGACGAGCGAATTGAAGCGAATAGCCGTGTTTTATAGTACTCAGCACCCATTCTGACGCGCCCTGAATAGCTTCCCATGCTTCCGCATGCATAGCTAGGGGTCGAATGGTCTCTGGGTTCAGATCGCCGCGCTGCGCGGGATTGGGGAACCTGTATCAGAGAGGATGGAGCGGCGTGCGCGCCGCTGGTGCTCGAACACGGGGGCTGGTAAACAGTATTGGCCGGCTGTACAGCGTTCGGTAGCTCGGTCCCAGAGGATGGAGCGCGATTTGCTGACAAACACCCCTGGCGCGAAAGCGGCGTGGGGATTGTAATGTCTAAAAGTGAGTGCGCATGCACGTGAGCGGGCGCAGAGTTTACACTTATGACACGGCCAGTGTTTGGGAGCTTAGAGGGTGTGCGACCCGAGGTAACTGAATGGCAGAGCGAGCAGCGGGTAGGTGTGAGCACAAAGTTGTGGGCACATTTACTACACTTAGTACTCGAGCGGCTTGTGTCCGCTTTATGAGAGAGCGCTCTATGCGCGTTACCATGGGGACCATGTTTGTGTGAAGCAGTGAGCACATGGGAGTGGGCACATTTTCTACACTTATGACACCTTCGGCCAGAGCCGGAATGTTTGTGAGCTTTAGAGGATCTGCAACCCGGGGTAACTGTGTGATAGAGCGGGCAGCAGCTAGGTGTGAGCACAGAGTTGTGGGCACATTTACTACACTTAGTACTCAAGCGGCATGTGTCCGCTTTATGAGAGTGCGCTCTGTGAGCGTTACCGGGGAGACCGTGTTTTGTGTGTAGCAGTGAGCACATGGGAGTGGGCACATTTTCTACACTTGTAACACCATCGGCGTTATAGAGCAAATGCTTTGATGGCTCATATGTTTAGACGCTCATAAATACTCAAGCACCATCCTGTGAGATGCGGGTTCGCTTTCTGTATGTAAGAAAGCTGGCCGCGAGCTCGGAGAAGCCAGCAGAAAAAAATATTTTTCTGCCGCCAGAGCCGGATTTGAACACGGTTCTCCAGTGCAGAAGCGTAATATTCTGCCACTGAGCCACAGGGGCACACATGAGCTTCCAGTTGGTGCGAGCATATGACCGAGCGTCGTGTTTCGGCGTTTGTTTGCAGGCGCGCGTGTATTAAAACAGGCCCGTTTACTGCAGCATTAGTATTTCCAGCCGCCTGAACTTAGAGGGGACTGAGAAATATTTATCCCGTGAGATGCGGGTTTGCTTTCTGTATGTAAGAAAGCTGGCCGCGAGCTCGGAGAAGCAAGCAGAAAAAAAGTTTTTCTGCTGCCAGAGCCGGATTCGAACACGGGTCTCTGGTGCGGAAGCCTAATGTTCTGCCACTGAGCCACAGGGGCACACATGAGCTTCCGGTCAGTGCGAGCATATGACCGAGCGTCGTGTTTCGTTTCGGCGTTTGTTTGCAGGCGCGCGTGTATTAAGACAGGCCCGTTTACTGCAGTATTAGTATTTCCAGCCGCCTGAACTCAGAGGGGACTGAGAAATATGTATCCCGTGAGATGCGGGTTTGCTTTCTGTATGTAAGAAAGCTGGCCGCGAACTCGGAGAAGCAAGCAGAAAAAAGTTTTTCTGCTGCCAGAGCCGGATTCGAACACGGATCTCTGGTGCGGAAGCCTAATGTTCTGCCACTGAGCCACAGGGGCACACATGAGCTTCCAGTCAGTGCGAGCATATGACCGAGCGTTTGTTTGCAGGCGCGCGTGTATTAACACAGGCTCGTTTACTGCAGTATTAGTATTTCCAGCCGCCTGAACTTAGAGGGGACTGAGAAATATGCGAGGATTGGAGGAAGTCCGGCCTAAGCGGGACGAAATCACTCTCTCTTCCTCCTTTCGCCGGTGCTCGTGACGTCCGCTCTGATATCCCTTGAGAACGGCGCAGTTGCGCGGCTCGAACAAAGGGAGAGAGAGCGGGAAGATGTCATTATGTGCTGTGACATCGTTTGTTTGCAGGCGTGCGTGTATAACAACAGGCTCGTTTACTGCAATATAGATATTTCTAGTCGCCTGAGCTAGGAGGGGACTGAGAAATGTGTGAGAAACGGAGGTGGCCGGAGAGTGACGCGCGCGACCGAGGCGCGGGGTAGCTTTCTTATAACGTAAAGGAAGCCAGCCCGTGACGTCTACTTCTGACATCCCTTGTGAGCGGCGCCTTGCGCGGCTCGAACAGAGGGGGAGAGGGCGTGCGTCATCCGGGGGGGGGGGGTAGCTTCCTTGTAACGTAAAGGAAGCTATAGCCCGTGACCGTCCGTTCTGACATCCCTTGTGAGCGGCGCCGTTTGCGCGGCTTGACAGAGGGGAGTAACCAGCTGGTCTGCTTCACCCCCTGATGCGACGGCAGTGCGGGCAGAGGCCGGCCGCTGCGCGTCGGTGAAGGGCGGGGGAGAAGGAGAGAGCGAGGCTCGCGGGAGGGGCTCCGGCGAGCGCTCAGCTATAACCACCGGCTCGGAAGGCCTTTGAGACCGGCGTTTTTTCTTACGCGGCCCGGAAGAGGCAGCCGGAGAAGGTGGAGGATCGTGAAACATGGCGAGTTGAGCCCGCAGGGTCGACATCGGCAAGTCCTCACACTGTTCGCAGCCGCCCGTGAAGGGCGCGGGCTGCGTGGTCGAAACCCAGGCAGAGAGCGCAGATCACGTGGCGGTCTCCGTCGCTGAGCACGGCTCTGCACGAGCCACAGGATGAGCGAGGCATTTGCAACAACGCCTCGCGCTCTTTTAGATGCAAAGTGTGTCGCGGGGCGAACACACAAACACATACAACACAGAGCAGTAAAAGGATATATTCGCCGGATAGCGAAGCAGGCAGGGAAAGCTGAAGGCGGCGAAGGCGGCCGGCGTCCTCAGGCTGAGATCCTCGGCGTGCTGGTCGCTTGTTTCGACGGCGGCTTCCTCAGAGAGCAGCGATGCGTAGAGCTTCGCTGAAAAGACAGAAATCAGAGAAGCAGCCTCCGAGCCCCGCTTTTATACGCTAAGCCACACCCCTTTTCGCGGGCTGTGACGCATTAAGCGCGCCAAGCGCGCTCATTGGTCGTGACGTCACGCCAAGGGCTCAGCGGTAGGCTGCTGCAGTTGCCGCAGGGCAGCCAATGGGCACGCTAGTAAGCCTGCCCTAGGTCTGCAGGCTGCCGCACTGCGTTGACAAGATTATAAAAATTAAGGATAATTTTTGGCTTCAGTATCTCGAGAAAGAAAGGCTTTCCCGTAGCGTAGTAACTACGCAATACGAGAGAACCTCTCGTAAGAGAACCACCAATCACAGCAGTGATGAGAGTCACATGATCAATCAAAGCTCAACACAAGCAGTTCTTCCACAAGAAAGTTAATACTAATATATATAGAAGCTGCACAGTGTCATTCACACAAACATTAAACACCATCATGGTAACACATGAAATTTTAAAAATGCAATAAACATTAATTTAACAACATTAAATGTAACATAAACCCCTAATGTACATAACTGATTAGAAAAAACGAAGAAAACTATGAAGAAACAAACATAGTTATTTCAACAAAAATACATCAAATGTGAAGTGTCACAGGGAATTGTGGGAATGTCAATTTACGGTTTTTCACTGTAAATTATACAATGAGTTGTTTTTTCACTTTCAAAAACTGTAAATTTAACGGTATGTTACAGTAAAATTACATTAAATGTACCGTTAGATCTATCACAGTTATTTACCGTATATAGTACGGAAACTTTCTGTTAACCAATTAACAGTTTTTCACTGTAGCATTTTTACAGTCTTTTACCGTTAAAATTACGATCATTTTTTACAGTGTAAGTTTCTTACAGCACTTTGCGTTTTCTTTTCTTAAACCTCTCCCTCAACGAAACTTAAAGGAAGAATATGTCTCAAAATTATTTTGCTATTAGATAAGTTATCATCTCGGATCACTCGCACTACAGCTGCGCTTACCCGCAGTCGTGATGCAGTGATGGACAGCTGTCTTTCCTCAGTCGACTGCTGTTTGGATTTCATGTGATTTCTCATTGTGGTGATGATATTATAACTCCAGATTAATTAATTAATTTGATCAAAAGTAATTCAATTTTGTAAGATCATTTAATAACCTCATTTTCGACTAGTAATTCCAAACTTCGCGAGGCAGACGACGACATTATGATAAAATGCAAACAACTTGTTAAACGCGCCACAGTGCCACCCAGTGCATTTAATTATAACTGCGAGTTAGTGCTTGGGATTTATCAGGGATTCACTGCATTTACGACCCGCAAAGTATTTACGGCTTCATAAATTCGATAAAATTCGAATAGTATTTTATTTTTCGAATAATAATTACGAAAATTCGAATATTCGTGCACATCCCTAATTCTGACTAGGCTATTCTTCAATCCGTTTTATCAGTAGTTGCTCATTTTCTTTCAAGTGTTTTAGGTTTTTGTTACCATTTTAAAGCATTTGAGATCATTTTAGCTGAGCATACTTTGCGCTTTATACACTTTCCCCTCTCCAATCAACTTTTTAATCAAATTACGTTGTTCCTCTGAACAATGTATGGAATGGCTCATTTTACTTTGCAATTCAGAAGGAAATATAATTTTCATAACAATGTGTGAAACACTTGCTTCCCTTCTTCCTTTAATAACGGACAAATAATACCTGTTTTTCCACAGAATGAGTGTATTATCTAATTAAACTTCACACTGCCATTATTTTGAATACGCCCTTTCAATGAATGAGTCAAATACTCAGAAAACAACAGACCCAACTGTCAAGATATGCATGCTGCTTGTTCTACTACTACAAGTAAATTATTTGCAATGCAGAATATCTAGCCTGGGTGCCAGCCCGAACCCCGCCCACAACATTTGTTGGTCGGGAAGTTCGGTCTGGACTCGATCCATTGAGGAGTAATTATGCCCGGCTCCCAAAAGGCCGAGCCAATCAAATTGCCAGGGCGGGCTTTAATCGATGATGGACAGATGATCTGCGGTTACGTAATCACCCACGTCACCAAAGAGCGCTTGATTTGAATTAGTTTACAACAAAGACGACTGCAGCTGGAGAATTGAGATTTCACGAGTTCACACTTACAAATAAGTCAGATAGAATAAATGCGTATATGAGATTTCACGAGTTCACACTTACAAATAAGTCAGATAGAATAAATGCGTATATGAGATTTCACGCGTTCACACTTACAAATAAGTCAGACAGAATAAATGCGTATATGAGATTTCACGAGTTCACACTTACAAATAAGTCAGATAGAATAAATGCGTATAAGAGATTTCCCGAGTTCACACTTACAAATAAGTCAGACAGAATAAATGCGTATATGAGATTTCACGAGTTCACACAAATAAGTCAGATAGAATAAATGCGTATATGACGTGCTATCCGAGGAGAGGGCTGTGGGCTCGGTAGCCATACAATTCCTGGTTGTGAGAGAACAAGACAAGAGTGAGGATTCGGGGTGGTGGAGGGATGCTGAAAAACTGTCAAGGACTGTTAGGTAAGTTGACAGAGTGAATATGCTTCCTCATGCTCAGGGTTCTCAAGTTTTATCAAAAGCTTGGAGTGAGATCACATGCGGTTGGGGGAGGAGCCATAATGGAGCCACGCCCCCACCTGTCCCAACCCCCCAATTTTACCCAAATTAACCAGCACAAATTGAAATAACAATTGGTAAATCTGATAAATGACAGAGCAATTCATCACATCAAATATACTCTTTAATGTTATATTTCAAAATTACAAATAAGTTATACAAAAATTACAAAAATATAACAAATTTCTCCAGTTTTTGAAAAACAAATCTTTTTGCATTTTGAATGTGTCTAGTCGAAATATAATGATTTATTGTGTAGTGGGACATTCTGAACAAATGACATATTAGAGTATTATTAAGGTGTGTGTGTGTGTGTGTGTGTGTGTACACAAGAGTACACACTCCAGCTTATGAAATGTGTTTTGTGTTGTAAGTGTTTGAAAAATACAAATACAAATGCAATGGCAATGATTAATGTATGTTTTGACAGGATATAAAATATTACCCAGAGCACTCTGCTTTAATACATGTAGCCTTAATGTAACTAGAAAGATTAATACAGAATAATATATAATTTAAAATAAAATAAATACATTTAAATTTATTTAAAATAAAATGAAGAAATACATCTTCATTCCTTCCCATACCCACTAACATTTCCCTTAGTTTCAGATAACGTAAGCTAGCCAAACTGAGCCAAAGCTTCTGGCCTGGTTGCAAAGTAGTTGTAGAGTTTTTGACTGCATCAATAATAATGTATACGATGGGCTATATATTAAATGTTCTAGCCTAAAAATGTTAGACGAGCTTTCTTCCAACTTACCTTCTCCGTCATTCACGTGTGTTCGCGCGATGTTGTTGGTTACCTAGTAACGAACGTACGGCGGCCGAGAATGTTCCGTCAACTTCCGTGTGTTCGCGCATCTGTGTTGCCTATTAACGAACGCAATCTGGCCGAGATACGTGCTGGCGGCAGAAAACTTCACTTTGTGTGCCCGCGCCTCGTATACAACGTTAGCTTGCAGGACAACTTGGTTGACATTGCCTTTTTAGCGTGAGAAATACACGGTGTGGCGTGTGAGCGTGTGAACTGGCTAAATTGCGTGTGTCTCACGGCCAATGCGTGAGACTTGAGAACCCTGCTCATGCTGATATAGGGTAACGTTAGACATGGTATTGTTTGATGACAAGTTGATATTGGATTGATTATTTGTACGTGCTCCTCCCGAACTTTGTTTATGAAACATCATGTGTAGATTCCGCCATCGCGTCTGTTATAGAAGATATCCACAGCGCATTCATTTTAAAAGAGGAGCAGAGAGCCGCGACATTTTGTTGGTTGAAAATATGAATGAAGAACATGCGTCATTTACTCCGTTGCTCTGATTGGTTGTAGGTCTATCCAATTGAGTGCAGAGGTTTTTTTTTTCTGGTTCGGTTGAGACACGCCCCATAATCAAATCTCTATGGAGCAGTATCAGACTCACATTCTGACTAGAATATGAGTATGACGAAGTCAGGCTACAGAATATCCCTACCAACACCAATAACAGTAGTTCATCAGTTTACTGATTTTATACTGCTATTTTTTGAATAACTATATATAATAGATGCCCCTTTTTACATTTGAGCCACTGCCTCTGAGGAACTCTCTGAATGTCCCTGATGGTGGGCATAGAAAGATAGATTAACCCCTTGTTACTTTGTTAAAAGCCCATTGTCCTCTGCATTTGAGTCCTGACAATATGCTTTATTTGTATATTGTCATCTGGTTCATGATTTATAATTACAGATTATAATTTTTATTCTATTTTAAACAACAGTTAGTTCTGGTTCTCAAATCTAATTGAGAGCCTTTTCCATCCATGTGATATTCTTCTAATTTCACACAAAAACATTTCACAATTTGTAACACTCTGATCTATACTGGCAGCATTTCTCACAGCCAGCATCAATAGCGGAGGAGACCAAGGAAACAGGAAACTGACTGTAAACAAGCTTTACCCATATGAAAAAAACCTGCATGCTTCATATACAGCAACCATATATCTTCCTTACTTAAATCGGCCAGAATTACCTTCTGTGTTTCATGTAAGGCCAATACATGTCCTATACAAAATCAGACCGATTATGGCCCATTTCATACTAAATAGCACACATACAACTTGTAGGGGATTTTTTGTGTTATATATGAATACTGTAAAAAGTCTTAGGCCTATATGAGTTTTACAAGACAAAAGTATGCAAATGTATATGGTATTAGTAGAAAATAACTGATATTCATATATAAATCATTTAAAGTTCTTATATTGAATCATATGCTAGTCAAATTAAAGTCATATCAAATTTATACACATTTTGTGTCATTTGTTTATGTTTCATACAGATATCATGTTTTGATGACCAACATCTGATTCACTTATATGCAGTTGGCAAATTTTTAAATTGTACAGTGCAGAAGCCGGTTCGAGGATTACTGTCAGAATATCACTGACCTTTATGAGGACTGTTCTACAGGATTTGAAAGAGCAGTTGAAAAGCAATGACATTGTAAGACTGTGTATATAAATACATTAATTGTGAACTGTCTGGGCCTGTTGTTTGTGAACAAATCATAACATATTATTGCAAATGAACAAAGTTGAGTCAAATATGTTTCTAGAACAGTGATTAAAATGTAGAAAATTGGCTGGAATATGTTTTTGTGTGACATGAACTCTGGTGGTGATGCACTCTAAAAACTTTTAAAGGGGGGGTGAAATGCTCATTTTCACTCAATCTCCTGTTAATCTTGAGTACCTATAGAGTAATATTGCATCCTTCATATCTCCAAAAAGTCTTTTGTTTTATTATATTTATTAAAGAAAGATAGGGTGTACCGAGTCTTTCCGGAAAAAAACGAGCGGCTGGGGGCGGGCCGTGTGGGCTAACGCGCCGAGCTGTGCTAACGCGCCGAGCTAGTGACAACACACAGACACATTATTTGTTCAACAGTTACTCACCGTCCGGTTCCAACGTACGACTGCAAACCTTTATCATTGCGACTGCTCGATCCTTAAGCATTAGACGATCTGCAAATCCGTCGATCTGGGCTTTGTTTATAAAACAATCATCGTCGAAATGCAGGGAACAAACAGTCTACACAACTCCGTTTATGCTCAGGAAAACAAACTCCATCCACGGGTTCCTTAACGCTGGGTTCTTTGGGAATCTGTGCAGGGTTGTCTTGCCCTGGCAACCAAAAACACACTTCTTTGGTGACATTGACTTCCCAAAAGCCGTGCAGGGCGCTTTGATGGCGAACTGCTTTCACTCTCTTGCTCTGGTCTAAGAGTGCGCGCGCGGCCGCGATCTTACCGGAGAAGTGCCCTTAGGACCCATATAAGGAAATTCCGTTACATCTGACGTCACACATACCCATACTCGAAAAAAACTTTCCGAAACTTGTGACAAACCGGAAGGAGTATTTTTGGAACAAAAATACTCCTTCAAACGTACAACTTAGTTTTTGAAACTTTGTCCATGTTTAGCATGGGAATCCAACTCTTTACCAGTGTAAAAAACTCAGTATGCATGAAATAGCATTTCACCCCCCCTTTAATATGATTTACTCAATTTTTTTGGTGAAACATTTTTACACTTAGAATATTGATTACATTTTTAAGCAGTGAAATCAATTACATAAACTGTATTAACTGAGTAAATGTAAGTAAAACAAATTAAATAGATCTGAGTTTGCATCTGGTACATTAACAAATAAACTTGAGTAGAAATAATTGGGGGGGGGGGGGGGGGCGCATTTAAAAACAAATATTTTTGAGTAACATTAACTGTGTTTATATGCGAGTAATATTAACTTCTTTATTTCCTCTAAACCTGTAAAAATATTACATACAACCACCGGTATAACTACATGACGTTGGCCTTTATTGTCGATGAGTATCGTTAGCCTACAGCAATACAGCATATTTTATACTATTTTAACACGTATATTACCTACATTTAAACTCATGTAACAAACATTTTCGAAGTAAAAATTAAACATTTAGGCCTAAATATTCAAGTAATTCAAGTGTAATCAACCGGTCTGTTATCCAGTATCCACCGGATCAGCGCTGGTTCCCGTGCCGGAGATGGACTCGCCTCTGCGGGGGAACTTCTAACTTTACACCGTCGTCCTGCGTCACTCACAGCCGAAAGATGCTGCGACGCGACTGACTCCATAACCAGCCAATAAACAAGCAGTGCACAGTTCTGAGGACATTTCATCATCCAATTTAGTTATATTCATTATCTTTAGGAATATAGTCGTGTGTTTTTTATGCAAGGCGTTACAATCATGCGAAAAGACAGGCGTGAGTCGACACTCGTTTAACTCGTTTAAGGTGAGTAACTGCGTTTTTCTGTAGCCTATGTTCTTTCGCATTAAATAAAATGATTTAAAGCACATTAATGATTATACAGATAAAATAAAACATACACACACCTGAATTTCACAGAGGAAATGCACCAATCCTGCGACGTTGAGAAGAGGAGAGGACTGGAGACTGGAGAGAGTTCAAACAGCGCGCGCTCACTCAACCGTTGGCGATATTTTTTTTCCCAGGATAGGGGAAGGTACCGCCTTTTTCGCCTCTGATTGGCTAGAAGGGCTCTCCAACGATTGGTTATTTGATTTGACCGTGAAACGTCATCTCACGTTCATGGCAGACTGTCGGCTAGTCAGTTTTGATCGTCTTTACAAGTAAGTCAATCCAACATAGCCTACTAAGAAAAGTGCTATATGTGCGTGTCTTCAGATTTATATTCCAAGTTCACAATTTCATAGCCTGTTTAGATCGTGTTTAGATTAGTCTTAGCTGTTTGGGGGAATTTTGTGACGAACATGTGAACTTGGGAGTAGCCTACAAATCTGACCAGCCTACATTTCGTAAACTCGCCGTGGCTCTCAAGTACTGAACAGTTAGAGTATATAAGCATATTTAGGCCTATGCATACATTGCCTGGGTTTAAGATGTATGCAATACAATAAAACGGCACTATTTTGCCCAGCTGTGTGCAGTGCACTATTCTAGACTAATGAACTAGTGATGCATCATCATGCTCAGCTTTGACTTAAGGTCCATTAAATAATACAAACAATTACACAGAGGGAACTAGGTATGGAAAGCAGTGAGACATGTAATGACTATTGTACACTGCAGTGGAGTAACATTGACAACCACCTCTAACAAATAGGCTACAAGTTTCAGAACAGCAGCACAATTAACAGAACAGTCAACAGAGTTCATTAAGGCTCCCTGAGGTGACGATAGATGTGTTGGTCCTAACTTGAATACTGCCTGCTCAACAGAAACTATTTAATGAAACTATTACGTCCAAATTATTACCAAAGTAAAGTCACAGGCATGAACATTTTTAATAGGCTATCACAGATGAATGAAGCCGCAGTCAGCTAATTGTAGAAAAGACACCACAGTATGATTCAAATATGACAGATTTTATTTATTGTGAACCTAACATTGCATAAGTGCTAGTAATAGACAATTTTAGTGCATGACGTTTCACGGCAAAATCAAATAACCAATCAGAGGAGAGCCCTTCAAGCCAATCAGAGGCGAAAAAGGCGGTACCTTCCCCTACCATCCTGGGAAAAAAAATATCGCCAACCGTGAGTTGTCGTCATGTCAGAGGGTGGGGGAGGGGTGCATTGTTTTAATTGAGTAAACTTAATAAATTTCTTATGTGTGTTAAATATTAATAATATTGATTTTATTTAAGTAATATTTGTGGTTCTTGAAACAGATTAGTTTAACTATCCATTCTCTGTATGTAAAAGATACAGATTAATCAAATCAAAAACAAACAGACTGAAAAATAGCCTCTATCTTCAGGCAGTTAAATGCTTAAATGCATAATTCACCTTCATACCTGAAACTCATGCAATAAACCCTTAAAGGCACACTATGCAAGATTTGTACCTTAATATAACAGCTTCAAAATCATTTCGATGGTAAACGAACGCGTAGTAGGGTGAATCATCCCGATAACAAAGTTGCTAAAACCAGCAATGCAAGTTTGAGAGGTGGCGCCCCGACAAATCTCGCGAGAATCACGACTTGCTTTACGGCACGACGTCACATACATCAACAACATATGAAGCAGCCTCTATGGAAGACACTAGTACACATTTCAGACGTGAATCATGGTAGAGTCTAGGGCTGCACGATATGAGGAAAAGCTGCGATGTGCGATAACATTGTTTAATATTGCAATGACGATATGACTTGCGATAAATATTCAAATGTGAATGTTAGCTATTCTGTTCCCATGTCTTAGTGCTTTAATAGGCTCTTTGCGTGATAGGTCAAACGTTTATTACAGTCTGCCTGGTTCAGATTACACGATTTTAGCGCGATTTTGGCACGATCCGGTTGACATAGGGTGTGTGGGGATTCGTAAACGACAACGGGCGTCGGGACGCAAGATTCGATCGTTTCATCTTCGATCGTTTCCATCTAGTCCACGATGGGTTGAGTATGTGAGCGAGAGCGAGTGTGCGCGAGTGAGTGAGTGCGAGCAACAGTGAGTGTGTGTGTGTGTGTGTGTATGTACGCGCGCGCGAGTGAGTGTGTGTGTGTGTGTGTGTGTGTGTCGTTTATATACTGTCTATGGTGTGTGTGCGTGCGAGTGAATGTGTGCGTGTGACGGCACTCGATGACTGGTCGGAAAGCAACGTGTAGTCTGACATGTTTCTTGTCCACAACACGACAAGATTTTAGGAGTCAAAATCGTGTAATCTGACACCGTGACTTCAGACACAAAAATCTTGTAATCTGAACCAGGCATTATTCGTCGTATCAGGCTGTCTGTTGCGATGTGTTCATCACGCGGGTTCATATCGCGATGATGATGAAAATTCGATGTATCGTTCAGCCCTAGTAGAGTCAACGAAGAAAACAAAGAAAGCGCGGTCGGAAGAGTGCAGAGACGGCTCTGCGTGAGTGGTATTTACAACAGTAACGTTAAATACAAGTACTCCACAGCAACTCTAGGGGTCCCTGTTTGAGAAAAACGGAAACTGCATAGTGTGCCTTTAACTTAAAAAAGGTGAAATAACATCTCCTTCCTACACTGCATTCCTGTACTGCACTATTATTCACTTTGCACAAACTCAATGTACATTGTGTCTATCTTTATAGTTATATCTTATTTTGCATTCTATATTATGTCTTTGTTTATTTGTTTAGATATATTCATCTATTTTCATTTACATTGTGTCTATCTTTTTCAATTGTCCCTGTTATTTATAGCTGTTTACATCGTTTATTATTCCTGCTAAATTTGAAGAGCTGCTAACGTGTTTGGCTGAAAGAATAAAGTCATATAGGCTACACCTAGGATGGCTTGAGGGTGACTAAATTATGAGATAGGCCTACTTTTCATTTTTGGTTGAACTATTGCTTCAACACTTTCTCTGACAAGCGGATGCTATGAGAATCCTGAATCCTCGAGTGAAGAAGCCCGGTCTGCGATCTTCATCAAATAAGGCACACAGCAGTTATGGATGGTGCTGACAAAGAGTTTGTAACGGCTCCTGAAGGTTTTCTTCTGATTAAAAGAATCATGCTTCAACTGATGTCTTAACTTTTAAAATCTTATTTGCAAAGAAGTCGTGTGACCTTACTTCAACACCAATTGAACATCGTGACACCCTGTGTTTGTTTGACATCTTTCAACATCTTGAAATCTTTACATCATGATACCGTGGAAAACTGAAACTAATAAAATTACATTTAAATGCACAATGTGTGACTGTATTTCTGCCCATGTCAGTATTATTAAATCAGTATCAACACACAACATTACAAATTAACAGACGAAATCCAAAAAATAACCAAACATACTGTGTGCGCCTTCTAGTCAGAAACTTACAAAACATTATGAGACATTTGGAGACATTTTTCCAAGCAAATATTCTTCTCGATCAGACACCTCTTAGTTCGTGTACGTTTGACAAAAAGGAAAAAAGTTTCACTGTGGTTCTGATATTCACCAAGCTAGCTAGATCACATGACAGGTTATAACTAGTGTTATAACCTAACAGATAGCACTAACTATTTGATGTGCATTTTACATCTGGAAGACGTATTTTTAAGAGTGTTTGGTCATCTGCAATATGTCTATAGGACGTTTCCTGTCAGATGTCAAATAGACGTTTAGAAGATGTCTTTAAGATGTAATGATTTAGAATGTATGTTAAACTGACATCTTCTAAACGTCTATTTGACATCTGACAGGAAACGTCCTATAGACGTACTGCAGATGAGCAAACACTCTTAAAAATACGTCTTCCAGATGTAAAATGCACATCAAATAGTCGGTGCTATCTACATTGTTCACCTGTAGGTGTCACTATTACCAAATTATTGCGATACTCATATACAATTTCCAAATGAACATGCATAATACACTACACAACATTTGTAATAAACACAATACATTTTCACAAATAAATAACTGAAATATTTAGAAAGAAAGTACGCCTTTATTTGTGACAGGAACAAAGTTGCCCACTCGTTTAGAGAAGAGAAGGCTATACTTAATAAAATAATTTAACAAATAATTTTTACAAATGTGTGAATCTGCTAAACAAATCCAGTGTAAAGCTCTCTTGTCTTAAATAAACAGAATCATACGATTTATTGTATTGCCTCTACGTCATTGCTTCACACCCAGTAGTGACGGAACAGCACGAGCTGATTTGACAACCGCCCTGAGCTAAGAAGAAGCAGCAGAAGAAAAAGGTAATAGAGGCTACTACTAAGTAATTTATTTTCTTGATCGGTTTTTCAGAATAAAACGAGTGAACTGATCAGTCTAGCGTTAAAGCAGCTGTTGACATAATTAAACGTAGTTAATATGTACATTTTAGTTTGACACTTTACCAAGGTCCATACCTTTTATTATTATAGGCTGTTGGGAAACATTTTTAGTATTTGATGTAGAAATGCATGTGAGGATCTGCTCTCGAACTATCCATTGTTTTCCCTATAAATACCACAGTTAGATTAAATTATATTCAACAATTGTACACAGGCATAAACAAATGACTTAAAACAGCCAACGCATAGTTGGATGGCGAATGTTTGGATGCGGAAGCGCATGATATTAAGGGACCGTCTGAAAATTACCCACTGCGTTAAAACATCGGCAAGGTACAAGCCATTTCAATGAGTTGTTAACTACATTAGCCAAGTTTTCAAAAACTTTTTGCGTTGTTTTGTTGTCGACAAAGTGAATTTTAGTAAAAAAAAAAAAAAAGAAGAAGAAGAAGAAGAAGAAGAAGAAGAAGAAGAAGAAGAAGAAGAGATCGCTAAATTTGCTGCCTCTGGCCTGTTTCCACCCAATTGGACAAAATGGCTTTTGGTTTAATGACTGTCAATGATCTAATTTCATGTTGTTTTATATTTTATTTGTTCATTATTTATTTAGTTGGATTTTAGTTGGACTTGGTCAGAACTGTTTCAAAAATAGTTATCTGCATGATGCCTGCTGCATTTGGGCTCAGTGATGTTGAATTTAAATGACATGTAAAATAAAGACATGTTATGTTACACTGTGATGTAATGGTGTTTTCTGGAAGGGACTAAAGAACAAATAATTGTATCAGCTGAAAGGCAGAATACAAATGTTTTTATTAAGTTAGATAAACATTATATAACAGTTTCAGGTTATGTTTTAATGTTGGTAACATGTCCCACATTGTCCCAGACAAACTTATAATCGTACCACATTTGGTTTGTTTGATGGTGGTCACCCTATATGTTGTACTTGTATGCTAAAACATTATAACCTCTAGATGTTTCCACACATAATTTCACACATATCGCAAATTATATTGTATAATTCGCAACCTAAATATTTGTAAAATGCTGAGAGTAATGAGACAATTGAAATTTGTTTTATGAAGGCTTATTACTAAATTAGGAAATATTAATCAGAAGATCTTGTGGGACTTGTCTGACAAGACTGCATGTACCCGCCCTTATGTGACAAAGGCCATGGGTTTGGACACAGGGCAGCTCGTTTTTTTCTGTAGGCCTATGCAAAATTTTGGTACAGTGAAATGTTCAGTCATGTCCAATCTTCAACATAAGCCTAGAACATGCAGTCAAGCCAATTGAGATTTGACATGGCCTAGAACGCATACAGATTGTTCAAACCAAAAAAGTTATTTTTTCTTATAGGTTTTAGAATTGAGAAACATCAAATGGATCGAAAACGTACAATCGCTGCTGATATTATTATTATTTTTTTCGGATACAGATGTAGCTGTAACCTAAACATTTTATTTGTATACCTATATTTAACTTTTTTTTAAATGGTCTTAACTGATGCAGTCTTAACAGTTCTAAAATTTGTTTAGAGCTTTTTGGATTCAACCCACATTATTTCCCTAATTTGTTTGAGATAAAATTGTTACATATTAATAAATTAATAATTACATAATACAAAATAACTAATAATACATATTTAATTATAAAATTATATTATTAATAAGTGTCATGTTTGTGATTTTCATTTGTCAAGTATAGCCAGCTTCTGACCATGAAATCGTGATTTTATAGCATTAATTATATTTATTCAGTATGTGTGTTATACCTTTCTTTTTTGTCAGCATTGGAAACTCCAACAGTCATTCCTTCATTTGACAGATGCCCCCCTTTTTTTGACGAGCTGCAGAGATTTCCAAGGCACTACATTTTCCTCATCCATTTTAAAACAAAACATTATTAAATTGTATACATAAAATTATTTTTAACAAGTGTCATGTTTCTTTTTTTTGTACTTTTGTACGTTATATAGACTATTACTTGACGTGATCATCAATCAATATTCAGAAACGTGTGCAGTTGTTTTATTTTTCTGATTGACTTTTTTTAGGTTGTAATCTGAAAAGAATGCTTGGTAATATTATTTTTAAAATGGGACCAACAGCTGCCTATAAAAACAATATATATTATCACAACTTAAAAACTCAGAATAACTTTCCCGGATTTAACTTGAGATAACTCAAATATCCAAGTTGTTGCTTAATAAACTTCACTTTTTAAATTGACTAAACTTAAAACTTTAAGTCAGCACAAACCCTTGAAGTTTAACATTTTTAAGTGTACAGAATGCAATTTGACTTTTACATCTTTAGAACAAAGCGAATATATTTTAATTTGATCAAATTAAGATGTGTAATCAAGAAAAAAGAGACAAAATTACAAAGATAAGAATAAATGATGTTTGAGAAGTAATGCGTCTTGTCCTTACCAATAGTAACAAAATAATTTTATATACAATTTAATAATATGAATGTACCGTAGATATATTTGTAATGTTGCGGTTGAAACATAGGAGGAAGCAGGATCCACGTGCAGCACACTTTATTTAAACAAACTCAAAACTTGACAAAGACAGACTCAGGAACAGAACAACCAACATACAACATCAAGAACTCACCAAGACTGAAACTAGACACAGGGCTTAAATACACAGGCAAACAAGCTAAACAAGATAACAAGGGGGCGTGGCTAATTCGAAACACCTGGGGAGACTACAACAAAAACAAGAACAAAGAAAAACTACAAAGGACTACAAAACATGGCACAGGACAGGAAATGACAAAAGTCCACACAAGGCAAGGGGAATACAAGACAACAAGGTGCTTTAATGTGAACAACGGCACAAACGTGGATTCTGTGTATAGGCTGATTCTGTGTGACAGCACATTTATTGTCGAGAAAAAGTGTTTTCCGACATTTGAAGTATCAACATAGAATTTTGAGGCAGCAGTAAACACTGCAGATTTCTTCATGCCATCACCTCACTGATGTAAGCGGAGGAAGGCTTCCATCTCACAAGGTCTGGTGGTCCCAGAGCTTCCTGCTTTCCCCGTTATGGCCATGGAGGCCATTCCAAAGCGTCTTGCCCTGCCGGCTTCACCCAAGCGTCTTGCCCTGCTAGCTTCACCCAAGCGTCTTGCCGTGCCGGCTCCACCCAAGCGTCTTGCCTGCCGGCTCCACCCAAGCGTCTTGCCCTGCTAGCTTCACCCAAGCGTCTTGCCCTGCCGGCTACACCCAAGCGTCTTGCCCTGCCGGCTCCACCCAAGCGTCTTGCCCTGCCGGCTACACCCAAGCATCTTGCCCTGCTAGCTTCACCCAAGTGTCTTGCCCTGCCGGCTCCACCCAAGCGTCTTGCCCTGCCGGCTTCACCCAAGCACCTTGCCCATTTACCTCATTGGAGGACTGTTATAACTGGGAATGGCATTAAACCCGAGTTGACAGCGACCAGTACATAGGTTAGAAAACTAAGATGAACACATCCAGGCAAAGCTTTTTTATACTTGCTCTTTCGGAATACAGACACAGATAATGCTGAAGTATCATGTTCACAGATAGAGGACGACTTGTATTGTGTGTACTGTATCACTGAGTTTGAGATACAGACAAATCAGCTGTGCATGACAAAAGCAGTCAGTGAGTGTGTGAGGCTCCCGTTCTTCATACGCACAGCTTCTGCGCTGCCTCCGCTCTGCTTGCGCATGTGAAACAGGTGCAAGGTGAAATTTACACTATAAAAAATGGGCAACCTCTAATTGTTCTTTCAAAGACCTATTTGTACTTTGATAAATTAAGATAATTGGGTTTTGTCCATTTGAAGTTCAAAGCGATCCTCCCACGAACACTGCAGTACGTTTAGTGTAGCGATTTATTGCGCATACAAAGTGGAGGCGGAGTTTGAGAACTTAAAGTTGCTGTTGATTTTTTATGTAAAATATTTAAGTCTATGTTTGATCATATTTGTAGACCTTAAACTATTAGTCTTTGTTAAGTATAAACAATCAACATGGGCTTGGCAGATTGGCCACAGTGGGAGTGGCCACAGTCTAGGGCAATCTAGAGTCTAGAAACCACTTTGCAATGCACTGAACCTGAACTTTGCTACAGTTTTACAATACTTGTTTTTTTATTGATCTCAGGTATGTTCAAATGTCAGCCGACCAGGAAGCACAAACAGATGAACTGCTGGCGCTAGAGAGCATATATGACGAAGAGGAGTTTCACAGGACAGAATCAAGACAGAGGGGCAAGATCAATCTGTGCCCTGAGCTTCCTCCTAACTTCAGACTGCTAGTCAAGGGTAAGATTTCATACAAGATATGGTAAAAAACAAAAAGCAAAACAACTAACTGTTTTTTTGAAAAATATTGTACTTTGAGCTATTGTACTAAGATCCTTCACGATGAACTTGATACCAAGGCCAAAAACTATTAAAAACACATTTAACCAATTGCTCTCATACTCAACAATTATGCATTTTTTCTCCAAACTAAGTCATAGTTTACCCATATTCAGCTGTTGATAAAGAGTTAGTCGTTCAAGATGTTCACTTTTGTTGTTCTTTAAACTACCAAACTCAGACTTCTTTCAGCATTTAAATGTGGACCCTGATCTCATTCTTTTTTGCTCAGGAATGAACCAGGAATGAGTCCCATGTCTTTTTCTTGAACTGTTGAACAATTCTCACTTTTTCTTTCCTCACAATTGCAAGTTTATATCACAATTCTCCCCTTTTTTTTTCCAGAATTTTTCTTCAGAATTCAGAATTGTGATTTTAAAATTGTGAAAAATATACTTAGAACTGGAAAATATGGAAGCTTGTTTCCGCCACTGGATAAAACATTTTAAAAGATAATTTCGAGTTTTTATCTCACAATTGCAAGTTTATATTGCGCAATTCTGACTTTACAGTATAACTCTCAATTACGAGATCAATTCTGAGATATTGAGGCCCGGTTTCACAGACAGGGCTTAGACTAAGCCAGGATTAGACCATAGATCAATTAGGACATTTAAGTAATTTTTATAAACATGCTTAGAAAAAAACATGCCGATGTGCATCTTAAAACTAAAAAGGCACTGATATATTTTTAAGATCAGTCAGTGCAAGTTTATTTCAGTGGAAACAGCTCAGACTTACATTTTAGTCTAGGACTAGTCTTAAGCCCTGTCTGTGAAACCAGGGGTCAGAGTTAAAAATTCTGAGATTAAAAGTTGTAAAAATAAAAAAGTATTTTTTTATTCTGTGGCGGAAACAAGCTTCCATAGAAAAAGTATACATTGTGAGACAAAAAGTCACAATTACCTTTTTATTTTTTTCTTCTGTGACAGAAACAAGCTTCCATAGGATACAGGCAGAACGAAGTGGTGCCAAGTACACAGTATATTTATTTAATTAAATCACAGATTGTGTGGATTAATAATTGCAAATAAAAGGCCACATTGCAATCTTGATTTTAATTCAGATAACTTTGGAGCTCTATTGCATGTGTTCCCCAAAGTCTTTATAAGCTGATGTTTTGTGCATATTTTTCATAGGAGAGCCATGCGTAGAGTTTGGAATATCCTTTCTACCCCCCTTGGTTCTGAGTTTTGAACTACCTACAGACTACCCTTCATCATCGGCTCCAGTCTTTACTTTAAGCTCCAAATGGCTTTCAAGAGTTCAGGTTTGTATTTTTAGCATTGATCTGAGCTTGTGTAATTAATAATAACATTAAATGATTAAATAATGTATTTTATATTTGGTATTTTACCATGATATTGGCATAATGATAATGGCATAACCATTAAGATAATCTCTGCTCAATTAATAAGTTATTTAATGTCTAAAAGATCACTGCACTTTGCAAGAGACTGGATGGACTTTGGGAAGAGAACAAGGGCAATGTGGTTCTTTTTACCTGGATCCAGTTTCTAAAGGAAGAAACTCTGGAATTTCTGAACATCCAGTCTCCCCTCGAGGTCCAAACCATTGGTGGGCAGCCTCACTGTGAATCTGGTCAGAACCAAGCAGAAGACACTGCTGTAGAAAAGAGCAAAGTGCAAGAGTTGGACCAACGAGCAGTCCAAGAAGTTGACCCTCACACAGATATACTAACCCTGCTGCTGGATTTTAATGAAGCTCAGAAACAGAAGGAGTTTGATAGCAAGGTTTTTTCCTGTGGAATCTGCTTCTCTGAGAATCTGGGTTCCAACTCTTTGCTCTTCAAAGAGTGTCAGCATGTTTTTTGCAAGGCATGTGTGAAGGAATACTTTCAGATCCAGATAAAAGATGGCAAAGTCCAGAGCCTTACCTGTCCTGAGCCTGAGTGTATGTCCTTGGCCTCTCCTGCACAGGTACTTTTTCTTGCGTGTTTGTGCCTGAGTATGAGCTATGAATAGGTTTTGACTATTAAGCACTTTAGCTGTTTGAACAGTAGCTTAAGAGGAACTAACGCCACTGTACTGCTATTATACTGTAGGTGAAACTTCTGGTGGGTGAAGATGAATTTGCCCGCTATGACCGCCTCCTCCTGCAGTCGAGTCTGAACCTAATGGCAGATATTGTTTATTGTCCACGCATGAGTTGCTGTATGGCTGTGATGATCGAGCCTGACGCCAACATGGGCATCTGCCCCTCTTGCCGATTCGTCTTCTGCACCCTCTGCAAGCGAGCATATCATGCCCTCTCTCTCTGCAAAGAATGTAAGATCTCAGTGGAGTGTCCTTTAATACACACCAGTACAATTAGGGCAAGTCAATTTCATTTGTATAGCGATTTACATTCATGCATTTAGCAGATACTTACAACAGAGGAAGCAATTAAAGCAAACACTATTCATAGTCACTATTCATTGCAATGGCAGGTTTTTATTAGAAAGCTAGATTAGCTAAAACAGTGGTGAGATGCAAAAAAGAAGAAGTGTATGTGTATGTGTGTGTGTAAACCTAAGCTGTTGAAATGTGAGTGGTAAAGCTCAGTTGGTCATTGAACACTACCCCCAGGTTCCCTACTGTCCTAGGTTAGTTTTGTAGACCCCATTTGAACAGTGATTTTTGTGGTCATCTGATCGGTTTGCAGGGTTTAATTGCTTTTCACAATACACAGGGTTATGTATTTGGTAATGCTATAACAAGACAATCTTATTTTCCTCTACAAAGTACAAATGGAAAAGGACCTACAAGAAAATCAGCGAATTCAAAGAGTAAAGGATGATGCTTTAAGCGAAGACTGGGTGAGGGATAACTCTAAAAGCTGCCCTTCCTGTCGCATTAACATACAGGTCAGCAACTATAGCTCATGACTGCAAACAGACATTTCACAGTGTAGATTCTTAATAAAAAGCTTTTTAAAATAAAGGATTCATTTTCTCTTTTTGTTGACTGAGATAAAGAAAGTGACCCAGGATCAGCATTATTGGGGCATGATTTATAAGACTCATGTTTGATCAGATTTGATTGTAAATTCCATGGATTTGTTAGTCATTAAAAGTGCCTGACATATCTGGATACATTTATTCACTAATTCTCTTTAACCTATATTTAACTGACAAAAGTACAAAGAAAAATGTCACTGACTAAATTTATTTTATTTAGTAAATTTAAACAATATTTGATTTTGAGTTAGGACAGAGGCATGTTTACCACTTTCCTTTTTATGACACTTTTTTAATCATTTGGGAATTGAGGAAATTAATTGTTGCAGTTTTGCAAGTGGAATTTTTTCCCTAATCTCTCCTAATACAAGACATCTGCTCAACAGTCCGTGCTAGTCGTTGTCTGATTCTCCTTTTCATGATGGGCCATACATTTTCAATAAGAGACAGATCTGGACTGCAGTAGTTGAGTGTCTACAAACCATACATGACAACCCTCCCGATTTGTCCGGGAGACTCCCGAATTTCAAAGCCCCTCCCGAAAATCTCCCGGACCGACCTTTCTCCCGAATTTCTCCCGATTTCCACCCGGACAACAATATTGCTACACCATCCGTCACTGGGCGCCGTTTCAGACCAAACGCTTGCGCTCCCATGGCGTCTGTCGTTGCTATGCAACCAAACTGCGCTCTCCATGATGACGACGAAGAAGTATCAGCAAAGGATTAATTGATTTCTAGCCCTCGCATTAGCTTTACTACTAGATATATTTCTGGAGATGAGAAGGAAAAACCCGCCTGGAAAAACTAGCGCACCACGTTGCTTCCACTATGAGCGTGCTCACCGCGGCCGCGCGCCTACTGTTGAAATAACGACCTTGAGCGCGAAAAAGACGCGATATGTGAACGGCCCCTAGTCTGAAATGAAAGGCAAGAACAGCTATTTATTTAGCTTTAGACTGTTACATGAAAATTTAAAAATGAAATGTCATAATTATAATGTTTTGAGAGTTTACTTATGTAATTGTTGCATTAGGCTATGAAGTAATAAATGTTTATTGATAAGATCTAGCCTAGCTATTTCATGTCTTTTCATTTACAGTAGCATGAACCACGAGTAGTCGAGTAACTCGAGTATTGTTTTGATAAGAAATCGACTAGTAGTAGTCGTGCAACCCCTAGTAGAGGAGTGTTGTTGTTATTGTACAAATTAGGGTCTAACCTCCTGAGGAGAGGCCTTAAGGAATTGAATTTGTCAAATAGCTGCTAAATGAATTACATTTTTCTTTGCGTTTGTGTGTGTGATATATATGATATATGTGTGATATATATTTCCCCCTCCCCCAGCGGCATCTCAGCATTGAACAGATGTATAGCTTTCTCCTTGAGTAACAGAGATTTGAGTTGCATTTCTTGATGGGGCTGCAGACTGACAACAGTTTTCCCAAAATGTACTCCTGAGCTCATGTGGGTATATTAACACAGTTGCATGACGGTTTCTCAAGCAATGCCGTCTGAGGGCTCAAAGGTCACGCAGATTCAAAGGAGGTTTCCTGCCTTGCCCAACACAGACTGAGATTTCTCTGGATTCCCTGAATCTTTTCACAATATATATGTAGCCTACTGTAGATGCTGAAATATCTCAATTCTTTGCAACGTTGCATTGAGAAATGTGATTTTTGCACATGGCAAAGAGCCTTTGGTGAATGCTCCTTTTACACTCAATCACAACACCATCACCTATTACTAATTCCCCTGGTAATTGTGGACTGTTGGATATTCTATAAGCTTTTTCACTTTTCGCCTCTGTCCCAACTGTTTAAATGTGTTGCAGCCATCAAAATCTAAATTGGTTTATATTTACAATTACAATTAAGTTGGTCAGTGACAACTTTGGAAATGTTAAAAATTAACTTTTGTCAGTTAAATAAAGCTTCAGGAGAATTAACAAATCACAGATTACTGATTTTATTTCATGTTACAAAATGTCCCAATTTTTCTGGATTTTGTTTTTTTAGAAAGACCTGGGCTGCAACAAGATGTCCTGCATTTCCTGTCAACAGTATTTCTGCTGGATCTGCCTTGCAGTTCTCAACAGAAACGACCCCTACAGCCACTTCAGAGGCGACACCAATCCGTGCAATAACTTTTAAGTTAAATGCTGACATAAAATGTTTTTTCTTCACATACAAAGAATAAGGTATGCGTCACAAAATCCATTACATGACTGGTTTTATTTCACCTCTAGAGGGCTGTTTTACTGTAGAACCAAAGACTGTAAACTAGACAAGTAAAAACCATAACTTTAAAAAAGATAAATTATTGCTTTAGTCCAACTGAAATTGATGTTTGCATGCAACCACACCGAAACATCATATACATACTATTCACCCTAAACAGTATCCAAGATTAGAATTATCCATCCATTTATTATCCACACTTATCCCCAAATCATGTGCACATACATAGTGTTATTATAACTGTCTGCATTTTATCTTGACAAACAGGTGCTACGGATCTCTATCAACATCTTAATCCTTGTATACAGCTTATCATATTGACTTGGTAAAGGAATAAAGTGTTTTTTTTTTTTAGGTACTGGGTCAATAATTCATTTTTAGCTAAAAATTATGCAAGAAATCCTCCATAGTGTACTATAATCTTCCTGCTCTAACAGAGTATAAACGTTAAATATATATCTGAAAAGCACAGTAAATTTCAAATTTAATATATGCTAAAGATGCTTGTGTACTTCGCTGCGATATTGTTTAAAATAGTTATTTTTTTGCTCTTGATTTAATCAGGAAATGGACACTGAAGTGCAGGATTTTTTCCAGCTTTTAATTCACTTTATTGCACTTTGTCAAATTGCATTCAAATACTTTAATCAACCAGAAAATAACATTCACATTTTCCCCTATTCATTCATCAGCTTTTGACAGATCAGAGGCAAATACATGTTGCCTATCCACAATATTTCTACATCTCAAGGTGCTTAGATATAAACAATCAGCGATGAAGGATAATTTTGCCTAATGAAAAAAAAAAAAAAAAAGGCTTTTTGAAACCTCATAAGCACACAATTCTGTGTAAAAATGAAATGAAGGTCGTTTTTCTTTTGCTGGTTAATATTATAATGTGCTGTTTTAGTAAGTTTTTAAATGTTGCACTTAGGAAGATGTTGTGAAGCCATACTTTTCTATTGTATTTGTTTGCTTTGTTATAATAAAGATTGTTGAATTTGTGGTGGTCAGTCTGAGCATCGAGAGAAATGCAACACAAATTGTATCGTCATTATTTCATAGTGTAAGTTTTGTGCATTTTCCACTGACAGCATCAACAGGATCGTATAATTTAGTTCTTGCAGCATTATGCAATGTCAACCATGGAACTAGAAATGACACACATATTTTAAAATGCAGATTTTAATGAAATATGAAATCACTATATTTTGAGTAAAGCAATGAGCATTCATTTCAAACAAAGTAGATATTTTAATACGTGTTGTGAGAAATAAAAAAAGAAGAAAGACGATTATGCATAATCACAGACAGTGAGAGATAAATAATTGTAGACGTTCTTGTAATGCGAAGGCTTTAAGACCAAGCAGAAAGACTCTGTCAGCTTCTGCCGATTTATGACATCCACAGGGAATCACACCCAGAAGTGCCGGAACACATGAAGAGCTGGTTAAACTAAGAAGAAGAAGAAGTAAGTAAGTAAGACTATTAACAAATTTAGAAGCTTTTAAGTTTCTTGGCCGATCATTCAAAATAAAAAGAGTGAACTGAATCAGTCCAGCGTTAAAGTAGGCTAGTTATTGACGTAATTAGACGTGTTAACCCTTTAATTTGTCTAGTTATATAGTTGATTTTGCACCTTACAATGTGATACCGTTTAGGTAAGTACCAGTATGCACTGAGCAACTACCCTTAGGCTACTAAAATGTATCATGCTATAGCCTACTCAAAAAAACAAACAAAAAAAAAAACAACAACCTTGGTTAATATAGTTAGACCATGGTAACCACAAATTAACCATGTTTTTGTTAGTTTAACCATGGTATTTGTATTTGTAGTCAAACAGTACAAGTGGTAATCAATCTGTCAAAAGACCATGGTACATTTTTACTATAATAATGGCTAATTTTCGTAAGGGATGTTTTGACCATCTAAAAACGTCTAAATATACTACATTTAGTTTTAAATGATATTAAACATTTGTGCACGGGCATAAAAAATTACTAACAGCCAAATGTTATTATAGCGGCATTATATAGGTGAATGTACGGACGCGGAAGCGCATGATATTAAGGGACCGTCTGAAAATTTTACCCACTGCGTTAAAACATCGGCACGGTACAAACTTTCATGCGAAAAGTTGTTTTAACATACAAAGTGTTGACCAGTAGCAGCTGCAGCTCCTGACCATAAATTTAGTTGGGGCAGATTCTGGGTCGTATTGTAAGCTATGTATGACTTTGATTAACTGCTAGTAATCTAATTTTACCTTCAAATGACTGAACACATGCAGAACACTATTGGCAGAGGTCTAGTGTCCTTGTGTAATTCAGCCTGAGGTTGGCGCTAATGCTGATTCAGGCTCTTCTACGACTTGTGGAAAAATTTAGGAGAGGAAACAAAGCCATTTTGATTCTCAGAACAATGACCCTGTCCCAAATGGCACACTTCGTCTGCACTTGAGGTCTTTTGGTCTTGCAATGTCCACCGTGTGCACGTGTCCGTTAAGTTCACAAAACTGTTGGGTGTCCCATTTGTCATTTTAGGTGCTCACTAGCGCCCCCTTTGCAACTGATATGCACCATCTCTCCAAGTATGTCCGACTGCGCCCCACGGTAGGCAAACCATGCCCCTTATCTTATGTTATGCCCCCTACAATGAAACTGCCATTCAGGATGACATCAGAGCCCTTCCCTCTGGAATCGCTAGGCTTGTTCGACTTCATGCAGCGCTGCATGACTTGAAACAGTGCATGCCGGTTAGAAATTTTTTCAGACTTGAGACACCACGAGAGCGATTCGAGAGCAGCCGACTGGTTCATTCTGCACAGCTTCTCAAGAGCGGCTGCACAAGCTCTGATGACGACACAACTGTTCCACGATTGGTCGGACTCACAGCGCGAATGACGATCACGATCACGTGTTCCGTGTTTATGCTCACACCTTCAGTTCCACTAATGCTCACAAATCAGCATTTTTATAACAAGTAAAATCTCTTTTCATGTAGTCGCGATATTATATTGTATCATGTTTATCAAAATAAAACTGATAAAAAAACGTATTTAAATAGTATATTATGTTGAACTTTATTCTATTATATTTGAACTTTTCTGTTTTACAAACAGATGCTGTATTAAGCAGTACATAAAGTATTAAATGGAAACGTATCTGGAACGTCTGTGTATTTGACAAATATTGCACTTATTTCACTTCAGCTGTGGTAAAAATATCAAACACAGTGCACTGGAAGCAGAAAGTGTCCGACTTCACGTCTCCGTTTTTTGAGCTCCTCCCCACCTGCATCCGGCCACAGCAATGTCGAACACACCGACTGGCTGCGGAAACTTAGGTAGCTGACTTGTTGCCTCATGCCCTATAAGGCAATGACTTTGTAGGCAGTGTTTGCGCATGAAGGTACCTCACAAAACTGATTTCGGGAGGCAGCGTAATGGTTTAATGATCTACATCAAAATAGAGTGACCTTTGGTGAAAACTAGGTGAATATTTAATTACTAATTACTACAATAGTCATTTCTCGCTATAAATGACATCAGAAGTGAAAATGTTGGTTAAAAATGTACATTTACACACAAATTGTCCACCAACTGCAACTTTCAGACACCATCTTTATTTTTTAGCTCAACTGTCACAGAATGGAAAGCACAGGATTGTGGGATATCAAAGGCAGTGAAGGATACATCTATGCGGTCTTCAAAACTTGATCAGATGAAGGTATCTCAGGAGACAGGAAGTGAAACTAACATTGGATTCGGACGTGCCTTGATGCCTTCCTACTTTGAAATGCAGCCTCCGGAGGCAGCAATTATCAGCTTTCGGACACAGCTGCTGATGTTGTCACTATAGTCAGAGAATGTCTAATAAGGGGAGAAGTTCCACTCTCAGTACACTTCCGGCTTCTGAACTGGTTGCAGTTCCACTCTGGTTCCATATGAGGGCGCTCACAGGACGAGTGCAGAATGAATGGAGGTCTATGGCGCTATACCCCACAAAATCCACTTTTCTCAAGATATAATTTTTTGTCTAGTACGACCAGAGACACTGCTTTACGGCAATCCAGTCACTTTGGTGATTTCGCGCTCTGCACTTTCTTTTCTCTCGAAGCATCGACAACACAGCTGACACAGGTAAATACACGTGCTAGAAGAGTTTTTGTTTTGTTTGTTTCTGGTCCCGCTTCGGATGCCACAATGCCATCAAGCGGTATCTCTGGTCATAATCAGTCCCTCACTGACCAATCAGCATTCATTAGCAGAATGCTAGCGTGTTATGGGCAACAACAACACAACCTGTAAGAAATTTAAAGGACATAAGTACTCGTTCATTCAACTTTCGACCTATAACCCATGTTGAACTTGCAAAACCTACAATCAAATCTGAGATTTCTCAACGGCAATCGGGTGAAAGAGACAAATTTAGCCGTCTAGCACCATAGACTCCCATTCGTTTTGCACTCATGGGCGATCGCCCCCAGTGGAACTCTGGTGCAACTACAACCAAAATTCGGTACAATAGGACTTAATAGGGAGTGCCCAGGCTCTCCGTAGATGGGCTCTGCTATAGTATAGCTCGTCTTCTACTTCACTTTCCTCGCTTTTTAAGCTTCACTATCGCCACTTAGTGATAAGGCATACAGATAGTATAACTTCAGCTGCGTCTCATTTCAGAGGCTCTGTACTCCAGAGGTCACATTTGAAGGCTGCATTAGTCATCAAGGATGTCTTATTTAAGAAAAGTAACCGTAATAAAGTTGACTGTTTTTCCTTGTGAGGTGTCTATTAGGCCAGAGTCTATTAGGGGCATTCAGAGACCACTTTTCATGCATTTCCAATCATGGATAAAATAAAGTCCAGCTTTGTTTTCTCATTGAATATCCTGTTTTACTTGTGAATACATCACTTTACAGAAGTTAAATGTGAATACTGTTTTATGTGGACTTTAAAACTATTTAATATTCTACATGCAGTCCCTGTTCTTGCGCTGTCATGCATCAGTTCGGCAGTTAGCAGTCTAAAAATCCATTGGAGAAGTTTCACAATACTTGTTTTTATCTCAGGAGTGTTCAAATGTCAGCCGACCAGGAAGCACAAACAGATGAACTGCTGGCGCTAGAGAGCATATATGACGAAGAGGAGTTTCACAGGACAGAATCAAGACAGAGAGGCAAGATCAATCTGTGCCCTGAGCTTCTTCCTAACTTCAGACTGCTAGTCAAGGGTAAGATTTCATCATATGGTAAAAAACAAAAAACAAAACAACTAACTGTTATTTTGAAAAATATTGTACTTTGAGCTATTGTACTAAGATCCTTCAGGTAAACTTGATACCAAGGCCAAGAGAGAAAAAAAAAAAAAAAAAAACTATTAAAAACACATTTAAACAATTGTTCTCATACTCAACAATTATGCATTTTTTCTCCAAACTAAGTCATAGTTTACCCATATTCAGCTGTTGATAAAGAGTTAGTCATTCAAGATGTTCACTTTTGTTGTTCTTTAAACTACCAAACTCAGACTTCTTTCAGTTCAAAAGTGAACTGAGGATTTTTTCCCACTTTGCATTCAGACTGTACCAGCATTTAAAAGTGGACCCTGATCTCATTCTTTTTTGCTCAGGGATGAACCAGACTTAATTCCCATGAGTCCCATGTCTTTTTCTTAAACTGTTGAACAATTCTGACTGTTTCTTTCCTCAGAATTTTTCTTCAGAATTCAAAATTGTGTTTTTAAAATTGTGAAAAATATACTTAGAACTGGAAAATATGGAAGCTTGTTTCCGCCACTGGATAAAACATTTTAAAAGATAATTTAGACTTTTTATCTCACAATTGCAAGTTTATATTGCACGATTCTGACTTTACAGTATAACTCTCAATTACGAGATCAATTCTGAGATATTCTAAGATAAAAAGTCGCAAAAATAAAAAAGTATTTTTTATTCTGTGGCGGAAACAAGCTTCCATAGAAAAAGTCTACATTGTGAGACAAAAAGTCACAAATACCTTTTTATTTTTTTCTTCTGTGACAGAAACAAGCTTCCATAGGATACAGGCAGAACGAAGTGGTGCCAAGTACACAGTATATTTATTTAATTAAATCACAGATTGTGTGGATTAATAATTGCAAATAAAAGGCCACATTGCAATCTTGATTTTAATTCAAATAACTTAGCATGTGTTCCCCGAAGTCTTTATAAGCTGATGTTTTGTGCATATTTTTCATAGGAGAGCCATGCGTAGAGTTTGGAATATCCTTTCTACCCCCCTTGGTTCTGAGTTTTGAACTACCTACAGACTACCCTTCATCATCGGCTCCAGTCTTTACTTTAAGCTCCAAATGGCTTTCAAGAGTTCAGGTTTGTATTTTTAGCATTGATCTGAGCTTGTGTAATTAATAATAACATTAAATGATTAAATAATGTATTTTATATTTGGTATTTTACCATGATATTGGCATAATGATAATGGCATAACCATTAAGATAATCTCTGCTCAATTAATAAGTTATTTAATGTCTAAAAGATCACTGCACTTTGCAAGAGACTGGATGAACTTTGGGAAGAGAACAGGGGCAATGTGGTTCTTTTTACCTGGATCCAGTTTCTAAAGGAAGAAACTCTGGAATTTCTGAACATCCAGTCTCCCCTCGAGGTCCAAACCATTGGTGGGCAGCCTCACTGTGAATCTGGTCAGAACCAAGCAGAAGACACTGCTGTAGAAAAGAGCAAAGTGCAAGAGTTGGACCAACAAGCAGTCCAAGAAGTTGACCCTCACACAGATATACTAACCCTGCTGCTGGATTTTAATGAAGCTCAGAAACAGAAGGAGTTTGATAGCAAGGTTTTTTCCTGTGGAATCTGCTTCTCTGAGAATCTGGGTTCCAACTCTTTGCTCTTCAAAGAGTGTCAGCATGTTTTTTGCAAGGCATGTGTGAAGGAATACTTTCAGATCCAGATAAGAGATGGCAAAGTCCAGTGCCTTACCTGTCCTGAGCCCGAGTGTATGTCCTTGGCCTCTCCTGGACAGGTACTTTTTCTTGCGTGTTTGTGCCTGAGTATGAGCTATGAATAGGTTTTGACTATTAAGCACTTTAGCTGTTTGAACAGTAGCTTAAGAGGAACTAACGCCACTGTACTGCTATTATACTGTAGGTGAAACTTCTGGTGGGTGAAGATGAATTTGCCCGCTATGACCGCCTCCTCCTGCAGTCGAGTCTGAACCTAATGGCAGATATTGTTTATTGTCCACGCATGAGTTGCTGTATGGCTGTGAGGATCGAGCCTGACGCCAACATGGGCATCTGCCCCTCTTGCCGATTCGTCTTCTGCACCCTCTGCAAGCGAGCATATCATGCCCTCTCTCTCTGCAAAGAATGTAAGATCTCAGTGGAGTGTCCTTTAATACACACCAGTACAATTAGGGCAAGTCAATTTCATTTGTATAGCGATTTACATTCGTGCATTTAGCAGATACTTACAACAGAGGAAGCAATTAAAGCAAACACTATTCATATTCATTGCAATGGCAGGTTTTTATTAGAAAGCTAGATTAGCTAAAACAGAGGTGAGACTACCCCCAGGTTTCTTACTGTCCTAGGTTAGTTTTGTATTTTTGAGGTCATCTGATGGGTTTGCAGGGATTATTTGCTTTTCACAATACACAGGGTTTTATATTTGGTAATGCTATAACAAGACAATCTTATTTTCCTCTACAAAGTACAAATGGAAAAGGACCTACAAGAAAAGCAGCGAGTTCAAAGAGTAAAGGATGATGCTGCACTAAGCGAAGACTGGGTGAGGGATAACTCTAAAAGCTGCCCTTCCTGTCGCATTAACATACAGGTCAGCAACTATAGCTCATGACTGCAAACAGACATTTCACTTTTTGGTTTAAAGGTGTGATCTTAGTGTAGATTCTTAGTAAAAAGCTTTTAAAAAAAAGGATTAATTTTCTCTTTTGTTGACAGAGATTAAAAAAAAGAAAGTGACCCAGGATCAGCATTATTGGGGCATGATTTATAAGACTCAAGTATGATCAGATTTGATCGTAAATTCCATGGATTTGTTAGTCATTAAAAGTGCCTAAAAAATGTATTCACTAATTCTCTTTAACCTATATTTAACTGACAAAAGTACAAAGAAAAATCTTACTGACTAAATTTATTTTATTTAGTAAATTTGAAGAGTTCAGTAATTTAAGTTCAGTAATTTCACTTAATTGGCAATGAAAATTACCTATTAATTGTCATTTAAGTGAAATTACTGAACTTAAATATACAAGCTTGATAAAAAAGATCATTCTAGAAGAAAATTTCAGATGGCACTTAGAGGCTTTTGTATCTGAACTCGTCATTTAAACAATTTGATTTTGAGTTAGGACAGAGGCATGTTTACCCCTTTCCTTATAATGACACTTTTTTAATCATTTGGGAGTTGAGGAAATTAATTGTTGCAGTTTTGCAAGTGGAGTTTTTTCCCTAATCTCTCCTAATACAAGACATCTGCTCAACAGTTCGTGCTCGTCATTGTCTGATTCTCCTTTTCATGATGGGCCATACATTTTCAATAAGAGACAGATCTGGACTGCAGTAGTTGAGTGTCTACAAACCACTCAGTAGCATGTGCAGAATGAGGCATGGGATTGTCTTTCCCTAATAAACATGGACTTCTCAGGAAAGATGTCATCTTGATGGCAGTATATGCCTCTGTACAATCCCAATATACGCCTCTACGTCAATGGTACCTTCACACATACTGTTTGCACTGATGCACCCCCATACCTTGACAGATGTTTGCTTTTGCACCTGTCGCTGAGGAAAGTGGATTCATCTGATTCATCATTCTTCTTTTAGACCATCTATGAGCTCGGGTCCAGAGAACTCAGCGGCATCTCAGCATTGAACAGATGTATAGCTTTCTCCTTGAGTAACAGAGATTTGAGTTACATTTCTTGATGGGGCTGCAGACTGACAACAGTTTTCCCAAAATGTACTCCTGAGCTCATGTGGGTATATTAACACAGTTGCATGATGGTTTCTCATGCAATGCCGTCTGAGGGCTCAAAGGTCACGCAGATTCAATGGAGGTTTCCTGCCTTGCCCAACACAGACTGAGATTTCTCTGGATTCCCTGAATCTTTTCACAATATATACACTCACCTAAAGGATTATTAGGAACACCATACTAATGCTGTGTTTGACCCCCTTTCGCCTTCAGAACTGCCTTAATTCTACGTGGCATGGCATTGATTCAACAAGGTGCTGAAAGCATTCTTTAGAAATGTTGGCCCATATTGATAGGATAGCATCTTTCAGTTGATGGAGATTTGTGGGATGCACATCCAGGGCACGAAGCTCCCGTTCCACCACATCCCAAAGATGCTCTATTGGGTTGAGATCTGGTGACTGTGGGGGCCATTTTAGTACAGTGAACTCATTGTCATGTTCAAGAAACCAATTTGAAATGATTCGAGCTTTGTGACATGGTGCATTATCCTGCTGGAAGTAGCCATCAGAGGATGGGTACATGGTGGTCATAAAGGGATGGACATGGTCAGAAGCAATGCTCAGGTAGGCCGTGGCATTTAAACAATGCCCAATTGGCACTAAGGGGCCTAAAGTGTGCCAAGAAAACATCCCCCACACCATTACACCACCACCACCAGCCTGCACAGTGGTAACAAGGCATGATGGATCCATGTTCTCATTCTGTTTACGCCAAATTCTGACTCTACCATCTGAATGTCTCAACAGAAATCGAGACTCATCAGACCAGGCAACATTTTTCAGTCTTCAACTGTCCAATTTTGGTGAGCTCGTGCAAATTGTAGCCTCTTTTTCCTATTTGTAGTGGAGATGAGTGGTACCCGGTGGGGTCTTCTGCTGTTGTAGCCCATCCGCCTCAAGGTTGTGCGTGTTGTGGCTTCACAAATGCTTTGCTGCATACCTTGGTTGTAACGAGTGGTTATTTCAGTCAAAGTTGCTCTTCTATCAGCTTGAATCAGTCGGCCCATTCTCCTCTGACCTCTAGCATCAACAAGGCATTTTCACCCACAGGACTGCCGCATACTGGATGTTTTTCCCTTTTCACACCATTCTTTGTAAACCCTAGAAATGGTTGTGCGTGAAAATCCCAGTAACTGAGCAGATTGTGAAATACTCAGACCGGCCCGTCTGGCACCAACAACCATGCCACGCTCAAAATTGCTTAAATCATCTTTCTTTCCCATTCTGACATTCAATTTGGAGTTCAGGAGATTGTCTTGACCAGGACCACACCCCTAAATGCATTGAAGCAACTGCCATGTGATTGGATGATTAGATAATTGCATTAATGAGAAATTGAACAGGTGTTGCTAAATCCTTTAGGTGAGTGTATGTACTGTATATATGCTGAAATACCTCAATTCTTTGCAATGTTGCATTGAGAAATGTGATTTTTGCACATGGCAAAGAGCCTTTGGTGAATGCTCCTTTTACACTCAATCACAACACCATCACCTATTACTAATTCCCCTGGTAATTGTGGACTGTTGGATATTCTATAAGCTTTTTCACTTTTCCCCTCTGTCCCAACTGTTTAAATGTGTTGCAGCCATCAAAATCAAAATTTGTTTATATTTACAATTACAATTAAGTTGGTCAGTGACAACTTTGGAAATGTTAAACATTTTATTTAGTCAGTTAAATAAAGCTTCAGGAGAATTAACAAATCACAGATTACTGATTTTACTGCATTTTACAAAATGTCCCAGTTTTTCTGGAAATGGGGCTGTAGTTTCTTATTCATCTTTTTTTAATTTTTTTTAGAAAGACCTGGGCTGCAACAAGATGACCTGCATTTCCTGTCAACAGTATTTCTGCTGGATCTGCCTTGCAGTTCTTAACAGAAAGGACCCCTACAGCCACTTCAGAGGCGACACCAATCCATGCAATAACCTTTAAGTTAAATCAGTAAACTATGGAGTGCCGCAGGGATCTGTGTTGGGCCCTCTATTATTCTCAATATATATGATGCCACTTGGAAATATTATAAGGAAACATGGAATTAGTTTCCATTGTTATGCTGATGACACTCAAATATATATTTCATCACGGCCGGATGAAAACGCTAAATTATCCAAATTGACAGAGTGTGTTAAAGATATAAAAGATTGGATGACGCATAATTTTCTTTTATTAAATCCAGACAAGACAGAGGTACTACTTATCGGTTCAAAAAACCGCCCACAAAACCTCTCACGATACAACTTTAACATAGTAGGATGTCCTGTTACATTATCCTCTACAGTAAAAGACCTGGGTGTTATATTAGATTGCAACCTGTCTTTTTAAAATCATATTTCATATGTTACAAGAACAGCCTTTTTCCACCTTAGAAACATTGCTAAGCTACGTAATATGCTATCAGTTTCTGATGCAGAAAAGTTAGTTCATGCATTCATGACCTCGAGACTAGATTACTGTAATGCTTTATTAGCTGGTTGTCCTGCATCCTCAATAAACAAGCTACAGTTAGTCCAAAATGCAGCTGCTAGAGTACTTACTAGATCAAGAAAATATGATCATATAACACAGATTTTATCATCACTACATTGGTTACCTATAAAGTTCCGTATTAATTACAAGGTATTGCTACTGACTTATAAAGCCCTAAACGGCTTAGCTCCAGTCTATTTAACGGATCTTTTATCGCCCTATAATCCATCGTGCTCTTTAAGATCACTAAATTCGAGGCTTTTGGTCATACCTAGGATATCCAGATCCACCAAAGGAGGGAGAGCATTTTCACATTTAGCTCCAAAACTCTGGAATAGCCTTCCTGATACTGTTCGTTGCTCAGACTCACTCTCCCAGTTTAAAACTAGATTAAAGACGCATCTCTTCAGCCAGGCATTCATATAATATTCTTAATCTTACAGTTCAAACTACAATCTGGCCTCTAGTTTATAAACGCCAGAGGAGAACTGGCCCCCGACTGAGCCTGGGTTCTCCCAAGTTTTTTTTTTTTTCTCCATTAGGTCACCTGATGGAGTTTTTTCGGTTCCTTGCCACTGTTGCCTTTGGCTTGCTCAGTTGGGGATATTTTGGGAATATTTAACCCTTTAAGGTACGCACCATGAAAAAAGCAAAGGAAAAATTATTTCTTTGCATTTTTTATTCAATTATGATAACAATAACAACAATCAATATTTTTTTTTTAAATTAGATCCTACAGTATTTTAGATACAGTGCTCTACCAAACGGTTGAGATGTCTGTTCATAGTAAAAGAACAACATTCAAAACAAGTCATATTAAGTGCAATTTCTTGACCAATAAAAAATCTGATGGTTGCTATTGATGGCTCCAAACACATCAAGAGTGAGTGTGTGTGTGTGTGTGTGTGTGTGTGTGTGTGTGTGTGTGTGTGTGTGTGTGTGTGTGTGTGTGTGTGTGTGTGTGTGTGTGTGTGTGTGTGTGTGTGTGTGTGTGTGTGTGTGTGTGTGCTGGTGCAAAAGTTCAACCAAGATTTGATTAGTACGGAGCCCCCCCAAGTCCCACTTTGTCAAAAAAAATTTATTATAACTATCTTGTGGCCTCAGGATAGTAACTCGTGGCCTCAAGATTTTGTTACTATCTTGAGACCACAAGTTACTATCTTGAGGCCACGAGTTGCTATCTTGTGGCCACAAGATAGTATCTTGAGGCCACAAGTTACTATCTTGAGGCCATGAGTTACTATCTTGAGGCCACGCCCACGAAATACTAACTTGAGGGCCACGAGTTGCTATCTTGAGGCCACGAGATAGTATCTTGAGGCCACGAGTTAGTATCTTGAGGCCACGAGATAGTATCTTGAGGCCACGAGTTAGTATCTTGAGGCCACGAGTTAGTATCTTGAGGCCACGAGTTAGTATCTTGAAGCCACGAGTTAGTATCTTGAGGCCACGAGTTACTATCTTGAGGCCACGAGTTAGTATCTTGAGGCCACGAGTTAGTATCTTGAGGCCACGAGTTAGTATCTTGAGGCCACGAGTTAGTATCTTGAGGCCACAAGTTACTATCTTGAGGCCACGAGTTACTATCTTGAGGCCACAAGATAGTATCTTGAGGCCACGAGTTACTACCTTGAGCCCACGAGTTAGTATCTAGAGGCCACGAGTTAGTATCTTGAGGCCACGAGTTAGTATCTTGAGGCCATGAGTTAGTATCTTGAGGCCACGAGTTAGTATCTTGAGGCCACGAGTTAGTATCTTGAGGCCACGAGTTAGTATCTTGAGGCCACCAGTTACTATCTTGAGGCCACGAGTTACTATCTTGAGGCCACAAGATAGTATCTTGAGGCCACGAGTTATTATCTTGAGGCCACGAGATACTATCTTGAGGCCACGAGTTACTATCTTGAGGCCACGAGATACTATCTTGAGGCCACGAGTTACTATCTTGAGGCCAGGAGTTAGTATCTTGAGGCCACGAGTTAGTATCTTGAGGCAACGAGTTAGTACCTTGAGGCCACGAGTTACTACCTTGAGCCAACGAGTTACTATCTTGAGCCAACGAGTTACTATCTTGAGGCCACGAGTTGCTATCTTGAGGCCACGAGTTGCTATCTTGAGGCCACGAGTTGCTATCTTGAGGCCACGAGTTACTATCTTGAGGCCACGAGTTACTATCTTGAGGCCACGAGTTGCTATCTCGAGGCCACGAATTACTATCTCGAGGCCACAAATTACTATCTCGAGGCCACGAGATACTATTTTGAGGCCACGAGATACTATCTTGAGGCCACGAGTTACTATCTTGAGGCCACGAGTTACTATCTTGAGACTACGAGTTACTATCTTGAGGCCACGAGTTACTACCTTGAGCCCACGAGTTACTACCTTGAGCCCACGAGTTACTACCTTGAGCCCATGAGTTACTATCTTGAGGCCACGAGTTACTATCTTGAGGCCACGAGTTACTATCTTGAGGCCACGAGTTACTATCTTGAGGCCACGAGTTACTATCTTGAGCCCACGAGTTACTATCTTGAGCCCACGAGATACTATCTTGAGGCCACGAGTTACTACCTTGAGCCCACAAGTTACTATCTTGAGGCCACGAGTTACTTTCTTGAGCCCACGAGATAGTATCTTGAGCCCACGAGATAGTATCTTGAGCCCATGAGATACTATCTTGAGATACTATATTGATCAAATATTTCTCATCAAATATGTAATTTAATAATATTAAATGTATCATTTTACCAACACTAACCCTTTTGTTCATTGTAAATAGCTAATTTTACCAACATTAGCTAATTTTACTAACATTAGCTAATTTTACCAACATTAGCTAGCTTCTCTACCCTAAAAGGACTACTCAACCGTTTGGTAGAGCATTTTTTGAAAAAATTATTTGACCCTTATAAGACTTATTTTTGTTTAATTAAGTTACATAATTCTGTTTAACATCTCCTCTGAAACGATAATATGTCAACAAAATAGTTTTACCTTTAAAAGTCCCGCCGATATGTGTCATCAAAGGATGAGTAAATTTTTGCTGTGTCACATGCTGTTTGAAGGAACAATAAAAAGGCATGCTGCTCACAGACACAGTGCCATCTAGTGGATTTTTTTAGCATTGCACAACTACACCAAACAATAGAGATGACTCATTCAGGTTGAGTTAAGCTTGATGCATTTTTCAATTAAATATAGTGACTTAAAGTGGGGTCTACCAAACGGTTGAGTAGTACCTTTTATTAATCAATAAATTTCACTAGAAACAAACCTTGTTGTATTATTTTAATTTAATACTGTGAAGCTGCTTTGATACAATCTGTATTGTGAAAAGCGCTATACAAATATACTTGACTTGACTTGACTTGACTTGACTTAAATGCTGACATAAAGTGTTTTTTCTTCACATACAAAGAATAAGGCATGCGTCACAAAATCCATGTAGATTGTGTGACTGGTTTTATTTCACCTCTAGAGGCCTGTTTTACTGTAGAACCAAAGACTGTAAACTAGACAAGTAAAAACCATAACTTTAAAAAAAAAAAATTATTGCTTTAGTCCAACTGAAATTGATGTTTGCATGCAACCACACCGAAACATCATATACATACTATTCACCCTAAACAGTATCCAAGATTAGAATTATCCATCCATTTATTATCCACACTTATCCCCAAATCATGTGCACATACATAGTGTTTTTAGAACTGTCTGCATTTATTCTTGACAAACATAAAGGTGCTACGGAATAATGGGATCTCTGTCAACATCTTAATCCTCTTATACAGTTTATCATATTGACTTGTTAAAGGAATAAAGTGGTGTTGAACACTGTTTTTTTAGGTACTGGGTCAATAATTCATTTTTAGCTAAAAAATATGCAATAAATACTCCATAGTGTACTATAATCTTCCTGCTCTAACAGAGTATAAACCTTAAATATATATCTGAAATGCACAGTAAATTTCACATTTAATGTATGCTAAAAATGCTGGTGTACTTCGCTGAGATATTGTTTAAAATACAGTTATTATTTTGCTGTAGATTAAATCAGGAAATGGACACTTAAGTGCAGGATTTTTACCAGCTTTTAATTCACTTTATCCATTTCACTTTTTCAATTCACGTACTTTAATCAACCAGAAAATAACATTCACATTTTCCCCTGTAGCCTATTCATTCATCAGCTTTTGACAGATCAGAGGCAAATACTTGCCTATCCACAAAATTTCTACATCTCAAGGTGCTTAGATATAACCAATCAGCGATGAAGAATAATTTTGCTTAATGCACCAAAAAAAACAAACAAAAAAAAAAAAAAAAACAGAAAAAGCTTTTTGAAACCTCAGTGAGCACACAATTCTGTGTAAAAATGAAATGAAGGTCGTTTTTCTTTTGCTGGTTAATATTATGATGTGCTGTTTTAGTAAGTTTTTAAATGTTGCACTTAGGAAGATGTTGTGAAGCCATACTTTTCTATTGCATTTGTTTGCTTTGTTATAATAAAACTTGTTGAATTTGTGGTGGTCAGTCTGAGCATCGAGAGAAATTAAACAAAAATTGTATCGTCATTATTTCATAGTGTAAGTTTTGTGCATTTTCCACTGACAGCATCAACAGGATCGTAGAATTTAGTTATTCAGCATTATGCAATGTCTCCCATGGAACTAGAAATGACACATATTTTAAAATGCCGCTTTTAATGAAATATGAAATCACTATATTTTGAGCAATGAGCATTCATTTCAAACAAAGTATAGATATTTTCACACGTGTAGTGAGAAATAAAAAAAGAAGAAAAATGATTGGTAATAGTAGCTTCAGCTTCTTTAACTTCATTTGTTGGGACGATTATGCATAATCACAGACAGTGTGAGAGAGAAATAATTGTAGACGTTCGCGTAATACGAAGGCTTTAAGACCAAGCAGAAACTCTGTCAGCTTCTGCCGATATATGACATCCACAGGGAATCACACCCAGTAGTGGTGGAACACACGAAGAGCTGGTTAAACTAGGAAGAAGAAGAAGTAAGTAAGAATATTAACCACTTTAGAAGCTTTTAAGTTTAAAGTAGTTATTGACGTAATTAGACGTGTTAACCCATTAATTTAATTTGTCTAGTTATATAGTTGAGTTTGCACCTTACAATGTGCTACCGTTTAGGTAAGTACCAATATGCATTGTATTGAGCAACAACCCTTACTAAAATTTATCATGCTATACTGCAAAAAAAAAAAAAAAAACCCAAAACAACCCCCCCCCCCCCCCCCCCAAAAAAAAACCCCCACATGGTTAATATAGTTAGACCATGGTAACCACAAATGAACCATGTTTTTGTTAGTTTAACCATGGTATTTGTATTTGTAGTCAAACTGTAGGCTACAAGTGGTAATCAATCTGTCAAAAGACCATGGTACACTTACTATAATAAAACCATGGTTAATTTTCGTAAGGGATGTTTTGACCAGAATTGATTTCCATCTAAATACTACATTTAGTTTTAAATGATATTCAACATTTGTGCACGGGCATACAAAAATTACTAACAGCCAAATGTTATTATAGCGGCATTATATAGGTGAATGTACGGACGCGGAAGCGCATGATATTAAGGGACCGTCTGAAAATTTTACCCACTGCGTTAAAACGTCGGCACGGTACAAACTTTCATGCAATAAGTTTTAACATACAAAGTGTTGACCAGTAGCGGCTGCAGCTCCAGACCATAAATTTAGTTGGGGCAGATTCTGGGTCGTATTGTAAGCTATGTATGACTTTGATTAACTGCTAGTAATCTAATTTTACCTTCAAATGACTGAACACATGCAAAACACTATTGACAGAGGTCTAGTGTCCTTGCGTAATTCAGCCTGAGGTTGGCGCTTATGCTGATTGGCAGGCTCTTCTTATTTCACTTCAGCTGTGGTAAATATCAAACACAGTGCACTGGAAGCAGAAAGTGTCCGACTTCACGTCTCCGTTTTTTGAGCTCCTCCCCACCTGCATCCAGCCACAGAGATGTCGAACACACCGACTGGCTGCGGAAACTTAGGTAGCTGACTTGTTGCATTGATGCTCTATAAGGCAATGACTTTGTAGGCAGTGTTTGCGCATGAAGGTACCTCACAAAACTGATTTCGGGAGGCAGCGTAATGGTTTAATAATCTACATCAAAATAGAGTGACCTTTGGTGAAAACTAGGTGAATATTTAATTACTAATAACTACAATAGTAATTTCTCGCTATAAACAGACATCAGAAGTGAAAACGTTGGTTAAATATGTACATTTACACACAAATTGTCCACCAACCGCAACTTTCAGACACCATCTTTATTTTTTAGCTCAACTGTCACAGAATGGAAAGCACAGGATTGTGGGATATCAAAGTCAGTGAAGGATACATCTATGCGGTCTTCAAAACTTGATCAGATGAAGGTATCTCAGAAGACAGGAAGTGAAACTAACATTGGATTCGGACGTGCCTTGATGCCTTCCTACTTTGAAATGCAGCCTCCGGAGGCAGCAATTATCAGCTTTCGGACACAGCTGATGTTGTCACGTATAGCTCGTCTTCTACTTCACTTTCCTCGCTTTTTAAGCTTCACTATCGCCACCTAGTGAGATAAGGCATACAGATAGTATAACTTCAGCTGCGTCTCATTTCATTTCAAATTTCACAATACTTGTTTTTATCACAGGAGTGTTCAAATGTCAGCCGACCAGGAAGCACAAACAGATGAACTGCTGGCGCTAGAGAGCATATATGATGAAGAGGAGTTTCACAGGACAGAATCAAGACAGAGGGGCAAGATCCAACTGTGTCCTGAGCTTCCCCCTAACTTCAGACTGCTAGTCAAGGGTAAGATTTTATGCAAGATTTGCTTACAAATAAATAAATAAAAACGTACTGTGATTTTGAAAAATATTGTATTTTGAACTATTATTGACTACTAAACCATGTTAATAAAACATGATACCAAGGCAAAAAACAGCAGTTCTTATACTCAACAATTATGCATTTTTTTTCAAACACACAATTAAGTCACATATTTTTCGTCTTTGCATTCAAACTGTACCAAAACTTAAAAGTGGTAAGATTTTTTTCTTGCACCTGCAAGTTTATATCTCACAATTCTGACTTTTTAAAAATGCAATTGCGAGAAAAAAGTCCATGTGTGAGATAAAAAGTAAAAAAAAATTATTAAGTCTTTATAAGCTGATGTTTTGTGCATATTTTTCATAGGAGAGGCATGCGTAGAGTTTGGAATATCCTTTCTACCCCCCTTGGTTCTGAGTTTTGAACTACCTACAGACTACCCTTCATCATCGGCTCCAGTCTTTACTTTAAGCTCCAAGTGGCTTTCAAGAGTTCAGGTTTGTATTTTTAGCATTGATCTTGTGCAATTAGATGATAACATTAAATAGTTTTGAATTTTTATTTATAGAATTATTTGGTATTTTAGTTTTGGGCATGATATTGGCATAATGATAATGGCATAATCATTAAGATAATCTCTGCTCAATTAATAAGTTATTTAATGTCTAAAAGATCACTGCACTTTGCAAGAGACTGGATGGACTTTGGGAAGAGAACAGGGGCAATGTGGTTCTTTTTACCTGGATCCAGTTTCTAAAGGAAGAAACTCTGGAATTTCTGAACATCCAGTCTCCCCTCGAGGTCCAAACCATTGGTGGGCAGCCTCACTGTGAATCTGGTCAGAACCAAGCAGAAGACACTGCTGTAGAAAAGAGCAAAGTGCAAGAGTTGGACCAACGAGCAGTCCAAGAAGTTGACCCTCACACAGATATACTAACCCTGCTGCTGGATTTTAATGAAGCTCAGAAACAGAAGGAGTTTGATAGCAAGGTTTTTTCCTGTGGAATCTGCTTCTCTGAGAATCTGGGTTCCAACTCTTTGCTCTTCAAAGAGTGTCAGCATGTTTTTTGCAAGGCATGTGTGAAGGAATACTTTCAGATCCAGATAAAAGATGGCAAAGTCCAGTTCCTTACCTGTCCTGAGCCCGAGTGTATGTCCTTGGCCTCTCCTGCACAGGTACTTTTTCTTGCGTGTTTGTGCCTGAGTTTGAGCTATGAATAGGTTTTGACTATTAAGCACTTTAGCTGTTTGAACAGTAGATTAAGAGGAACTAATGCCACTGTACTGCTATTATACTGTAGGTGAAACTTCTGGTGGGTGAAGATGAATTCGCCCGCTATGACCGCCTCCTCCTGCAGTCGAGTCTGAACCTAATGGCAGATATTGTTTATTGTCCACGCATGAGTTGCTGTGTGGCTGTGATGATCGAGCCTGACGCCAACATGGGCATCTGCCCCTCTTGCCGATTCGTCTTCTGCACCGTCTGCAAGCGAGCATATCATCCCCTCTCTCTCTGCAAAGAAGGTAAGATCTCAGTGGAGTGGCAATGTTCATAAACACAAGTAGAGTTATAAGTCAATCAATTTTATTTGAATAGCGACTCACATTTGTGCATTTAGTAGATGCTTTTATCCAAAGCAACAATAGATGAAGGAAATTGTAACAGAGCCATCAATATTCATAGTATATAACGGCAGGATTATTATAAAGCTAGATTAGGCAACCAGCTAAAACAGGTGTGAAATGCATAAAGAGGAATAAAGAGGAAGAATTTTTGTGTCTATAATCAGTGTTGGGGAAAGTTAAAAGTAAATGCATTACCAAAAAAGTAACTAATTGCGTTTCTTAGTTACTTTTATGGAAAGTAATGTGTTACATACTTTTGCGTTGCTTTTCTCACCTGGGCTGGGCTTGCTTGTTTGTTTTTTAATTATAATAAAAATTGCCCATTCACACCAAAAGGGAAAAGTTCTGAAGGAAATGCAAAATCACACCTGTACAACAAATGTTCCAGCTGTGCTTGAACAAAAAAATTTAACACAAATGTGATGTTTACATAAAGTAATTTTTGTATTAGTATATAAGTATGGTTGAATTGGATCATTGAAGGTCAGCAGCAAAGACATTGGATAAAACGTTTATTTGTGTTATTTAACATTTAATTATTGCAGGTTTGCATAATATTCTGAGTTTGCATTACAGTTATTCATTTTTCCATATTTTTGTGCAATTGAGTAAATGCATGCTCACATATCTAGAACTTTAATAACATCATGTTCACTCATGATTTCTTTCAACATGAGGGCAGGAGAGCAGTCAGTTAATACTTGGGAAAACAAAGGAACCTACTTATTTAGAAAAATTAACTGAGATAATTGTATGTAATTTTAAAAGTAATGTGTTACTTTACTAGTTACTTGAAAAAAAGTAATCTGATTGCGTAAGTTACGTTAATGTGTTACCTCCAACGCTGTCTATAAGTGCCTTGGTTAAGGCTGTGGAGAGGCTCTGCAAAGGTTTAGGGCCAGATTTACTAAACAGGGCAAATTGCTGTGAGACCCCAATAAAAGCAGGATGGGAGTGGAAAGTTCTGCAGGTGATTCACAGACAATGCACAAATCAAAGAACACAGAAGCAGCAGCTCATTTCCATTTATACCAAAGCAATCTACCAAAAGCATTGTATCTATCGCAGTCATGTCAAGTGTAAAATGGGATAAGACATGCTTTTTTTGGCTTTAAATAATGGGGAAAATAGAAAATACCAATAAATTGACTACCGCAAACCAAAGTAAATCACTTTGCGTGATTTATTCAAATACTCTCCTCCCAAAAATTGTCTGAAATTCAGATACAAAAAATATTTCACTGTGTGCCTTTAGTAAATCCGGATATTTTCATGCTGCCCTGGGTGCCATTAGTGTTGTAAAACACCACCTGAAAAGTGTTCAACTGAAGGGGTTTGCAAGGATTACTTGCTTTTCACAATACAAAAAAACATAAGCATCCTTACAGAATGTTTTTAGCGGACTGTCATTAGAATAAAATATTATAACATTATACAATATCTGTTCATTGCATCTGTGATATTTATTCCTACATCATTATTATGAATGTGATCTTGCTTTTATTGAAAAGTTCGATATATACTTAAAGTATTTTATTTATAAATATATATATATATATATATATATATATATATATATATATATATATATATATATATATATATACAGTATTGGTATGTTCTTTTACAGCATGTTTATATATGTACAGGTATATATGTATGTGTATATATATGCATATATATATATATATATATATATATATATATATATATATATATAAAAGACATTTGGACTCTCCTTTGCTCAGTATAATATTTCTGCATTTCTTTAACAGAGGAGCTTCGCAGGTTGAGGGATGCGTACCTTGCTGCCAGTAAAAAGGAGAAGGAACAACTTGAAATGAGTTATGAAATGAGGCTAATTCAAAGAGCAACGGAAGAGTCGTTAAGCGAAGACTGGGTGATGGATAACTCTAAAACCTGCCCTTCCTGTCGCGCTAACATACAGGTCAGCAACTACTAGCTCATGACTGCAAAAAGACATTTCACTTGTGTGGTCCTAAAGGTGTGATCCTTAGAAAAATCTTAGAAAAATAATTATATTTTCTCTTTTTGTTGACTGAGAAAAACAATAGACACAGAAGCAGAATTATTGGGGCCTTGTATATAAGACACGTGCATGATCGGATTTGATCCTAAATTCCATCAATTCATAAAAAAAGTGAATAAAAAAATACGGTAAACAATACTGCTTGAAATGTAGAAACATCCATCAGTTATTGTAATCTGACACTTTCCAAAAACTTCATGTTTGCGCACCTTCATCCCTGACATTTTTTTTCTTTTTTTTTTTTTAGAAAATATCGGGCTGTAACCACATGACCTGCTCCTCTTGTAGGCAGGATTTCTGCTGGATCTGCCTTGAAATTCTCGACAGAAGGGACCCCTACAGCCACTTCGTAGACTCTCTGTGCAACCAGGTAGACATCGACGAATAGTGGCTTTTGCCTATACGTTAACTAAAAAATATGGCAGATGTTTTTAGTTTGTGTTTTGTTTGTGTTCAGGTCTTATTTTGTAGTTTCTCACAGACATGTTTCCTGGTTATGTCGTGATTCCCCTGTTCCACATGTGATCTTGTAATGTGTTTCCTTTGCTCTGAGGTATCGGGTCCGATACTGTGATTGGGTACTCATTAAAATGCTCCGATACCAACATTTGCTTGTGACAAAAAAAAAACAAAAAAAAAACACAGACAATAGAGCAAACAGAGAGCAGAATGGATATATCAGAGAAGGATGTCTATGAAGTTAATGTATCGAATTAATAGAATGTTAAACAAATGAAATATTTATGCAAAATTAGCGAGCTGATACAGTAAGCGAAACACGGAGTGGATTGAGAGCGCAGCGGCTTGTCAAGCACGCATCCTTTTTTCATAGATATCGCTGGAAAGTGTGTAGTTCGGTCGGATAGGGTGATAGCAAAAAAGTAAAATGAGGAGCATATTACTAACGTTAACTGACAGTAAAGAGAGTTGCATGATCTTGATTAATGATCGTTCACTCAGCATACATGCGTAATTTGAATTAAAACTAAATCGTATGTAAGTAAAAACATGAAATGTTACATGATTTATGTATCCACCTTATTTTTCAATGCGGAAGTAAGATGTTTTCTGTGAATGTGCGAGACTTTCGATTTATTACCTGCTATAGGGAAATAACGAGAATATATTAAAGTGCCGTAAACTGTAACATAGTACATTTAAAGGGGTGGTATAATGCCCTTTTCACAAGATGTTAAATAAGTCTTTGATGTCCCCAGAGTGTGTATGTGAAGTTTTAGCTCAAAATACCCCACAGATATTTTTAAATAGCATGTTAAAGTTGTCACTTTTTGAGGGTGAGCAAAAACGTACCGTTTTTGTGTCTGTCCCTTTAAATGCAAATGAGCAGCTGCTCCCAGCATGGGGGCGGAGCTACAACAGTTTGTGTCCTTTTACCTCAAACAAACATGCACTGGAAATTTCAAAAACCTCAGGTCAGTGGAGAGACTCAAGAAGAAGTAACAACATGTAGACAACATTTCTGAATCGTTAGTTGATGAATTTATGTAGCTTATATGTTTAGTTATCTTCTAGTCATTGATTAGCATATTCTGACATGATAATCTATAAATTGTGTTCAGGGGGTGGGGTTTATGTAAATTTTAGGGTTGGTGATGTCACTATATTATTACAGGAAGGCGGTACAGTAATCCCAGAATGCTGCCTCAGACAGCATGTGACGTTGCAGCCCGTTCTCATCCCAAGGCGTCATATACTGACGCTTTTGACATTTCGTCTACATCGAACGCACATGGCACCCTTTAGCGTCAATATGAGATGCAGATAGATATGGGCCAGAAGGCGCCTCCTAGCGGTCTAATCCTAACCCTACCCCAGACCTAAACCTACCCATAACCGAACAAAGCTATCTGCATCTCATATTGACGCTAAAGGGTGCCATGTGCCTTGGATGTAGACGAAATGTCAAAAGCGTCAGTATATGACGCCCTAGGATGAGAATGCGTTGGAATAGCCCATTGAATCTTGTTCTCTTTCATGTCTTCATGTGCTTGAATGGACAAATTCACACAAAATTGTGTCAAAATGCCCATATAGGCAAGTCTCCTTGTGAAACATAGTTGGCTGAACGTAAACAGTTGAAAAGAATATGCGTGTATGTTGGATGCCTGCAGCTCTTAAAGTGACAGCAGCCTAATAAACTTACTGCTGTCTTTGTCCAATATTAAACTAACAACAAAAGAGAGAGAGAATCGTTCACTGCTCTTGACTGGTTGAGCACTGCTGGAGCAGCTCTAAATATTCACTGTGCTATTTAATTAAAGATAAAATATGATAGAGAAATTATATGAACAGTGAAAGTAACAGAAGCTCCTACAATACATTTTATCAGGCATAATTAGGCATGAAAATAACTGAAGGAAATATGTATTTGCTAACTAATTTGATTTTATAATCTTTTGGTTTCTCTTCCCAATTATTATTATTATTTTAATTAAAAATGCAATGAAAATACAGGTATCGGTAGGCTACTCGGTCTCGGCAAGTACTAAAACTAAAAGTATAAGTATTGGACTCGTTCTCGGAAAACTGGTATCGGTGCATCCCTACTTTGTGTTATGTTTTCATTGGTTTATGCATGTGTTTCTATGTTCAGTTTAGTCATTAGCTTATTGTTTGATTATTCCAGGCGTTCCTTGTTATATGATTAATCCATGTATATTTAAGCCCTCTTGTTTGCCTTACCTTGTTGTGTATTGTTAGTGTCTATCTGCTGCTGGTGAGTCTCATGTTTCTTTGCCAAGTCAAGTCTTTGCTTGTGTTCATGTTTGGATTGAATAAAACTGCTTGTTGGTTCTTCAACTTGTCTACAGTACAGTGAACTGATTTGTGACTGCAGATATCTGATTGATGAGCTATATATATTTCAAATCACTCATATGAACTGAAACTTTCCACTAGTGTTGAAGTTAATTAGAAAATTAACAATGATTTAACCATGAGAAAGTTTGTAACTATTAAAATGAATACAAAAAAATGGCTAAGCTTCATCACTACTGACACGCTGATGACACAATGTTTTTTTTTAATCTAACTTTCAAGTGGAATTGCATAGGTTACATATCCATGTGCCATCAAAGGAACATTTATACTGTGTTTATATTTATTTTACCTTGCTCTAATGTATTTTCTGCACATAATGGTATTCATAAAGTGTATTGTGTAAGAACAGAGAAACCTCTGGAAAACTACTACAGGCTATTCCTGCGAGATTTTCATTTCCTGCTGCAGCAAAGCGTCAGACAGTTCTGTTTGACCCTGGACCGACAGTGTTCATGAGCCATTCCTTCACCAGACCTACTGCTTATGCATGGGTCCAAAAAGTTCCAGTTTGTTCATGTATCTCCATAAAAGATTCTTCCAGAACTCCACAGGCCTATCCAGAAAATTCCCAATACGGGAGAAATAATTATGACAGCTAAAAAAATATAACTAAAATATATTACATTTATATATTGACTATCACTTTCAATGCGCAACTAAACTGATGTAGAGTTTTTTTTAATTATTATTTTTTTTTTAATATAGATCTACAGAAAAGCTTACATTTACAAATGTCACGGTTCTGGATTTGGGGTTATATTTATTAGCTTTTAACTGATCAGAGGCAAATATCTGTTACCTGTTCAAATTAGGGTTTTCACTGTTTTGTTTTCCCTGTGTTACCGGTTTTCTCTAGTTAGTTTCCTTGGTGGTTAATTAGTTCTATAATCCTTTTTTTAAAAAAAATCTTGATTACTCTCCCAATGTATTTAAGTTCATATGTATTCTCAATTCATATGTCCAGTATCGTCTTTATTAAACGTGGTTGTGTTAATGTTTACTCCTACAATTTTCTGAGTGTTTCTTGTGGATTTATTAAAGACTTCTCTCACTGTCTGTGACAGTTACTCTAAAATATTTGCCTATTAGATTCTCCATCAGTCTTACAGGAATCAAAAACAAACTTAGTTTAACTTTCATTATTTTCTTATTTTGGTCACTTGTATTGCTTTTATTAGATATTACAATGTGTGCTGTTTTATTTTCACAAGTACTTTTTTAAATATTAAAGGATGTTGTGAAGAACAAAGCATCGAGACTGAGAAACGCAATAAAGTTTTTATTGTTTATCAATTATTACCTGCTGTATGTTGTGTAATGTGTTAAGTATACGTTAAATGTTAAAGTGATTTTCCTGCACTGTAATGCACTCCCTCTGAATAAAGAAACTTTAAAACATTTATTAATTTAGCAGACCCATAACAATTTAATGTGTTTGGCAACAAAACCACAGACCCCAGAAGTATCAAGCAATTTTTCTGGATTTTGTTTTTAGTTGAGCATGTTTGACTACGCAGTAAAAGCATGTGTGGTTATCAACTGCACAAAATTATATATATGTTTAAAAGCTAGATAGCACATTCTATAGAAATATCAAAATAAGGTGATTAAAATAAGTTTTTCAATGTTATCATCAATGGCCTTTTAAAAGATTACATAAATCATATAAAGAACCTTTTCTTCAACATTGTAAGTTTGAAACTGGCTCAAGTAGTTTCCTGATCCTGTTCCTTCCCCAGTTCTCCTAATATTTTCTTGTTATAACTATACTCTTCTCTAAGTAAAGTGTCCACAATAAGAAAATGATGAAATTTTGATGAAAAATGATGAAAACAATGAAAGTGAAACTTAGTTTGTGGAATTTTAAAGTATATTAATTTTACCAAATTATTTTTTTCCTATAAGACTGATGGAGAATCTAATAGGCAAATATTTTAGAATAACTGTAAATTTCGTTGCTTGCATATGAACTGATGTTAAGTTAAGTAAATGTCTGCCCAGTCTCAGTGTTTGTAGGGTTGGGTCTTTTGTAAGGCACACAGTGCCAGGTAATGAGACAATACCTCACAAAAACATACAAAGCACTTGCCTTTATTCTAGAGGCCCATTCAAAAGCACCACAACCTGTCTTGCTGCTGCAATCCCTTTGGTTAATAGCAGATACTGGCTCTGAATAGGCCTCTCTTGTGGTGTGGAAAGGTTGCTGCATCTTACCCAACCAGTCCATGTGCGCTAACACCACTGCACTGCTGTTGTGGTGTACCTGCCCTCACTGTCATTCAGAGAGCAACCCAAATCTACCAAAAACCCATCTGGCTAAGAGGAACCAGGTATAAATGGACCTTAAATTGCTCTTTGACATGATAGCTGTGCAATATACATGTATTTTTTACATATTGAATTGTTTTCAGGCGTCATTCAGAACATGGTGTTTAGAATGCATTATGCACTACATTATTTTCCCTGAGTTACCAAGCTTAAATAATTGGTCCCTTGTCAAATTACTATGGAGCTTATAATATGACAAAATGATTCGAATTTGAATTGTGTAAATTTGAATTATTGACAAGTGTAATCTAACAAAATTGAATATTATGTGAAATTTTAAATAGTTCTGAATTTGATTTCTTTAAACGAATATTGAACATTTGAAATTTAACGAATTGAAATGTTTTTATGGCTCCATAATAACCCTGTAGTGCTGAAAAGTTACAAATGTATATATATATATATATATATATATATATGTATGTATAAAAAAAATAAAAAAAAATAATATATATATATATATATATATATATATATATATATATATATATATATATATATTATATATATATATATATATATATATATATATATATATATATATATATATATATATATATATATATATATATTATATATATATTAGGGGTGTGCAAAGCAGCCGGTATTTGTATCTGTATTTGTATTTGTATTCGAGTAAAATTCAAAATGGTGCAAAAATCCTTTTTTTTGTTTTGCGTTACACTTCTAATTTACGTTATAGTGTTAGTATTCTTTAATTATATCCATTATAATAATTATGGATATGCAATATTGGTTGATGTTTTTCCATAAATCCAGCAATGAACATGTAACAAGGAACGTCATTGAAAAGAAAATAACATAACAGCCATTACCAACGTTAACATTACTCTGTCAACAGCCTATTGTCTAAATTACAGAGCTAACAGAGCTACTAGTGTTGTCACGGTGCCAAAATTTCAGTATTCGGTACCAATACCAGTGAAAATCCACGGTTCTCGGTACCAATTTCGGTACCAAAGCTCAATTTAGATTAAATTACATATATTAAAGTGTATATCACGGTTACAAAGATGGAAACTGTAGTATTAAAAACACTACAATAAGATTCAATTTGTTAGATAACATTAGATAAAATAACCTAACAATAAACAATAGTTATATACTGTCGCAATTATTCTCCTTGGGGTTCATTTAAAAATACATTTTTAAAATCAAAAGTTAACATTATTTATATGTTAACATTATTTAATGCACAATGACTGAAGTGAACAAACATGACCAATCAAGTGTTTGTATTAAATAACATTCACAAACATTAATTAATGTTGTAAAAATATATTGTTCACTCAATGTGTTGATGTTAGATGCGCATTAAGTAACGTTAATGAATGGTATCTTATTGTAGTGTTACCAAATACAGGAGATAAAACGTGTTTTATTTGACTTGGCTGTACTTTTATTTAATCCAAAACTGCATTCATATTTAATTTTAAAAGGGCTTTTTAAACCTGCTAAGAGTTATCCAGCCAAGAATAAGCCTAGAACAGCTTTTCTGATGGACTGATATTAATGACATGATGACGGCTTTTTATTTAATTTCTCATCTCCATAAATATATCTAAAGCTAATGCAAGGGCTAGAAATCAATTAATTCTTTGCTGATACTTCCTCGTCATCATGGAGAGCGCAGTTCGCACCGCGTCCTCCTTTCTTATTAACAAGTGGATTTACAGCCGGAGGAAACGCAGCTTTTTGATATAAAGTTTTTCTTGTTCCCGAATACAAATATTTTTTAAGTATTTGTTCGAAATAAGTATTCGTAAAAAACACATTATTTGTGCCTTTCCGAATACCGTATTCGGGTTCGGCTCCACCCCTAATATATATATATATATATATATATATATACACTCACCTAAAGGATTATTAGGAACACCATACTAATACTGTGTTTGACCCCCTTTCACCTTCATCAACTGCCTTAATTCTACGTGACATTGATTCGACAAGGTGCTGAAAGCATTCTTTAGAAATGTTGGCCCATATTGATAGGATAGCATCTTGCAGTTGATGGAGATTTGTGGAATGCACATCCAGGGCACGAAGCTCCCGTTCCACCACATCCCAAAGATGCTCTATTGGGTTGAGATCTGGTGACTGTGGGGGCCATTTTAGTACAGTGAACTCATTGTCATGTTCAAGAAACCAATTTGAAATGATTCGAGCTTTGTGACATGGTGCATTATCCTGCTGGAAGTAGCCATCAGAGGATGGGTACATGGTGGTCATAAAGGGATGGACATGGTCAGAAGCAATGCTCAGGTAGGCCGTGGCATTTAAACGATGCCCAATTGGCACTAAGGGGCCTAAAGTGTGCCAAGAAAACATCCCCCACACCATTACACCACCACCACCAGCCTGCACAGTGGTAACAAGGCATGATGGATCCATGTTGTCATTCTGTTTACGCCAAATTCAGACTCTACCATCTGAATGTATCAACAGAAATCGAGACTCATTAGATCAGGCAACATTTTTCAGTCTTCAACTGTCCAATTTTGGTGAGCTCGTGCAAATTGTAGCCTCTTTTTCCTATTTGTAGTGGAGATGAATGGTACCCGGTGGGGTATTCTGCTGTTGTAGCCCATCCGCCTCAAGGTTGTGCGTGTTGTGGCTTCACAAATGCTTTGCTGCATACCTTGGTTGTAACGAGTGATTATTTCAGTCAAAGTTGCTCTTCTATCAGCTTGAATCAGTCGGCCCATTCTCCTCTGACCTCTAGCATCAACAAGGCATTTTCGCCCACAGGACTGCCGCATACTGGATGTAACCGCATACCGCATTCTTCAGTTTGGAGTTCAGGAGATTGTCTTGATCAGGACCACACCCCTAAATGAATTGAAGCAACTGCCATGTGATTGGTTGATTAGATAATTGCATTAATGAGAAATTGAACAGGTGTTCCTAATAATCCTTTAGGTGAGTGTATATATATATACTAAAACAGATATTATGTCGATAGCAAATATTATTATTTATGTGCTCAAGAGCGTATTTAAGTAATAAATATTCATATCACTTCTCTGCTGGGTATTTTAAAGGTCCCATGACATGGATTATTTTATTATTTTATAATGTTTCCTGGGGTGCCCTTATAATGTTAGTATGTTTTTAAGATCAAAAATTTTAATAATTTAGAAATAAAAGGCATATTTCCTAGCCTGATTTTAGCCTCTGTTTTGAACGCTCTGTTTGAAGGGGCGTGTCTGCTGTGAGACTTCAGTGTAAACGCCCATTGCTGTGATTGGCTGACATGCTTGCATATGAAATAGCTAGCATTACATGTGGAACTCTCTCGAATACTTTTACTATTACAGCTATGGCCATGTCCCAAATGGCGCACTTCATGCGTACATTCGGTCTCGTGGACTTAAATTGCGCGTGCTCGCTGAGTCTACGAGTCCGTAGGCCGTCCCATTCAGCATATTAACGCTCTGAAGTGTGCTCAGCAGCGCCCCCTTTGTACCCTTGAAGCGGTCTTCCGCGAAGCCCGCATAGATAGATGCAGGCTCCACACACTTTAACTACCCAGGAATCCTTGCGAAAGGACTTGCAATCAGACAACGGATGGGAGGAGATTTCGCTCACTGATAATTGTTGACATGGCTGAGAAGAAAATATTACGTTTTTTATGACCTAGATGTACATTTTACCAGTTATTACCTACAGTTTATTTGATAAACTGATGTCTCAAACATAATAATAGTGCGTAATACGATCACATTATGATTCATTAAATAAATAGAACCGAATGTCAGGGCTTTACTGAGTCATATGTAAACATAGTATGAATATTGATACATGTAATTCATCTGAAACTCATGCACATTTTCATTATGTGTTAACATTGTAATCTTATTTCAAATGGAACATTATGTATTATTATGTACAACTGTATACATCATTTAAATAAGCATGATGTTTCTAATTCCCAGGTGGCATGTACAATATCAAAATATAGAACTGTAAAAGGCTGTGTAGTTGACATGGAGATAAGACGTCGGAGCGCAAAAATGTGATTTCTCCTGTCCAACAACAACCAGACCGTTATTTCCGGCGTGACAATCGAGTCTGTCCCAAAAATACCTCTCAATGCGCCCTTGTGGACTTGCGCCAAGGGCCTTAAAGGTCTGCACTACATGACATCACCAAAGTGTGGACTCTGAGGAAGTCCACAAGTCCGGAGCCATTTGGGACAGGGCCTATGTTACGTTTTTACTATTACAGCTATCGAGATTAACAAATCGTGAGACGTTTTTTAAGTATTTAGATTCCCATCACATAAAAGGTTGCAGTGATGAGCATTGAGCAGATGACAGCCTGTTGATCGCGTGAATGAAGATCTTATCATTGCAACACAGTTTCTACACTCTCACTAATGATTTCACCAATGCAAACATGAGGTAAGTACAGTAAGAGCTTCGTTGTGCAGCGTAACAGCGACATTTATTTCATAACGAGTTTTGGCAAGTGTCCAGATAAACTCGCGCTGTGTGATTGACAGCTTGGGCGATTGGAAAGGGATTGTTCTTTGATCACTTTCTGTATATATTTTAATCACAGTTTAAATAAGATTATTTTCATCCTACCACGAGAAACGATGTCAAGTTGATATTTTAGTCACTGGCTTTATTTACTGATGCATAAACAGTATTGAACGATTTTGAGAGAAAGATTATCTGTCTGAACTTGAACAATTACACATCAGACTTCACATAACCCACTGGTTCTTCAGAGGCTCGGATGAAGGAACTAAAAAAATACTTTTAGTAGAAGTAGTAGCCTTTATTGTCACTTAGTCACCCAGTGAAATTAGCCATCAACCTGTCCATACAAACATACATACAACATGACAAGGGGGTCATATTTTTGTGTTCATTTGTACATCCAAACACTGAGCAACTGCCATGCTTCACTCAAGCCATGATGTCTCTCGAGGAAAAACCAATATCGCGCTCGCACAGCTCATTTTCTCATGGGCGGGCCAAATTCTCTTTATAGAAAGGGGAGGTGACCTTTCCCCTTATGACGACATAAAGGGAAGATTCTAGATTCGCCCGTCTGAGCTTTCATTTTCTCAGAAATACCCAATACACCTATCAAAATGTCTAGCCACTGGGGGACCATAGGCAGGCTAGGGGAACTCATATTAATGTTAAAAAACCTCATAAAGTGAAAATTTCATGTCATGGGACCTTTAATAAATTTTTGAAGTAGGCTACTGTTATATTGCACAGATTTACAGCAGTGGTTTTTTTAATAGTTAAGCTACAGCTACAGTATATTAATATTTTAAACTATTTTTATCCCGTTCACACAGATTATAACATAAACACACAATGCGGGGTGGATAAATAAATAATTTGATTTTTAATACCTGATTTCACAGTCACAGATATATATATATATATATATATATATATATATATATATATATATATATATATATATTTTTTTTTTTTTTTTTTTTTTTTCAAAGGTTCTAATGTTCACTTATATCTTACCTTGATGCGATTTTTGTAGCTATAGTGTATTCTTTTTATTATGTACACAAATGGACCATGGTGAACATACAGGTTTTCAACCCTGTTTGAATATAAAACCGAATACTGAATAGGCCTATCATCGGCAGCTGTCACAGTTGCCGGGCGGCAAGAATAATTCCTCCGTAGGCTAGACCGGTCTGAGCGCTTCAGATGCGCCCTTTCATATGGTTTAAAAAAAGTAGTTAAAGTAGTAAAAGTAGTAAAGAAATATACTTTCTGAAAAAAATAAAATCTCAGTGACATGGCGGCCGTCGATTCACTCAGCCCTGCAAACCTGTTGGTAGACAACTTAGTGGATAGTGTAAATATGCACTCAAACACTCTGGAGACCATCCCAGATGATGCCCCACCAGCAGAGAGGCTTTACCAGGGTGTCTATTGTGGAGCCCATCTCGGTCCAGCAGCACCACCAGGGTTAATAATTTATATTTTTCATAAGTGCCCTTTTCTGCTTTTTTAGAGCAATTCTGGAGAAAATGGGTCTGCTGGGGAGGGTAACACAAAAAACAGGCAAAAAAAAAAAAACAAAAAAAAAAATTGGGACAACTTCAAAGTAAGAAAGTTAATACACATGTCTTTGCTGAAATGTATTGTGTTGTTGTTGTTAACAAGCCATGGTTAAATTGCTCTGCCTTAGGATTGAAAGTGTCCTGGGACAGGTGAGGGTGTGAGTGGGAAACCCACTGCTGAAACTTGGCCCTGGTTTGTCCTCATGGATGAGGTGTTGGGACAGAGGCATTGCACTAACCCCCCTGTCCTCATTGCCTCAATCCCTGAGGACACACCAGGGCCGAGTTCAGCAGTGGGTGCCCACGGTGAGGAGGAGCCAGGGGCAGCACCAGCAGCACCCCCACCACCAGCACCAGCAGCAGCACGAAGGCGGCGAGACAGAGAGGACAAGTTTTTGGACTTGATCACAGAAGACATGTAACTAGAGAGGGAGGCAGAGGCGAGGAGAGCACAGGAAAGTAGGGAGAGAATGGACAGGCTGTTTTCTCTTCTTGAGAGAATGATTGAAAAATATATATTGTTTTCTATATAGGCTATTCTTGTTTAATTTTTTTTCACTTATTTTTTAAAAGGAAAGAAAAATTCTGTGCATTATTTAATTTTATGCAATACATCGGCTTTGTCTTTCATCTTTTACATTGTCTACACTAATAAAGTGACATTGCCTATAGCCAACAGTCATAAGTCAGAGAGAGCGCGCATTTAACATGTATAGCACTAAAAGATAGTGCTGCATTTTAAAACTATTAATTGCGACTATTGCTCAATTTACTATTGCAATCTCACTATTGCGTGTATGAAGCCACCCGTGAATATACTGCGTCCTGTAGCCTACCTCATATATTTTGACGGTAATTTTGCTTAATCGCAGACGAAGGCTTGGGACCAAGCAGAACGGCTCATAATAAATGATTGGTCTGGTGCGATTTATACGGCACTGTTTTTAGATTAAATGGGATTTCCCCCATTTATGGCAGGACCCATATTCGTGATCATAGCTGCATCCTCCGAAGGCCGTATTTGAAGGCCGATTGCATCACAGTGGCACGACGAAGGATGTCCCAATTCAATTCTGCATCCTTCGAAGGCCGTATTCGAAGGCCGGTTGCGTCATCGCGCCGCGACGAAGGCTACCCTGATTCAAAAGCGACGCCAAATGCGCCCTTCGTTTCCCCGTGAAAGAAAGGATACATAAATGGACACTTGGCAGCCTATCCTACCCTATTCTACCCCATAAGTCATTGCGCGCCGTTGACGACAGCATTTATTTATTTATTTTTAAAGGCGGCCGAGACTAGAGATCGGTGGTGGTCAGCAAATTCACATTTAAATGTAAGTATTATCTTTTCATTTATTCAAATAGCTAGCGAAACCAGAGTTAAAGTTTATAATAAACTTCATCTTAACTCCTTCATCACCATTGCGTGGCTTCATTTGTCAGGCAGTTTTAGGCAAAACTTGTGGTAATTACATTATTAGTTTAACGACCTATTTGTAATATTTGCACTAGTCTATCTCATATCACTCACCCAATAAAGCCCAAAACAATAAGAAAAGCAGTAAATAAAGCAATGGGGTTTCACTTTTATGTTTTTGTAGTGCTATCATGCAAGCTAACTTATGTGGTTTTAACCAAATTTGAGTATAAGTTACAGAAATATGATTTCTTAAGTATTTTGTATGCATGTCTTGTTGTGTCATATTTTGCAGTGTTAACAATACACTTAAGATTGCTCCCCTGTGTTAAGTACCCTTTTTTAGACCAATTCAGGAAAAAATGGGTCTGGGTCTAACCCCCTACAGGCAAAAAATAATAAATAAATAAATAAATAAATAAATAATTATATATATATATATATATATATATATATATATATATATATATATATATATATATATATATATATATATATATATATATGTGTGTGTGTGTCTGTATAGATGCTGAAATAATTCAATTCTTTGCAATATGTTGCATTGAGAAATGTGATTTTTGCACATGGCAAAGAGCCTTTGGTGAATGCTCCTTTTACACTCAATCACAACACCATCACCTATTACTAATTCCCCTGGTAATTGTGGACTGTTGGATATTCTATAAGCTTTTTCACTTTTCGCCTCTGTCCCAACTGTTTAAATGTGTTGCAGCCATCAAAATCTAAATTTGTTTATATTTACAATTACAATTAAGTTGGTCAGTGACAACTTTGGAAATGTTAAAAATGTAATTTGGTCAGTTAAATAAAGCTTCAGGAGAATTAACAAATCACAGTTTACTGATTTTACTGCATTTTACAAAATGGCCAATTTTTCTGGAAATGGGGCTGTAGTTTCTTATTCATCTTTTTTTTTTTTTAGAAAGACCTGGGCTGCAACAAGATGACCTGCATTTCCTGTCAACAGTATTTCTGCTGGATCTGCCTTGCAGTTCTTAACAGAAACGACCCCTACAGCCACTTCAGAGGCGACACCAATCCGTGCAATAACTTTTAAGTTAAATGCTGACATAAAGTGTTTTTTCTTCACATACAAAGAATAAGGCATGCGTCACAAAATCCATGTAGATTACGTGACTGGTTTTATTTCACCTCTAGAGGGCTGTTTTACTGTAGAACCAAAGACTGTAAATTGTAGACAAGTAAAACCCTCAAGTGCCGGTGCACAGTCTATCAAACTATCACCATTGATTTGAACAGATAACCACAAATTCCACAAAGTAAATATAAGCGCATGTGCGATGTCCAAATTCGCCTATTTATAACATTAAAGTATGCACTCGTTTTGTAAAGAAAAAGTACGTTTTTAAATGTGTAGCAGTCGGCAAGTCTTGAAACCATAGACCGTTTACTGTATTTTTACTGTGCAATCATCTTGTCACGGTCAATGTCTTCATATACTGACTACACATTTCATTTACTTTACAATTCTTCCTACCATATATAAAAGTAGCTGCATGGTCATGAGTCTTTCAAGCAGAGAACTTTGCTCATGCATGGTTTTGCATAATGATGCATTTGACTAATGGCAAAGTCCACCTTCACAAAGAAAAAAAAAATCCAATACGATTTCAGTTGGACTAAAGAATTTACATTACATTTAAAAAAGATAAATTATTGCTTTAGTCCAACTGAAATTGATGTTTGCATGCAACCACACCGAAACATCATATAGTCACATGCTATTCACCCGTATCCAAGATTAGAATTATCCATCCATTTATCATCCACACTTATCCCCAAATCATGTGCACATACATAGTGTTTTTAGAACTGTCTGCATTTTATCTTGACAAACATAAAGGTGCTACGGAATAATGGGATCTCTGTCAACATCTTAATCCTCTTATACAGCTTATTATATTGACTCGTTAAAAGGAATAAAGTGGTGTTGAACACTGTTTTTTAGGTACTGGGTCAATAATTCATTTTTAGCTAAAAATTCTGCAAGAAATCCTCCATAGTGTACTATAATCTTGAAGGTCATTTTTCTTTTGCTGTTAATATTATGATGTGCTGTTTTAGTAAGTTTTTAAATGTTGCACTTAGGAAGATGTTGTGAAGCCATACTTTTCTATTGCATTTGTTTGCTTTGTTATAATAAAGATTGTTGAATTTGTGGTGGTCAGTCTGAGCATCGAGAGAAATGCAACACAAATTGTATCGTCATTATTTCATAGTGTAAGTTTTGTGCATTTTCCACTGACAGCATCAACAGGATCGTAGAATTTAGTTCTTCAGCATTATGCAATGTCAGCGATGGAACTAGAAATTACACATTTTAAAATGCCACTTTTAATGAAATATGAAATCACTATTTGAGCAATGAGCATTCATTTCAAACAAATTAGATATTTTAACACGTGTAGCGAGAAATAAAAAAAGAAGAAAGACGATTATGCATAATCACAGACAGTGAGAGAGAAATAATTGTAGACGTTCTTGTAATGCGAAGGCTTTAAGACCAAGCAGAAAGACTCTGTCAGCTTCTGCCGATATATGACATCCACAGGGAATCACACCCAGAAGTGCCGGAACACACGAAGAGCTGGTTAAACTAAGAAGAAGAAGAAGTAAGTAAGAATATTAACCACTTTAGAAGCTTTTAATTTTATTGGCTGATCATTCAAAATGAAAACAGTGAACTGAATCAGTCCAGCGTTAAAGTAGTTTTTGACGTAGGCTAATTAGACATGTTAACCCTTTAATTTAATTTGTCTAGTTATAGTGGAGTTTGCACCTTACAATGTGCTAGCGTTTAGGTAAGTAGCCTACCAGTAGGCTATGCATGTATTGAGCAACAACCCTTACTAAAATGTATCATGCTATACTGCAAAAAAACAACAACAAAAAACCCCCCACATGGTTTTAGAGTTAGAGTTAGACCATGGTAACCACAAATGAACCATGTTTTTGTTAGTTTAACCATGGTACAGTATTTGTATTTGTAGTCAAACTGTAGGCTACACTTACTATAATAAATCCATGGTTAATTTTCGTAAGGGATGTTTTGACCAGAATTGATTTCCATCTAATACTACATTTAGTTTTAAATGATATTCGACATTTGTGCACGGGCATAAAAAATTACTAACAGCCAAATGTTATTATAGCGGCATTATACAGGTGAATGTACGGACGCGGAAGCGCATGATATTAAGGGACCGTCTGAAAATTTTACCCACTGCGTTAAAACGTCGGCACGGTACAAACTTTCATGCAATGAGTTAACATACAAAGTGTTGACCAGTAGCGGCTGCAGCTCCAGACCATAAATTTAGTTGGGGCAGATTCTGGGTCGTATTGTAAGCTATGTATGACTTTGATTAACTGCTAGTAATCTAATTTTACCTTCAAATGACTGAACACATGCAGAACACTATTGGCAGAGGTCTAGTGTTCTTGCGTAATTCAGCCTGAGGTTGGCGCTAATGCTGATTCAGGCTCTTCTACGACTTGTGGAAAAATTTTAGAGAGGAAACAAAGCCACTTTGATTCTCAGAACAATGACCCTGTCCCAAATGGCACACTTCGTCTGCGCTTGAGGTCTTGCAATGTCCACCGTGTGCATGTGTCTGTTAAGTCCACAAAACTGTTGGGTGTCCCATTTGTCATTTTAGGTGCTCAGCACCCCCTTTGCAACTGATATGCACCATCTCTCCAAGTATGTCTGTGCCCCACGGTAGGCAAACCATGCCCCTTATCTCATGTTATTGTCACGCCCGAGCCGGAATTGAGTATAGGCACAGCCTGCCAGCCGACACCCCCGAGCTACCACACCACCTTGAGGAGCTACCCCGTACCCAAGAAGAGGCGGACGACAAGAATTCTAAGATCAACACGTTTATTTATTTATTTAAAATAAATGTATTTAGCAGGCTCTTTACTGGACTCAGACAGAGAATGAAGGTGAGTGTACTTCACAGCTTTAGCAGGCTCTTCACTGGGCTCAGACAGAGAATGAAGGTGAGTGTACTTCACAGCTTTAGCAGGCTCTTCACTGGACTCGGACAGAGAGAAGGGTACGTATACTTCACAGCTTTAGGAGGCTCTTCACTGGACTCAGACAGAGAATGAAGGTGAGTATACTTCACAGCTTTAGCAGGCTCTTCACTGGACTCAGACGGAGGATGGAGGTGAGTATAGATAATACACTCTGCTGAAAATTGCATTTTTAAGTTCACTTATCTGTTCTAAAAATTGGTTAAAAAAATATGATGACGTCACATATTTTCATAGTGCCAGAGGTGCTGCTTTACGGCAATTTCTGAGTCACTTCGGCACTTCCGCTTCATGGCTTCCTTTCTCGTGGCATCGGCAACGATAACACCAGCTGCTATTTGAGGTAAGGCTCTTTAAAGAGCCTAAGAGTTATAGTTAGATTCTGCTTTAGCTTCAGGTGCCATCAAACAGGGTCTCTGGTCGTAATCAGTCGCAAGTCCGTCACTGACCAATCAGCATTCATTAGCAGAATGCTAGCGTGTTCCGGCCAACAACGGCCCAACCTGTAAGAAATCAAAAGGACATAAGTACTCATTCATTTGACTTTTGGACTATAATCTATATTGAACTTGCGGAATCAACAATAAAATCTACGTTGATTCAACGACGAGCAGGATATAGAGATACATTTAGCCGTCTAGCTCCATAGACTCCCATTCAGTCTGCGCTCGCCCGCGATCACCTCCAGTGGAATTCTAATGGAACTGCAACCAAGATCGATACAATGGGGCTGATAGGAAGTGCCAAGGCTCTCCGTAGACGGGCTCTGGTTCGACTTCATGCAGCGTCGATCTGCAGCTAACTTGAAGCAGTGCATGCTGGTTAGAATTTTTTTCTGACTTGAGACAAAGTACCGCAAGCGATTCGAGAGCAGCCGATTGGTTCTTTCTGCACAGCTTCTCAAGAGCGGCTGCACGAGCTCTGATGACAACACAACTGTTCCAGATTGGCCGGATTCACAGCGCGAATAATGATAACGTGTTCCGTGTTTATTCTCACACCTTCAGTTCCACTAATGCTCACAAATCTAAATCTAGTAAAATCTCTTTTCATGTAGTCACGATATTATATAGTATCATGTTTATCAAAATAAAACTGATAAAAAAGAAAACGTATTTAAATAGTATAGGCTTATGTTGAACTTTATTCTTTTATATTTGAACTTTTATTGTGTTTTACAAACAGACGCTGTATTAAGCAGTACATAAAGTATTAAATGGAAACGTATCTGGAACGTCTGTGTATTTGACAAATGTTGCTCTTATTTCACTTCAGCTGTGGTAAATATCAAACACAGTGCACTGGAAGCAGAAAGTGTCCGACTTCACGTCTCCGCTTTTTGAGCTCCTCCCCACAAGCATCCAGCCACAGCGATGTCGAACACACCAGCTGGCTGCGGAAACTTAGGTAGCTGACTTGTTGCATCAATGCTCTATACGGCAATGACTTTGTAGGCAGGGTTTGCGCATGAAGGTACCTCACAAAACTGATTTCGGAGGCAGCATAATGGTTTAATAATCTACATCAAAATAGAGTGACCTTTGGTGAAAACTAGGTGAATATTTAATTACTAATTACTACAATAGTAATTTCTCACTATAAATTATATCAGAAGTGGAAAACGTTGGTTAAATATGTACATTTACACACACACACTGTTCACCAACTACAACTTTCAGACACCATCTTTATTTTTTAGCTCAACTGTCACAGAATGGAAAGCACAGGATTGTGGGATATCAAAGGCAGTGAAGGATACATCTATGTGGTCTTCAAAACTTAATCAGATGAAGGTATCTCAGGAGACAGGAAGTGAAACTAACATAGGATTCGGACGTGCCTTGAAATGCAGCCTCCGAAGGCAGCAATTATCAGCTTTCAGACACAGCTGCTGATGTTGTCACTATAGTATAGCTCGTCTTCTACTTCACTTTCCTCGCTTTTTAAGCTTCACTATCGCCACCTAGTGATAAGGCATACAGATAGTATAACTTCAGCTGCGTCTCATTTCAGAGGCTCCGTCCTCCGGAGGTCACATTTGAAGGCTGCATTAGTCATCAAGGATGTCTTATTTAAGAAAAGTAACCGTAATAAAGTTGACTGTTTTTCCTTGTGGTTAGGTGTCTAATAGGCCAGAGTCTATTAGGAGCGGTCAGAGACCACTTTTCATGCATTTCCAATCATGGATAAAATACTGTTTTATGTGGACTTTAAAACTATTTAATATTCTACATGCAGTCCCTGTTCTTGCGCTGTCATGCATCAGTTCGGCAGTTAGCAGTCTAAAAATCCATTGGAGAAGTTTCACAATACTTGTTTTTATCTCAGGAGTGTTCAAATGTCAGCCGACCAGGAAGCACAAGCAGATGAACTGCTGGCGCTAGAGAGCATATATGACGAAGAGGAGTTTCACAGGACAGAATCAAGACAGAGGGGCAAGATCCAACTGTGCCTTGAGCTTCCTCCTAACTTCAGACTGCTAGTCAAGGGTAAGATTTTATGCAAGATTTGCTTACAAATAAATAAATAAGTAAAAACGTACTGTGATTTTGAAAAATATTGTATTTTGAACTATTATTGACTACTAAACCATGATAATAAAACATGATACCAAGGCAAAAAACAGCAGTTCTCGTACTCCACAATTATGCCTTTTTTTCCAAACACACAATTAAGTCACATTTTTTTCATCTTTGCATTCAAACTGTACCAAAACTTAAAAGTGGTAAGATCTTGCACCTGCGAGTTTATTTCTCACTTATTTCTGACTTTTTAAAAAAACGCAATTGCGAGAAAAAAGTACACGGTGTGAGATAAAAAGTAAAAAAAAAAAAAATTAAGTAAAGTCTTTATAAGCTGATGTTTTGTGCATATTTTCATAGGAGAGGCATGCGTAGAGTTTGGAATATCCTTTCTACCCCCCTTGGTTCTGAATTTTGAACTACCTACAGACTACCCTTCATCATCGGCTCCAGTCTTTACTTTAAGCTCCAAGTGGCTTTCAAGAGTTCAGGTTTGTATTTTTAGCATTGATCTTGTGCAATTAGATGATAACATTTAATAGTTTTGTATTTTTATTTATAGAATTATTTGGTATTTTAGTTTTGGGCATGATATTGGCATAATGATAATGGCATAATCATTAAGATAATCTCTGCTCAATTAATAAGTTATTTAATGTCTAAAAGATCACTGCACTTTGCAAGAGACTGGATGGACTTTGGGAAGAGAACAGGGGCAATGTGGTTCTTTTTACCTGGATCCAGTTTCTAAAGGAAGAAACTCTGGAATTTCTGAACATCCAGTCTCCCCTCGAGGTCCAAACCATTGGTGGGCAGCCTCACTGTGAATCTGGTCAGAACCAAGCAGAAGACACTGCTGTAGAAAAGAGCAAAGTGCAAGACTTGGACCAACGAGCAGTCCAAGAAGTTGACCCTCACACAGATATACTAAGCCAGCTGCTGGATTTTAATGAAGCTCAGAAACAGAAGGAGTTTGATAGCAAGGTTTTTTCCTGTGGAATCTGCTTCTCTGAGAATCTCGGTTCCAACTCTTTGCTCTTCAAAGAGTGTCAGCATGTTTTTTGCAAGGCATGTGTGAAGGAATACTTTCAGATCCAGATAAGAGATGGCAAAGTCCAGAGCCTTACCTGTCCTGAGCCCGAGTGTATGTCCTTGGCCTCTCCTGCACAGGTACTTTTTCTTGCGTGTTTGTGCCTGAGTATGAGCTATGAATAGGTTTTGACTATTAAGCACTTTAGCTGTTTGAACAGTAGTTTAAGAGGAACTAACGCCTCTGTACTGCTATTATACTGTAGGTGAAACTTCTGGTGGGCGAAGATGAATTCGCCCGCTATGACCGCCTCCTCCTGCAGTCGAGTCTGAACCTAATGGCAGATATTGTTTATTGTCCACGCATGAGTTGCTGTATGGCTGTGATGATCGAGCCTGACGCCAACATGGGCATCTGCCCCTCTTGCCGATTCGTCTTCTGCACCCTCTGCAAGCGAGCATATCATCCCCTCTCTCTCTGCAAAGAAGGTAAGATCACAGTGGAGTGGCAATGTTCATAAAGACAAGTAGAGTTAGGTCAATCAATTTTATTTGAATAGCGACTCACATTTGTGCATTTAGTAGATGCTTTTATCCAAAGCAACAATAGATGAAGGAAATTGTAACAGAGCCATCAATATTCATAGTATACAACGGCAGGATTATTATAAAGCTAGATTAGGCAACCAGCTAAAACAGGTGTGAAATGCAGAAAATAAAGAAGAAGAATTTTTGTGTCTATAATCAGTGTTGGGGAAAGTTAAAAGTAAATGCATTACCAAAAAAGTAACACATTTTTATGGAAAGTAATGTGTTACATACTTTTGCGTTACTTTTCTCACCTGGGCTGGGCTTTCTTGTTAGTTAATAATAATAATAATAAAAATTGCCCATTCACACCAAAAGGGAAAAGTTCTGAAGGAAATGCAAAATCATACCTGTACAGTAGAGGGCGCAGCTCAAACAAACGTTCCAGCTGTGCTTTCATTCTAGAAAAGGATGCAGGAGAAGAAATTTCAACACTGTTACTTCAGCAATAAAAACAAAAAATGTTTACACAAATGTGATGTTTATATAAAGTAATTTTTGTATTAGTATATAAGTATGGTTTAATTGGATCATTGAAGGTCAGCAGCAAAGACATTGGATAAAACATTTTTTTGTGTTATTTAACATTTAATTATTGCAGGTTTGCGTAATATTCTGAGTTTGCATTACAGTTATTCATTTTTCCATTTTTCCATATTTTCTTTTTGCAATTGAGTAAATGCATGCTCACATATCTAGAACTTTAATAACATCATGTTCACTCATGATTTCTTTCAACATGAGGAGAGGAGAGCAGTCAGTTAATACTTGGGAAAACAAAGGAACCTACTTATTTAGAAAAATTAACTGAGATAATTTGATGTCATTTTAAAAGTAATGTGTTACTTTACTAGTTACTTGAAAAAAAGTAATCTGATTGCGTAAGTAAACAAAAACAATTTCTAAAGCTAGGTCTTCTAAACATTAGATCACTCACACCTAAGGCAGTTATTGTAAATGAAATAGTCACAGATAATTGCTTCGATGTACTTTGCCTTACTGAAACCTGGCTTAAACCAAATTATTATTTTGGTCTAAATGAGTCTACTCCATCAGGATACTCCTATAAGCATGAGCCCCATCTGATTGGTCGTGGCGGCGGTGTTGCAACAATCTATAGAGATATTCTCATTGTTACTCAGAAAACGGGTTATAAGTTTATTTCGTTTGAAGTACTTGTACTAAATGTTACGCTCTTAAATGTTAGAAAAACATCCCTATTATCTCTAGCCTTGGCTACCGTATATAGACCGCCTGGGCCTTACGCTGATTTCCTAAAAGAGTTTGCAGATTTTCTCTCAGACCTATTAGTCAATGTTGATAAAGCATTAATTGTTGGAGATTTTAACATACACGTAGATAATCCAAATGATGCGTTAGGGGCTGCGTTTACAGATTTATTAAATTCCTTTGGGGTCAAGCAAAACGTTACCGGACGTTACGTACTCCTGTAATATATCATGCTGCGCCGCGTTATCGATCAGGCAGAACAATACTTCCATCCACCATAGATAATTTTTCAAATTGCTTATCTGATCTGTCTCAGCTGCTCAGTGAACCCAAACAAACAGATGAACTAGAGGAATTAACTAGCACTATGAGCACCATTCCCTCTGGAAAATTGGATATTGTTGCACCCATTAGATTAAAAAAGGTCAGAGAGAAAAGTAAAGCACCATGGTACAACAATAATGCGCATGTTCTAAAGAGAGAATCCCGTAATTTAGAGCGTAAATGGAAACAAACTAATTTAGAGGTCTTTAGAATCGCATGGAAAGACAGTATGTCACGTTATAAAAAGGCCCTAAAAGCGGCCAGGGCTGAGCACCTCCGCAAACTAATAGAAAACAACCAAAACAATCCTAGGTTTTTATTTAACACCGTGGCTAGACTAACAAATAAACAGATGTCACCTGAACAAAATATTCCGTTACAGTTTAGTAGTAATGATTTCATGAAGTTCTTCACTGAGAAAATAGAAAACATCAGAACCACAATTGTAAACGTTCAATCCTCAATCGCGCCTTATAATTCAGCCTCAATTATCACCCCGCAAGAACAATTACAGTGCTTTACAACTATAGAACAAAAAGAGTTAAATAAATATCACTTCATCTAAAACAACAACATGTTTATTAGATCCTATACCCACTAAACTACTGAAAGAAGTGTTACCTATAGTGGAAGAGCCTCTCCTCAATATTATTAACTCATCTTTATCTATAGGTCATGTTCCAAGATCATTTAAACTGGCAGTTATAAAACCTCTCATTAAGAAACCACAATTAGACCCACATAATCTAGCAAATTATAGACCCATTTCAAATCTTCCTTTTATGTCTAAAATACTAGAAAAAGTTGTGTCCGCTCAACTGGGCTCTTTCTTGCAAGAAAATGACATCTATGAAAAGTTTCAGTCTGGATTCAGGCCGCACCATAGCACTGAAACTGCGCTCGTTAAAATCACAAATGATTTACTCTTAGCTTCTGACCAAGGCTGTATCTCAATACTAGTTTTACTTGATCTTAGTGCTGCGTTCGATACTATAGATCACACAATACTCTTAGATCGACTACAAAATTATACTGGTGTTCAAGGACAAGCATTAAGCTGGTTCAGATCATACTTATCTGACCGCTACCATTTTGTTTATTTAAATGGAGAAAAATCGATCATAACTCCAGTAAACTATGGAGTGCCACAGGGATCTGTGTTAGGCCCTCTGTTATTCTCAATATATATGCTGCCACTTGGAAATATTATAAGGAAACATGGAATTAGTTTCCACTGTTATGCTGATGACACTCAAATCTATATTTCATCACGGCCAGATGAAAACGCTAAATTATCCAAATTGACAGAGTGTGTTAAAGATATAAAAGATTGGATGACGCGCAATTTTCTTTTATTAAATCCAGACAAGACAGAGGTACTAATCATCGGTTCAAAAAACCGCCAACAAAACCTCTCACACTACAACTTTAACATAGTAGGATGTCCTGTTACTTTATCCTCTACAGTAAAAGACCTGGGTGTTATACTAGACTGCAACCTGTTTTTTGAAAATCATATTTCATATGTTACAAGAACAGCCTTTTTCCACCTTAGAAACATTGCTAAGCTACGTAACATGCTATCAGTTTCTGATGCAGAAAAGTTAGTTCATGCATTCATGACCTCGAGACTAGATTACTGTAATGCTTTATTAGCCGGTTGTCCTGCATCCTTAATAAACAAGCTACAGTTAGTCCAAAATGCCGCCGCTAGAGTACTTACTAGATCAAGAAAATATGATCATATAACACCAATTTTATCATCACTACATTGGTTACCTATAAAGTTCTGTATTAATTACAAGGTATTGCTACTGACTTATAAAGCCCTAAACGGCTTAGTTCCAGTCTATTTAACGGATCTTCTATCGCCCAATAATCCATCGAGCTCTTTAAGATCACTAAATTCGAGGCTTTTGGTCATACCTAGGATATCCAGATCCACCAAAGGAGGGAGAGCATTTTCACATTTAGCTCCAAAACTCTGGAATAGTCTTCCTGATACTGTTCGTTGCTCAGACTCGCTCTCCCAGTTTAAAACTAGATTAAAGACGCATCTCTTCAGCCAGGCATTCATATAATATTCTTAATCTTACAGTTCAAACTACAATCCGGCCTCTAGTTTATAAACGCCAGAGGAGAACTGGCCCCCGACTGAGCCTCGGTTCTCCCAAGGTTTTTTTTTCTCCATTAGGTCACCTGATGGAGTTTTTCGGTTCCTTGCCACTGTTGCCTTTGGCTTGCTCAGTTGGGGATATTTGGGGATATTTAATTTAATTAATCAATCAACAATACTATTGATCAGCATTACCAAACGTGGATGTTTTCCACTAGAAACAAACATTGATGTATTATTTTAATTTAATACTGTGAAGCTGCTTTGATACAATCTGTATTGTGAAAAGCGCTATATAAATAAACTTGACTTGACTAAGTTGCGTTAACCCTCTGGGGTCTGGGGTGTTTTTGGGGTCCTTGAGATGTTCTGACATGCCCTGACATTTGTGCTTTTTTCAGTTGCTTATAAACATATTAATGGCAAAGGTGTAAATTCACTCTATATAGCACAAACAGGACTTCCATAATATGTGAGCCACATGTATGTACATGTTTTCATTTTTGAGAGAATAATGTTTATGCATGGTTATCGAAAAAACTAAAAATTAAAGTTTCTGAAATAAGGCCACAAAACACATACTAAATATGTGGCAATAAGACTTTTGACTAATGGATGTCATCGCCTAGTGTTTTTTCTTCAAAATGATATGAAAATCATCCTGCCTAATCATCCACAAAAAAACGATACATTGATTTTAGTTTTGTGAAACACTTTTAGTTTGGAAAGCCAATATGCGGATGGGGCGTAAACGCTCCAACAGCATCATGCATATTTAGTAGTTCACACCTGGTGAGACTACGTCCCTGCATACTTAATGAGCCATTCATTCAGGTGTGTCACCTATAGCTAACTTAAATATACAAGCTTCATAAAAATGATCATTCTAGGAGAAAATTTCAGATGGCATTTAGAGGCTTTTGCATCTGAACTCTTCATATACACACACACATATATATATGCATGCACATACATACTTTATAATCTTTTCAAAACTAGTCAACGTCTTTCAAAACTAAAGTATACATTTTATCATACGTATTTCAAAGTAAAGGATTCATTAGTTAGTTGATGACTTTATTTTTGACAAAACACATACAGTATATATTCCTCATCTCAGTATAGCAATAGAGTTTGCTAAAAGCTGTTCATTCAATACAGCAGTATTTGAAAATCGATCATATTTTGTAAAATTACATTTATATTTGCATTTATGTCAAAACCTAGACACTTTTAAACATCAAAAGGACATTTATTAATATGTATTCGTGTCAAAATGACAAATAAACAGATTTTCCTATTCAATTTTGCATGGAAACGCTTCCAAGACGCTTGCGTGTCGCGTGAAAAATAGGCGTCGGTTCTATTTCTAGAATGCACACGTTTTCCACGCGGCTCGTGCCGCGCCTGAGACGCGCGTCTCACACAGGCAGTGTGCAAACTCTAAACTGTTAACATGGGAGCCGAAATAAAAACGGACACGCCACGCAGCTGAGACAACGCCACGCATCCAGTGTTTTACCGGCCTTATCCAGCGGATGTGGGCGTTTCACAGGTTTGTATGGATCGCCTCACATTTGCGTTTGAATAGCGCGGTCTCCGTAGGCGGAGTCACATTAAAACTTAATTAGCTGAGATGAGAACGACTGACATCTCTCTCTTTACATACATATTATATAAACTGTGAATATTTGTTTTTTATAAAAATTACTTCATTTGAAAGAAGAGAATTCAAGCTTCATGCCTGTGTGACTGTATGCCTGTTTGACTGAGTATTCGCTGAGTTACAGTTCATTTTCGGACGCGTTTCAGAATTGACTTCACTGACGGAGAGTAGGCAGAACTCGCATCATGTTTATTTTTCTTTATTTGGCGAAAAGCACAACACTTTGTTTTTATTATGAGCATACACAAAAAAAATACACACTAAACAGGATCGATTGATGTATAACACAAGCATATAAGATAAAAATTATTTTATTTTTTTAATTTTTTTTTGCACTCATACGGAAAAAAACGAGCGCCGCCGCGATAGCCGACCTCAGGGGGTTAATATGTTACCTCCAACGCTGTTGTAAGGCCCGATATATTGGTCCAACGCCGGTTCGCCAACACGGGAAAGCTCACCCGGCCCGAACACGGAAAGGATTGACAGATTGATAGCTCTTTCTCGATTCTGTGGGTGGTGGTGCATGGCCGTTCTTAGTTGGTGGAGCGATTTGTCTGGTTCATTCCGATAACGAACGAGACTCCGGCATGCTAACTAGTTACGCGGCCCTGAGCGGTCGGCGTCCAACTTCTTAGAGGGCCTAGTGGCGCAACGGTAGCGCGTCTGACTCCAGATCAGAAGGTTGCGTGTTCAAATCACGTCGAGGTCACCATTTTGTAAGGCCCTATATATTGGTCCAACGCCGGTTCGCCAATACACGGGGAAGGTTATCACGTTTTCTGTCCTCACTCATGCAAAGTATTGGTTGGTTCAATTTGCAATACATTAATCATGTATTCTCTCGTTAATTCATCTGACTCCATAAATGAAAAGGTTTTAAGCTATCTTTGGATCATTAATTGTGAGCGAATGTTTGACTATTCCTTCTAACCATTAAATGAACAATGTCAAAATCAGTTAGAATAATCACATGTAACAATTTAATATTTCAGATATCAGAGATCAATTCCACAATCAATTCAAATATCTAGAACATGGTTATACATTGGTTACACCAAATAATCTTACCCAGCTTGTACCTGAGATAGAGAGAGAGAGAGAGAGCGCGAACACCTTCCTTTATCCTCTTTGACCAGGTGACATGGGGGATGGGGGAGACCACCCTCAAAAGGCTTAACCAGTTTTCTCTAAACTTCTCTAAACCTTATTTCCTTTTATTTTATCTCTCTGGATATGAGATATCTGTACCACTCACTTTGAGACATTTCAAATGACACCAAAAACATAACAGTCAATGATAAACATTCACATTAAACCATGTTCTTGTGTGAGTTCTTAGTTGTTTCTGAGAGAAAGTGAGGTTGTATGGGGAGGTCGAATGTTAATTAGCCAGCAGGGCCCATTTGTCTCATAGACCAGGCCCCAACCAGTATTTTCAGTCTTACACTGTCTATAAGTGCCTTGGTTAAGGTTGTGGAGAGGCTCTGCAAAGGTTTAGGGCCAGATTTACTAAACAGGGCAAATTGCTGTGAGACCCCAATAAAAGCAGGATGGGAGTGGAAAGTTCTGCAGGTGATTCACAGACAATGCACAAATCAAAGAACACAGAAGCAGCAGCTCATTTCCATTTAGACCAAAGCAATCTACCAAAAGCATTGTATCTATCGCAGTCATGTCAAGTGTAAAATGGGATAAGACATGCTTTTTTTTTGGCTTTAAATGATGGGGAAAATAGAAAATACCAATAAATTGACCCACAAACCAAAGTAAATCACTTTGCGTGATTTATTCAAATACTCTCCTCCCAAAAATTTCGGGTCTGAAATTAAGCTAAAAAAATAACAGTGTCCACGCCTATTCATTGCTAATATTTCACTGCGTGCCTTTAGTAAATCCAGACATTTTCATGCTGCCCTGGGTGCCATTAGTGTTGTAAAACACCACCTGAAAAGTGTTCAACTGAAGGGGTTTGCAAGGATTACTTGCTTTTCACAATACACAAAAACACAAGCGTCCTTACAGAAAGTTTTTAGCGGACTGTCATTAGAATAAAATATTTTTTATAACAGTTCACAGTTCACTTTATTAGCCATTTGCAGTGTAAAACTGCAAACTGTAACATTTCTGCATTTCTTTAACAGAGGAGCTTCGCAGGTTGAGGGATGAGTACCTTGCTGCCAGTGAAAAGGAGAAGGAACAACTTAAAAAGAGTTATGAAATGCTGCAAATTCAAAGAGCAACGGAAGAGTCGTTAAGCGAAGACTGGGTGATGGATAACTCTAAAATCTGCCCTTCCTGTTACATTAACATACAGGTCAGCAACTACTAGCTCATGACTGCAAACAGACATTTCACTTGTGTGGTCCTAAAGGTGTGATCCTTAGAAAAATAATTATATTTTCTCTTTTTGTTGACTGAGAAAAACAATAGACACAGAAGCAGAATTATTGGGGCCTTGTATACAAGACACGTGCATGATCGGATTTGATCCTAAATTCCATCAATTTGTTATTCATTAAAAGTGAATCTAAAAATACGGTAAACAATACTGCTTGAAATGTAGAAATCCATCAGTTATTGTAATCTGACACTTTCCAAAAACTCCCTGACTTTTTTTTATTCTTTTTTTTTTTAATAGAAAATAGAGGGCTGTAACAAGATGACCTGCTCCTCTTGTAGTCAGTATTTCTGCTGGATCTGCCTTAAAATTCTCGACAGAAGGGACCCCTACAGCCACTTCAGAGACTCGCTGTGCAACCAGGTAGACATCGACGAATAGTGGCTTTTGCCTATACGTTAACTAAAAAATATGGCAGATGTTTTTAGTTTGTGTTTTGTTTGTGTTCAGGTCTTATTTTGTAGTTTCTCACAGACATGTTTCCTGGTTATGCCGTGATTCCCCTGTTCCACATGTGATCTTGTAATGTGTTTCCTTTGCTCTGAGGTATCGGGTCCGATACTGTGATTGGGTACTCATTAAAATGCTCCGATACCAACATTTGCTTGTGACAAAAAAAAACAAACAAAAAAAAAACACAGACAATAGAGCAAACAGAGAGCAGAATGGATATATCAGAGAAGGATGTCTATGAAGTTAATGTATCGAATTAATAGAATGTTAAACAAATGAAATATTTATACATAGCTGCTGTGCACGAGCTGATAAGCGAAACACGGAGTGGATTGAGAGCGCAGTGGCACAGACGCGCAAGCTTGTCGAGCACGCATCCCTTTTTCATTGACATCGCTGGAAAGTTTGTAGTTCGGTCGGATAGGGTGATAGCAAAAAAGTAAAATGAGGAGCATATTACTAACGTTAACTGACAGTAAAGAGAGTTGCATGATCTTGATTGATGATCGTTCACTCAGCATACATGCGTCATTTGAATTAAAACTAAATCGTATGCAAGTAAAAACATGAAATGTTACATGATTTATGTATCTACCTTATTTTTCAATGCAGAAGTAAGGTGTTTTCTGTGAATGTGCGAGACTTTCGCACTTTCGCGAGAATTTATTACCTGCTATAGGGAAATAACGAGAAAATATATAGGCTTTCAAAGTGCAGTAAACTGTAAAATAGTACATTAAAATAATAAAGTAGGGAATGAATAACATGTTGCAATATCAAGCCGCATAACAAGCTGTTCTGTACAGCTAAAAATAACAGGAAGCGAATTACGCCGGAAGCCAGACACATTAAAAAGTACAAATGACCTTGCCGCGCTTACCTGAAAAATAAGGTGGAAAGCGAGTGGTTCTTTATATTATTACAGAAAGGCGGTAATCCCAGGTAATCCCAGGTAATCCCAGAATGCTGCCTCAGACAGCATGTGAATAGCATATTGAATCTTGTTCTCTTTCATGTCTTCATGTGCTTGAAAGGACAAATTCACACAAAATTATGTCAAAATGCCCATATAGGCAAGTCTCCTTGTCTTAAGTGAACGTAAACAGTTGGACGCCTGCAGCTCTTAAAGTGACAGCAGCCTAATAAACTTACTGCTGTCTTTGTCCTCAATATTAAACTAACAACAAAAGAGAGAGAAAATCGTTCATTGCTCTTGACTGGTTGAGCCCTGCTGGAGCAGCTCTAAATGTTCACTGTGCTATTTAATTAAAGATAAAATATGATAGAGAAATAATATGAACAGTGAAAGTAACAGAAGCTCCTACAATAAATTTTATCAGGCATAATTAGGCATGAAAATAACTGAAGGAAATATGTATTTGCTGAGCCAACTAATTTGATTCATATTCTTTTGGTTTCTCTTCCCATTTTTTATTTTATTTTTTTTTATTAAAAATGCAATGAAAATACAGGTAAGATGATCTCGGCAAGTAAAAAAAAAACAGTGCATCCCTACTTTGCTATATGTGTTATGTTTTCATTGGTTTATTCTACTCATGTGTTTCTATGTTCAGTTTAGTCATTAGCTTATTGTTTGATTATTCCAGGTGTTCCTTGTTATGTGATTAGTCCATGTATATTTAAGCCCTCTTGTTTGCCTTACCTTGTTGTGTATTGTTAGTGTCTATCTGCTGCTGGTGAGTCTCATGTTTCTTTGCCAAGTCAAGTCTTTGCTTGTGTTCATGTTTGGATTGAATAAAACTGCTTGTTGGTTCTTCAACTTGTCTACAGTACAGTGAACTGATTTGTGACTGCAGATATCTGATTGATGAGCTATATATATTTCAAATCACTCATATGAACTGAAACTTTCCACTAGTGTTGAAGTTAATTAGAAAATTAACAATGATTTAACAATGAGAACCTTTGTAACTATTAAAATGAATACATAAAAATGGCTAAGCTTCATCACTACTGACACGCTGATGACACAATGTTTTTTTTAAATCTAATTTTCAAGTGGCATTGCATAGGTTACATATCCATGTGCCATCAAAGGAACATTTATACTGTTTTTGTTTATATTTATTTTACCTTGCTCTAATGTATTTTCTGCACATAGTGGTATTCATAAAGTGTATTGTGTAAGAACAGAGAAACCTCTGGAAAACTACAGGCTATTCCTGCGAGATTTTCATTTCCTGCTGCAGCAAAGCGTCAGACAGTTCTGTTTGACCCTGGACCGACAGTGTTCATGAGCCATTCCTTCACCAGACCTACTGCTTATGCATGGGTCCAAAAAGTTCCAGTTTGTTCATGTCTCTCCATAAAAGATTCTTCCAGAACTCCACAGGCCTATCCAAAAAAACAAAAAACAAAATGGGATCAATAATTATGACAGCTAAAAAAGCTATTGTTATTACATTACATTATATATTGTCTTTCACTTTCAACTAAACTGAAGTAGAGTTTTTTTTAAATTTTATTTTTATCTACTAGATCTACAGAAAAGCTTACATTTGTAAATGTCACGGCTCTGGATTTTGGGGTTATATTTATTAGCTTTTAACTGATTAGAGGCAAATATCTGTTGCCTGTCCACATTAGGGGTTTCACTGTTTTGTTTTCCCTGTGTTGCCTGCCTGTTTTCTAGTTAGTTTCCTTGGTGGTTGAGTAGTTCTACACACCTGTTCTGTTTTATCTTGATTACTCTCCCAATATATTTAAGTTTATATGTATTCTCAGTTCATATGTCCAGTATCGTCTTTATTTAACATGGTTGTGTTAATGTTTACTCCTACAATTTCCTGAGTGTTTCTTGTGGATTTATTAAAGACTGTTTTTGTTCTCTTTTGTCGTGTGTGTTACTACAATAACCATTCCTGACAATGTAATTTTGCTGTTACAGTTACTCTAAAATATTAGCCTATTAGATTCTCCATCAGTCTTATAGGAATTAAAGACAAAAACAAACTTAGTTTCACTTTCATTATTTGCTTATTTTGGTCACTTGTATTGCTTTTATTAGATATTACAATGTGTGCTGTTTTATTTTCACAAGTACTTTTTTAAATGTTAAAGGATGTTGTGAAGAACAAAGCATCGAGACTGAGAAACGCAATAAAGTTTTTATTGTTTATCAATTATTACCTGCTGTATGTTGTGTAATGTGTTAAGTATACGTTAAATGTTAGTGATTTTACATCACTGTAATGCACTCCCTCTGAATAAAGAAACTTTAAAACATTTATTCATTTAGCAGACCCATAACAATTTAATAATGTGTTTGGCAATAATACCACAGACCCCAGAAGTACCAAGCAATTTTTCTGGATTTTGTTTTTAGTTGAGCATGTTTGACTACGCAGTAAAAGCATGTGTGGTTATCAACTGCATAAAATTATATATATATATATATATATGTTTAAAAGCTAGATAGCACATTCTATAGAAATATCAAAATAAGGTGATTCAAATAAGTTTTTCAATGTTATCATCAATGGCCTTTTAAAAGATTACATAAATCATATAAAGAACCTTTTCTTCAACATTGTAAGTTTGAAACTGGCTCAAGTAGTTTCCTGATCCTGTTCCTTCCCCAGTTCTCCTAATATTTTCCTGTTATAACTATACTCTTCTCTAAGTAAAGTGTCCAAAATAAGAAAATAACAATGAAAGTGAAACTTAGTTTGTGGAATTTTAAAGTATATTGATGTTACCAGATTATTTTTTTCCTATAAGACTGATGGAGGCAAATCTAATAGGCAAATATTTTACAATAACTATAAATTCCGTTGCGTGCATATGAACTGATGTTAAGTTAAGTAAATGTCTGCCCAGTCTCAGTGTTTGTAGGGTTGGGTCTTTGTAAGGCACACAGTGTCAGGTAATGAGACAATACCTCACAAAAACATACAAAGCACTTGCCTTTATTCTAGAGGCCCATTCAAAAGCACCACAACCTGTCTTGCTGCTGCAATCCCTTTGGCTAGAATAGCAGACACTGGCTCTGAATAGGCCTCTCTTGTGGTGTGGAAAGGTTGCTGCATCTTACCCAACCAGTCCATGTGCGCTAACACCACTGCACTGCTGTTGTGGTGTACCACTGTCATACAGAGAGCAACCCAAATCTACCAAATACCCATCTGGCTAAGAGGAACCAGGTATAAACGGATCTTAAACTGCTCTTTGACATGATAGCTGTGCAATATACATGTATTTTTTACATATTGAATTGTTTTCAGGCGTCATTCAGAACATGGTGTTTAGAATGCATTATGCACTACATTATTTTCCCTGAGTTACCAAGCTTAAATAATTGGTCCCTTGTCAAATTTTAGGTTATTACTATGGAGCTTATAATATGACAAAATTATTTGAATTTTAATTGTGTAAATTTGAATTATTGACAAGTGTAATCTAACAAAATTAAATATTATGTGGAATTTTAAATAGTTCTGAATTTGATTTCTTTAAACGAATATTGAACATTTGAAATTTAACGAATTGAAATGTTTTTATGGCTCCATAATAACCCTGTAGTGCTGAAAAGTTAAAAATAAATAAATAAATATATATATATGTAAAAAGTATATATATATATACAGTGCTATGCATAAGTTTAGACACCCATGCTAAAGTTGACTAAAAAGAGGAATAAAAAATCATCTTTTGGAAATTGAACTTAATGCCTTAATTTTAACAATTAGGAAAAATCCAACCTTTAAGGACACCAATTTTCTTTGTGAATGAATAATGTATCATAAATAACTAAATGTTCTTCCTTAAAATACAGGGTGCATAAGTTTGGACACCCCTATGTTAAATTCCCATAGAGGCAGGCAGATTTTTATTTTTAAGTATTTTTATTTATTTATATTTTTTAGGATACTATGCATCCTGATAAAGTTCCCTTGGCCTTTGGAATTAAAATAGCCCCACATCATCACATAGCCTTCACCATACCTAGAGATTGGCATGGTTTTATTTCAGTTAGCCTAATAGCTAGTTTGATTTGCATTGAGAGATGATCTTATGGAAAGTACCCCATGCCAATCTCTAGGTATGGTGAAGGCTATGTGATGATGTGGGGCTATTTTAATTCCAAAGGCCAAGGGAACTTTATCAGGATGCATAGTATCCTAAAAATTTTTTTTTTTTAAATACTTAAAAATAAAAATCTGCCTGCCTCTATGGGAATTTAACATAGGGGTGTCCAAACTTATGCACCCTGTATTTTAAGGAAGAACATTTATTTATTTACGATACATTATTCATTCACAAAGAAAATTGGTGTCCTTAAAGGTTGGATTTTTCCTAATTTTTTAAATTAAGGCATTAAGTTCAATTTCCAAAAGATGATTTTTTATTCCTCTTTTTAGTCAACTTTAGCATGGGTGTCTAAACTTATGCATAGCACTGTATATATACTGTATATATATATATATATATACTAAAACAGATATTATGTCGATAGCAAATATTATTATTTATGTGCTCAAGAGCGTATTTAAGTAATAAATATTCATATCACTTCTCTGCTGGGTATTTTAAAGGTCCCATGACATGGATTATTTTATTATTTTATAATGTTTCCTGGGGTGCCCTTATAATGTTAGTATGTTTTTAAGATCAAAAATGTTAATAATTTAGAAATAAAAAGCATATTTCCTAGCCTGATTTTAGCCTCTGATTTGAACGCTCTGTTTGAAGGGGCGTGTCTGCTGTGAGACTTCAGTGTAAACGCCCACTGCTGTGATTGGCTGACATGCTTGCATATGAAATAGCTAGCATTACATGTGGAACTCTCTCGAATACTTTTACTATTACAGCTATGGCCATGTCCCAAATGGCGCATTTTATGCGGACGTTCGGTCTCGTGGACTTAAATTGCGCGTGCTTGCCGAGTCTACGAGTCCGCCGTAAGCCGTCCCATTCAGCATTTTAACGCTCTGAAGTGTGCTCAGCAGTGCTCCCTTTGTACCCTTGAAGCGTAGAACCGAATGTCAGGGCTTTACTGAGTCATATGTAAAACATAGTATGAATATTGATACCTGTAAATTCATCTGAAACTCATGCACATTTTCATTATGTGTTAATATTGTAATCTTAGTTCAAATGGAACATTATGTATTATTATGTACAACTGTATACATCATTTAAATAAGCATGATGTATCTAATGCCCAGGTGGCATGTACAATATCAAAATATAGAACTGTAAAAGGCTGTGTAGTTGACATGGAGATAAGACGTCGGAGCACAAAAATGTGATTTCTCCTGTCCAACAACAACCAGACCGTTATTTCCGGCGTGACAATCGAGTCTGTCCCAAAAATACCTCTCAATGCGCCCTTGTAGACTTGCGCCAAGGGCCTTAAAGGTCTGCACTACATAACATCACCAAAGTGTGGACTCTGAGGAAGTCCACAAGTCCGGAGCCATTTGGGACAGGGCCTATGTTACGTTTTTACTATTACAGCTATCGAGATTAACAAATCGTGATAAGTTTTTTAAGTATTTAGATCTATTCCCATCACATAAAAGGTTGCAGTGATGAGCATTGACAGCCTGTTGATTGCGTGAATTAAGATCTTATCATTGCAACACAGTTTCTACACTCTCACTAATGATTTCACCAATGCAAACATGAGGTAAGTACAGTAAGAGCTTCGTTGTGCAGCGTAACAGCGACATTTATTTCATAACGAGTTTTGGCACTTAGTGTCCAGATAAACTCGCGCTGTGTGATTGACAGCTTGGGCGATTGGAAGGGGATTGTTCTTTGATCGCTTTCTGTATATATTTTAATCACAGTTTAAATAAGATTATTTTCATCCTACCAAGAGAAATGATGTCAAGTTGATATTTTAGTCACTGGCTTTATTTACTGATGCATAAACAGTATTGAACGATTTTGAGAGAAAGATTATCTGTCTGAACTTGAACAATTACACATCAGACTTCACATAACCCACTGGTTCTTCAGAGGCTCGGATGAAGGAACTAAAAAAATACTTTTAGTAGTAGTAGTAGCCTTTATTGTCACTTAGTCACCCAGCGAAATTAGCCATCAACCTGTCCATACAAACATACATACAACATGACAAGGGGGTCATATTTTTGTGTTCATTTGTACATCCAAACACTGAGCAACTGCCATGCTTCACTGCCATGCTTCACTCAAGCCATGATGTCTCTCGAGGAAAAAACAATATCGCGCTCGCGCAGCTCATTTTCTCATGGGCGGGCCAAATTCTCTTTATAGAAAGGGGAGGTGACCTTTCCCCTTATGACGACATAAAGGGAAGATTAGATTCGCCCGTCTGAGCTTTCATTTTCTCAAAAATACCCAATACACCTATCAAAATGTCTAGCCACTGGGGGACCATAGGCAGGCTAGGGGAACTCATATTAATGTTAAAAAACCTCATAAAGTGAAATTTTCATGTCATGGGACCTTTAACCCTTTCACGCATAGTGGTCACTACAGTGGACAGCTATTAAAAAAGCATTTTCTTGAATTTGCACGGGTTTTTATGGCAAAGTTGCACATCAGCCTCTTCATTGGACCCTGGTGCATCATCCTATAAATTGCAACCAAGTGGCAAGCCGTTGTGTTTAGATTTTTTCCCCCTCCAAACCAAGATGGCCAAGGGTCAGTCAGACATGCCAAGTTGCTCCGGAATATCCACCCATTCCTTCTATCCTAGGAGACTCTTTTAGGTAAAAAAAAATATTGCGAGCATCAAGCAATATCTAATGAGTCATATCACAGTAAAATTTTCCAAGTTTTGATTTTTAGATTGAGAGAAAACTCTGATTAATCACATGTCCACTGTAGTAGACGTCATGCATCAATTGCTATGTTTCAGCTACAATTCATAATTATAATGTGAATATTGTTTTTGAAACTTAAAACTTAAAAACTTAATCTGCAGTGACTTTTTTTACTGTAAATAAATGTATTTGTATTATTAGAATGTAATTTTCATTGACATCGAAAAAAGTCATGTGATTACATAATGTATGACACTTGTAATGCATTACTTTACTTGTTAGATCAAAAAGTAATCTGATTTCGTAATGCATGTTATTGTAATGCATTTTTTTACTCATAACATCAAAAAGTAATCTGATTACGTAATGCATGTTACTTAGTCTAGATGGAAATAGGGGTCCACGCGCACCCCCCCCGGCTTTTTTTATGCCACCTGATTTTTTTAAATCTTTAAAGTGTCTATTTTCAGAATCTGCCAGGTAACAAGCTGAAATAATGTCCCAAAGGCTTCATTTTTAACCCTTTGCTGCACCCGACCGGAACCCGAAAAATAAAAAAATTATATAGAAAGTGGCATAACATTCGAAGTAAACAACATACAGAGACAAATGAACACATTTTCCCATACAATTCTGACCCCAGGAATTGAATGGAATGGTTATTTTTGACATTTGAAAACATATTGACCCTATTTCTGGACAAAAATAGCAAAAAATGGCCAAAAATGTGTAGAGGATCAACTATTTTCATTTTCTCAAGCGCATAAGGTGATTTTTTTTTTTCACAAACTGTTATTTCTTTATCATTCAAGTGTCTATTTTAAAATTAAATTGAGTACCAAGCTGAAATAATGTCCAAAATGCTTTATTTTTAACCCTTTGCTGCACCCGACCGGAACCCGAAAAATCCCAAAATTATATAGAAAGTGGCATAACATTTGAAATAAACAACATACAGAGACAAATTAACATATTTTCCCATACAATTCTGCCCCCAGGAATTGAATGGAATGGTTATTTTTGACATTTGAAAACATATTGACCCTATTTCTGGACAAAAATAGCAAAAAATGGCCAAAAATGTGTAGAGGATCAACTATATTTTCGTTTTCTCAAGCGTATAGGGTGATTTTTTAAAAAGAAATTTCACAAACTGTTATTTCTTTATCATTCAGGTGTCTATTTTAAAATTAAATTGGGTACCAAGCTGAAATAATGTCCAAAATGCTTTATTTTTAAACCTTTGCACCAAACCCGAAAAATCTAATGTGATATAAAGTGCCATAACTTTTGATGTAAACAACTCACAGAGACAAATGGACACATTTTTCCATACAATTCTGACCTGGGGAAATTGTTATTTGTTATATTTTACAACATCTTGACCATCTATGGTCAAAAACAGAAAAAAAAGCTAATTTGACACCATTTTTATTATACTAATAGTAGCCTGAAATGGGGTTTATTTTAACCTTTTACTGAACCTATCCTGAACCTGAAGAAATTGAAAATAGCTTTACTTTTGAGGTAAACAAAACAAAGCAAATTAACTTAAAAAGTTTGGGAATGTTGGGGCTTTGCAGTTGGCAGTTGGTGGCTGTCGGTTGGTACCTGCAGATCGCCATCTCCCACTGCTTTCTCTTTTGATTATTTATTTCTAATAATTTAAAACGCAGTGCAGCTGCACAGCGAACACAGCAGAGCGTCTAGCTCGCCCATTGGTTGTGCTGCAGCAACTGCACAACCTATGGCCAAGCGCCTCTGAAGTGATGGGCGCCAAGTCATCTGATTGGGTCGCACGTCAGAGCGCGCATAAATGGACGTGGCCTTAGTCTATAAAGGAAGCCCATTCTAGCCAAATAGCAGATTTTATCTCCTTCAGCGACTCTTCACGACTCTGACCTCCTCTGAAGCTTTCGCCGTCGAAACAAGCAATAACAGCTAGAGCAAGCCTTGCATACAGCAGACAGCGCCTTCAGCTCACCTCGAAGCCGCTTCTCTTCTGTCGCTGCTCTCCTGAGGCCATCCGGCGAGAAAAATGCTATATCCTTTTACTGCTACTGTTGTGTTCGCTGCTGCGACACTCAGTTCTAAAAGAGTCAAATTTAGTGAACGTTGTTTCAAATGCCTCGCCCCTTGTGCACCTCATGCGGAGCACGCATACACAAGGAAGATGGGCACTCGGAGTGCGCCACGTGCCTGGGACCCACCCACACTGAAGCTGCACTCTCTGCCGCAGGCTGCTCTCACTGCAAGAGCCTGCCCATCTCAACACTGCGGACGCGGCTAGCTCTCTTTCGAGACGGCGACACTGTCGCTTTCTCACTTTCTCACTCACTTTCTACTTCGCCGGTCCTGTTCACTCAGGCAGACCAATGCCCCCTCTCCCTTCAAGCGACAGGTCTCGTCTCCTTCGGCGGATCGCACGAAAAACACGACGACAGCCTCTCCATCGCTGCGCCTGAGGAAGAGTGGACAGGCCCAGCTGACCCCGCCTTCTCACAGTCTGGTGCTAGCGCTGCTGCTACCGGAACTAGGCTAATTCGGACACTGAGATGCTGCGTATCCTCACTGCGGCCGTTTCAGACCTCGGTCTCGAATGGGCCTCGCCTGAGGAGCCACCTAGAAGCAGGCTGGATGGATGGTTTCTGCCTGGGTGCCAGCAGGCCCCCGTCACAAGCCAGTGCCTTTTATCCCTGAGGTCCACGTCGAACTCACGAAATCATGGCGTGCGCCGTACTCAGCACGCACAAGCACTTTTACTTCCGTCACGCTCTCCTCTGTTGACGGCGCAGCAGAAAAAGGTTATGAGAAGCTGCCTCCGCTCGAACAAGCAGTTGCCACCCATCTATGCCCGCCCACTGCTGTTGGCTGGAGATCCAGAGCGGTTCACAAGCCATCCCTGGAGTGTCGAAATGGGTTTTGTACATTATAAAGAGAGATTAATCGCTCCAATTCCCTCGCAGACCCCCATGGTTTCAGGCGGTCATCGAGACCTCGTGAGAAGCAGCGTGGCAGAACGTAATCTTTATGGGCACAGTTATCGACTCTACAATGATGAGAGCGCGGCTCACACCAGAGTGCGCTCTCTCTATAAGGGGTCCTTCAGGGTAGGTGCGTGCATGCCCCTCAGGAAGTTTACTCGTCAGTACTCCAGCTAGGGTCCAATCTTATTAGTCTACCTATTACTGTCCATTAGCACAATTGTCCTGGGACTTATGTTCGGAGCGACCCTTATACTCCAGCCCCTTATTCATGAAACCCGACTCACGTCTGGTTACTGTCACTATGTTGGGGTTTGTTATGGCTTGTTTCTGTGAACCTCGGGGTGCTTCCCTAGGATCCAGTTGTATGCAGCCACTTGCTAATAGTGCGGCATTTTACATTGCGTCCCCACTGCGTATTAGCTACGTAATACGAAGTGACCGTTCTCGAAAGGGAACGTACTCGGTTACTAATGTAACCTCGGTTCCCTGAGAGTAAGGGAACGAGTATTGCATAGCCTGCCGCACTATTACAATCTGTCGGGATTTGTCACTTCAGTCGATTTAAACCTGCTATTTGGCCAGAATGGGCTTCCTTTATAGACTAAGGCCACGCCCATTTAGGCGCGCTCTGACGTGTGACCCAATCAGATGTCTTGGTGCCCATCACGTCAGAGGCGCTTGGCCATAGGTTGTGCAGTTGCCGCAGCACAGCCAATGGGCGAGCTAGACGCTCTGCTGTGTTCGCTGTGCAGCTGCACTGCGTTTTAAATTATTAGCTTCAATATTCTCGAGGAAAGGAGTTTCCCACTGAGTATTAGCTATGCAATATGAAGTGACCGTTCTCGAAAGGGAACCTTGATTTTCCAATGTCTTCATGTACAAGTTGGGTCTTAGCAGGACAACCTCTTTGCATTCAATCACATTCCTAAGAATGTAATCCTTTACCACACAATACGACTTGTTATGTGCTGCAATCTTCTGGGCCTGCAGGCTGTCAATGTTGTCTGCTGCCTTTTCTGCCCTCTCCCTTCCATGCTTATGGATTTGGTACTCTGTGTTGAAGTTGTTTCTGCATGATAGATGATACTTAGCTTCCATTGCAAAAAGGTCCTTGTCCTACACCTTGCGATAAAGAGCCTATTTCTTTAATTCCTTTGCCCTAGGTTCAATAACTTTCCAGGCTGGTTCCTTGTGTTTCCAACTCTGAAACTTTGCAAGCTCTTCAGTCTTGCCCTTGAACTTGGATTTTGCTTTGTCACAGAAAATGCAATGATTGGGAAACAAGAAGGAACACCTTCTTGGAGCTCCTTCAGATACCCTGGTAATCCAGAGTTCTCACGAGAACACAAGTTGAATTTGCTCAGCGAGTTACTCTGGTGTTGAGTAATGATGCTCATTAAATATGCCCATCGATCGGAGTTGCACCAGTCACATCGGCTTATCTGATATAGGCGGGCCAGAGGCGAGCTAAACAGATGACGACAGCGCTGTGACGTCGAAGTCATTAGTAAACATTGCAAGATGGCTATGGATGAACACCAGTTGTTTGAAACAGCTTTGGCTGCTACAATGAACGAGTTAGACTTGGCTTTTCTACCAGTTAGCTCCGTTGGTAGCTGGGGTTTATTGTTGTGATTGGTCGTAGTGTTTTCCAATTGCGTGCAGTGAGATTTTCAAATGCACGCTTGGTGCCGCCCCTCGAGCTGGGCGATTTTCATTAGTCGACACCAGACCATTAATCTTTTAGATTTAGGTCTGGATTTCCAGGCTATCCTAGCCTGACTTCGTCATACTCATATTCTAGGCAGAATGTGAGTCTGATACTGCTCCATAGGGATTTCATTATGAGGCGTGTCTTAAACGAACCAGGAAAAAACAACAACTCTGAACTCAATTGGATAGACCTCTACAACCAATCAGAGTAACGCAGTGAGCCACGCATAGTTGTCAACAGAGCTCAACTGCACACACGCAGGAAGAAGTAGTAAAGTAATGAGTAAAGTAATAATAAAGCACTCCCTGAGGGCGACCAAAGGAGAAACCACAATGACCACAGCATTTTCATTGCGTCCCATCTTCTTAGCGACCATCGGAGTCAGCTGATAAATTAAACTTTTGACGAATGCCTTAGGAAGGACGGCAAACACATCTTTACGATCGACAAATGCCTTGATTGCGGTTCTCTGTTCGTCTTTTAAAATGAATGCGCTGTCGATTTATTTTACAAAAGACGCGATAGCGGAATCTAAACATCTCAATTCTCCTGCTGCAGTCGTCTTTGTTGAAAACCAGTTCAACCCAAGCGCTCTTTGGTGACGTGGGTGATTACGTAACCGCAGATCATCTGTCCATCATCGATTAAAGCCCGCCCTGGCAATTTGATTGGCCCGGCCTTCTGGGAGCCGGGCATAATTACTCCTCAACGGATCGAGTCCAGACCGAACTTCCCGACCAAAAAATGTTGTGGGCGGGGTTCGGGCTGGCACCCAGGCTAAGGCTATCCTTCAGATTGAATTGACAGAGATTTGACATGGCGCAGAGAGTCCTTTTTCAATGATGATTCTCCAGATGTAGAAGCCTTTGGCACTTGTAAAACAATCTATTTTCCCTGTAAAGCTTTTATAGCAGTATTGGTAATAGCCAATTGTATTCAAAGGCAAGTCCTCTAATGTTAATGGAATCTGTTCACAAATATCCATCATGCGGTATGGTGAACTGGCTGCTTAACAGAGTCTCATATCTCGGATACTGTGTAGATATGACAGCTTCTCGCTTTCCAAAAGCCTGTGATTATAGTAAAAACTGTTGAAAAATGACTTATGACTTAGTTATGACTACAAAGGTATATCTTAATTATAGTTTCAAATACGTACTGAAATTGTTCCAAAACAGAGAGCAGTGGGAGATGGCGATCTGCAGGTACCAACCGACAGCCACCAACTGCCAACTGCAAAGCCCCAACATTCCCAAACTTTTTGTTTACTTCAAAAGTAAAGCTATTTTCAATTTCTTCAGGTTCAGGATAGGTTCAGTAAAAGGTTAAAATAAACCACATTTCAGGCTGCTATTAGTATAATAAAAATGGTGTCAAATTAGCTTTTTTTTGTTTGCTGTTTTTGACCATAGATGGTCAAGATGTTGTAAAATATATCAAATAACAATTTCCCCGGGTCAGAATTGTATGGAAAAATGTGCCATTTGTCTCTGTGAGTTGTTTACATCAAAAGTTATGGCACTTTATATCACATTAGATTTTTCGGGTTTGGTGCAAAGGTTTAAAAATAAAGCATTTTGGACATTATTTCAGCTTGGTACCCAATTTAATTTTAAAATAGACACCTGAATGATAAAGAAATAACAGTTTGTGAAAAAAAAAAAATCACCCTATACGCTTGAGAAAACGAAAATATAGTTGATCCTCTACACATTTTTGGCCATTTTTTGCTATTTTTGTCCAGAAATAGGGTCAATATGTTTTCAAATGTCAAAAATAACCATTCCATTCAATTCCTGGGGTCAGAATTGTATGGGAAAATATGTTCATTTGTCTCTGTATGTTGTTTACTTCAAATGTTATGCCACTTTCTATATAATTTTTGGATTTTTCGGGTTCCGGTCGGGTGCAGCAAAGGGTTAAAAATAAAGCATTTTGGACATTATTTCAGCTTGGTACCCAATTTAATTTTAAAATAGACACTTGAATGATAAAGAAATAACAGTTTGTGAAAAAAAAAATCACCCTATGCGCTTGAGAAAATGAAAATAGTTGATCCTCTACACATTTTTGGCCATTTTTTGCTATTTTTGTCCAGAAATAGGGTCAATATGTTTTCAAATGTCAAAAATAACCATTTCATTCAATTCCTGGGGTCAGAATTGTATGGGAAAATATGTTAATTTGTCTCTGTATGTCGTTTACTTCAAATGTTATGCCACTTTCTATATAATTTTTGGATTTTTCGGGTTCCGGTCGGGTGCAGCAAAGGGTTAAAAATGAAGCCTTTGGGACATTATTTCAGCTTGTTACCTGGCGGATTCTGAAAATAGACACTTTAAAGATTTTAAAAAATCAGGTGGCATAAAAAAAGCCGGGGGGTGCGCGTGGACCCCTATTTCCATCTAGACTAACTTGTAATGCGTTTTTTTACTCATAACATCAAAAAGTAATCTGATTACGTAATGCATGTTACTTGTAATGCGTTTCTTTACTCATAACATCAAAAAGTAATCTGATTACATAATGCATGTTACTTGTAATGCGTTTCCTTACTCATAACATCAAAAAGTAATCTGATTATGTAATGTGCGTTATTGTAATGCGTTTCTTTACTCATAACATCAAAAAGTAATCTGATTACGTAATGCATGTTACTTGTAATGTGTTTCTTTACTCGTTACATCAAAAAGTAATCTGATTACGTAATGCACATTACTTGTAGTTAATTACTTGTTAGATCAAAAAGTAATCTGATTAGGTAATGCATGTTATTGTAATGCATTACCCCCAACACTGATCATTTCAAATGAGATTGAAAAAACGTATCGCTAGGTTTTCTCAGAGGAGGGCTATGTTAGAAATGTGCATGTCCATCTTGAACATAATCAGAATTATCAGCTAATAAGGGTAAATCCCCATACTCTGGTGCAATGGAGGGAGCATCTGAGTGGTTTCCACAGTTGTACCTTGACAGGCTGTAGAAAATTCTGATGGAATCACGTCCTCATGTTCTGATATCTAAGATACGCGAAGGGCAACTTGTATGAAGTTGTATGAAGCCTTTGCAATATTTTGCATTTATATTTTTTGTATATATTTTATAGTTTTCACATGATTTGATATAATTGTATTGATTAGTTTGTTAAATTCACATACTTTATCTGTTTGATTATTGTCTTATATTTAATACAGTATATCTTCAGTTTAAACCATAACCGCATGCTGTCCACTCAAGTGGACATCTGAAGATCTCTTTGAAAAATTTGTAACAAAATAAAATAAAAATCAATTCTTGTTTTTCATGTCCTAAGAGCAATAAAAACACATATGAAAAAAATCCTGACTTTGGTTATAATAATTCATGCATGAAAGGGTTAATACATTTTTGAAGTAGGCTACTGTTATATTGCACAGATTTACAGCAGTGATTTTTTTAATAGTTAGGCTACAGCTATATTAATATTTTAAACTATTTTTATCCCGTTCACGCAGATTATAACATAAACACACAATGCGGGGGTGGATAAATAAATAATTCGATTTTTAATACCTGATGTCACAGTCACAGATATATACAGTAGCCTATATATTTTTTTCTTTTCAAAGGTTCTAATGTTCACTTATATCTTACCTTGATGCGATTTTTGTAGCTATAGTGTATTCTTTTTATTATGTACACAAATGGACCATGGTGAACATACAGGTTTTCAACCCTGTTTGAATATAAAACCGAATATTGAATAGGCCTATTACTCCCGCTCGTCATCGGCAGCTGTCAAAGTTGCCGGGCGGCAAGAATAATTCCTCCGTAGGCTAGACCGGTCTGAGCGCTTCAGACGCGCCCTTTCATATGGTTTAAAAAAAGTAGTTTAAAGAAATATACTTTCTGAAAAAAAAAAAAAAAAAAAAAAAAAATCTCAGTGACATGGCGGCCGTCGCTTGACTCAGCCCTGCAAACCTGTTGGTAGACAACTTAGTGGATAGTGTAAATATGCACTCAAACACTCTGGAGACCATCCCAGATGATGTCCCACCAGCAGAGAGGCTTTACCAGGGTGTCTATTGTGGATAATTAATTAAAATAATAATTAATTATTATTAATAATTCATATTTTTCATAAGTACCCTTTTCTGCTTTTTTAGAGCAATTCTGGAGAAAATGGGTCTGATGGGGGGGGGTACCCATACAGGCAAAAAAAAATAAAAAAATAAAACATGGGACACCTTAAAAAAAAATATATATATATAAAGTAAGAAAGTTAATACACACGTCTTTGCTGAAATGTATTGTGTTGTTGTTGTTAACAAGCCATGGTTAATTTGCTGCCTTAGGATTGCAAGTGTCCTGGGACAGGAGAGGGTGTGAGTGGGAAACCCACTGCTGAAACTTGGCCCTGTTTGTCCTCATGGATGAGGTGTTGGGACAGAGGCATTGCACTAACCCCCCTGTCCTCATTGCCTCAATCCCTGAGGACACACCAGGGCCGAGTTCAGCAGTGGGTGCCCACGGTGAGGAGGAGCCAGGGGCAGCTCCAGCAGCAGGAGCAGCATTTTGTGCAAATAATGCACAAAAATTCTGTGCATTATTTATTTTTATGCAATACATCGGCTTTGTCTTTCATCTTTTACATTGTCTACACTAATAAAGTGACATTGCCTATAGCAGGGGTGGGCAAACTTTTTGGCTCAAGGGCCACACTGGGTTTTAAAATTTGACAGAGGGCCGGCCCAGTAGCAGATTATGAAACACGATCTCATGAAAGTGCGTATCTATACCACAAATTTTATTTCTCGTGCCATTTATACGCCAAAAATGTTGTTGTTTTTTTGCGTGCATAATGCTACGCACTGTAAACCCCTTGGTTAGGATTAGGGGTGCGTAGTGCGTGCCTATTACACGCCATAAAGTGCGTATCATATGCACGCGAAAACTGCGTTTCATAAGCACTACAAATACAATTCGACTATACAAATTTATTTTAAGTATAATAAAATAAAACATAAAAAGCAAAGGCAGATCAGAACATTTAATGAACAAAACCGGGTTCTGGCAGACAGGGGAGCGTAGTCGAAAGCCGGGCGATAAAGGTCGGTAAACGGAATCGGGCAGGATACATCCACAAATCCAGAAGAGGAAAGAAACTAAATAGCAGACAAACCAAAGGAAAAACTAAACAGGTGTGCAAGCGGTTACCAAACATTTTTTTTCTCTGTGAGTTTCCAAAAAAGGAAAAAGCATTAACGTGCAACAACAAGTCTATGCGCTTAAGTCGCTGACTGTTTGGTTTCCATGGTGACGCGTCATTGTTACGTGACACCGCAGCAACAACAGCGCTGAATGAACGATTATCTGCTTTTATGTATTTTTTCCTTTTTTACATTTGTTAGCTATGGCATGAAGTATCTGATATTCCGATTGTCAAATATATGCAACACAATATATATATATAATGCAAAGTATTGCAAGAAAAAGGCAAAATTAATGCGATCTTAAGACAATTTTTTAAATACTTGACGGGCCGGATTAAACAGGCCTGTTCACACCGGGACGAATTTCGCGCGCGATATTCGCCGACGTTTAACGCCTCGTGACAATGTGAGTGTGCACACCGACGCGAAAAACGCCACACGTAAAAGCGTCATTTTTTTAAAAACGCCTCGGGTTCGTTTTTTTTATTTGACGCGCCGCGTCAAAAACTGTCCGACCAATGAGATTGGCGCTTTTTCTCACGTGTCTGGAGCTTGTGAAGTTACAGTAAAACACAACTTGGGAGCGCTCAAACACAAAACGGTCTTGCCGAGCACACATACGAAACGGCGAAGAAGATATATGCCAAGTAGCGTCTCTACACTGTTATACTGTCTATGGTCTACACTGCCGGGAAGAAATAAGACGAGGAAGATGCAAGGCAAGATGATTGTAGAGCTGCTGGTCTCGTTGGTGTCGGAACATAAAGAATGACAAACGCGACAGCGACTACAAAAATCTTGATAAAAGAGAACTGTTATGGAGTGGTATTGCACATTGTGTACCGGGGTATTTCTGTTTTACATTAAGCGGCATCTAATGTCAGGGAGTGAATTTGCATGTTCACTCGGCTCATCGTCAGCGAAAATCGCTTGGGTGTGAACGCAAAAAACGCGTTGAAAAACGCTGGCGAATAACGCGCGCTGATATTCGTCCCGGTGTGTAGGGCCCTTAACGGGCCGTATGTGACCCGCGGGCCGTAGTTTGCCCACCCCTGGCCTATAGCCAACAGGTCATAACCCAGCAAACACAGAACGTTGGCACAACGTAGCCAACCTTCTAACAACGTTTTATCAACATGGCCAAAAGGTTGCTATAAATACGTTGTGTGGTGAAGGTTGTTACAGCGTTGTCACAATGTTGACATTAAACCACCGTTCAGGGCCATTGCTTAAGGTTGTGCCTAGGGTGTCTGGACAACCACTGGACTATGTACTCGTCACTGCCCTGAAGCGCGAAAATCAGCCTTTTAAATTCCAACCACCTGTTGGGCTCAATTGTGTTCTCGTTCATCATCGAGCAAGGATACGTGAGTATTGCGTTTAATTTAGCCTACCTCAGCTATCAAACACAACCTACAACTTTAATTTCTAATGTGATTAATGTAGCCTCGCTTGCACTGTTTAGTTTGTCATTTGATTTTTCCGCTATCTCATTCGTTTCTTTGCTCCTCTGGATTTGTGGATGTTTCCCCGGTTACCGACCTTTCGGCTACTGTCTGCCATACAGACCCGGTTTTGTTCATTAAATGTTCTGATCTGCCTTTGCTTTTTATGTTTTATTTATTATACTTAAAATACATGTGTATATTCGTTTATTTTTTTTTATTATTTTTTTTTCACAAATGTATTACTTTTGGAAGTGCAATTTGATTACCATATGCAGTTTTAATAAAGTGGAATTAACGAAACCTTCTGTCATTTTTACTCTTCAAAGTGTACACTTGCAGGTGTTGATAGCCCCATTAAATAATAATATAGATAAACAATAAACGATAAAAAGTATATAATTATCTAACAAAATGCTAAATGGGGGATATAGCAGCATATACAAATATTGTCAGAACGTCGTCTCTCAGTTGCTGAATGTCGCGGAACAACGTTGCTACAGCCCTGTCGCGTCTTACAATTCTACGTTGTTACAATGTTGCGAGCACGTAGACAGCGACGTTGCCATAGCAGAAATGCAACGTGCCACAGACGTTGCCACAACGTAAATGTGTTTGCTGGGAAGTCAGAGAGAGCGCGCATTTAACATGTATACAAAGATAGCACTAAAAGATAGTGCTTCATTTTAAAACTATTAATTGCGACTATTGCTCAATTTACTATTGCAATCTCACTATTGCGTGTATGAAGCCACCCGTGAATATACTGCGTCCTGTACCTCATTTACTTTGACGGTAATTTTGCTTAATCGCAGACGAAGGCTTGGGACCAAGCAGAACGGCTCATAATAAATGATTGGACTGGTGATATTTATACGGGACTGTTTTTAGATTAAATGGGATTTTCCCCATATGGCAGGACCCATATTCGTGATCATAAACCTACCGGTCCGTACTTGCATGGGACAGTGCGACGCAGATAGACCTCTTCCTGTTTACATCAACACCGCTTTCCTCTAGAGTTTAGCGGTTGCTACAAAGGTTTCTCTATCTATCTCTTTCAGGTTACTATTCGCTCTCCTGTTACTTTCGAAATGTGTCTTTTTGTAATTTTACTTCTAGGCGGTAGAAATGCTGGCACGCAAAACAAAGAGCAACAAACACAGCAATGTTTATTGTGGCCTAAAAGTTTATGAAAGCTTTTGCAACAATTTGTCTACCGAAATAGCCTACGACCAAGGTAAGTGTTATGGCGAGGTGTTAAAAATGGTAGATTATGATCTAGTATACTGCGACTCAGTCCTTTGTGTTTTTGTTAGCAGCAGTTTAAACGCATTTAGTTAATTTTAAAAGTCTATTTTTTTTTTTCAATATAGGCTATATTAATCATAACCTAGACTTTGTAGTAAATAGGAACAGCATGAATCTTTCGTCTCAGTGCATGTGCAGTGAATCTTTTGTCAAGTCTTTTGTTTGGATTTGTTATTATGTTTATTTTATTATTAAGCTCACTGCAATTGGATCAAACTCTCCTTTGTTTTTGAATTCACCATACAAAACAAAAGGCACAGAACCCGGATCGTGACAGTACAATTGATATTACTTGGCATTTATAAACATTTATATGTTTCAAAATTTAAACTTTAACTGTTTAAAAAATATATTTGGTAAAAAAAAAAAAAGAAGAATATAAAGCATAAAAGCTAAAATACGACTAAAATGATGGACATGCAGGCTCTCATGAGTGTATCTATCCAAACAGAACACACTCAGGTTCTTTGTCTCTCCTTATTTAACTTTCAGTAATCATTTTGTGGCTTTTTATTTGTGTAGTTGTTTCTTGGAGTCAGCGGTGGAGTCCTTCATGAGGACGACAAACAAACATTTAGAGATGGAGAATTCAGGAATCAGGTAGAGCTACTCACATTTAAGTCACTATTAAAAGATCTAATGGCATCTTTTCATATAGCCGTATTACTAAATAAATACATACATTACAAAACATCCACGTAGAGATCAGAGCTTGAACTCTGAACAATACAGAATGATTGAGTGCCTTATTGCTTTTATAAACTTTAAACTTTTAAACATTTTTATACAAATTCATTAAGTGGCATGTTTCCGTTAGATGTAGTCCCAGACATAACAGCATGTTGCTATGCAACAAACATGGCATAACATTAAGTGACTTCTAAAAAATATTATTTTATATATTTATGATCTTTAAGGCCCGTCCACCAAGACAAATCAGAGCCCAGTTGTGTGTCCATGAAAAGTGAGCGGTCAATGGGATGCCCTCCAAAATTCAACGGTGAAGCCTTTCCTCCTGGTTACAGGTAATTAGATGACCTACAAATATAACATGGAAATTGTGAAAAGTCCCACTTTATATTAGGTGCTTTTAACTATTTACTAACATTTAAATTAATCTTTTTATACATTGCACTTATTGTGTACACACATGTTTTTACATTGTTCTTATATTCAAAATACCTGCATGTAATTACAGCTGTAATTCATTTCTGTTATTACATATACAATTACACTGTTAAAGGAGAACTCCGGTCAATTTTAACATTGAGCTCATTTTTTTGTACATTTGGAGTGCTGTCAATACAGAGAACAACGACAAAAATCGGTGTTGCCTACACCGAGTTATTCTATTTTTAAAATTTGCACCCTGTTGACTTCAATGGGACAAGTACTAAACCTGCTTTTAGCCTCTTAACATCCTTGATGTGTCATTACAAGTGCACAGAAAATGTGAGTGATTCCTTCAGAGTGAACACGAGTGAATCTGACTGCAGTAGATGTGAAAGAAATGTATAAAAATTATGTTATTTAAGCCAGCGCAAATACCTGTTTACATCCTGTTTTTCGGTTAAAGTCCAAAGTAGTCAATTGCCGAGTTCACGCGCATAGGTTTAGTTACCTATGATCACGCGCGTGAACTCGGCAATCGACTACTTTGGACTTCAACCGAAAAACAGGATGTAAACAGGTATTTGCGCTGGCTTAAATAACATAATTTTTATACATTTCTTTCACATCTACTGCAATCAGATTCACCCGTGTTCACTCTGAAGGAATCACTCACATTTTTTGTGCACTTGTAATGACACATCAAGGATGTTAAGAGGCTAAAAGCAGGTTTAGTACTTGCCCCATTGAAGTCAACAGGGTGCAAATTTTAAAAATAGAATAACTCAGTGTAGGCAACACCGATTTTTGTCGTTGTTCTCTGTATTGACAGCACTCCAAATGTACAAAAAAATGAGCTCAATGTTAAAATTGACCGGAGTTCTCCTTTAACCCTTGTGCATCCTTGAGGACATTTTTGGCTTTTTCAGTTTTGTTTTTTTGATCACTTTGCCTGTGTTAATGCTAACTGCATAAAATTTGGCACGGGTGTGTATTTTTATTGGAATTGTACTATTTCATCATCATTTTCTTTAAAAAATTAATTTTGCACTAGTTACACAAAATACTTCCTCTCAGGACCTTAAGGACAAAAATGTCCCCATTGAAACCCATTAAAACTGCATTTTTTAATCCCTGTGCCGTTTAACTATAAAATGATGCAATCTTTTTTAATAGGCTTTCATTCTGTTGGCAAGGCTTCAAAATTGACATTTTTACCATTTTTTATCAGATGGTGCCATTTTTTCAGGTTAGGCCTATAAAGCAAATACTCGCATTATTCCTGTTTTCTGCTTCGGCATATTATAGAGCCAACTGGATAAATTATGCAACGATAATTGTGTGGGTTTGTTGGTATGGATGTCTAAGTGTGGTTGGTATGTGTGTTATAAAAAAAAAAATGTGTTGGTGTGCATGTGTGTGCTTGTAATATTTGAGAGAGAAAAACTCAACTGCAAATCGAAAATTCAATCACTGTGTTCACCAGTGGAGTTTTGCTGGCATCCAATGGGGAAAGTCTGGTACTGCGCCCAAACAAAATCTTACTGAAAGCTCATTTTTTGAGATATCATCCTCAAATTCGGAACACAACCTGTTTAGATTTATGGCTTTGAATTTATATCAGTTTTAGAGTTCCAAATGTTTCATAAAATATATATTTTATATAAAATATTGATTATAATGTTCATAAATATTTTTCATAAACTTAAACTTCTATAACATTTTTTTGGTTGCACTTTTTTTCAATTTTTTCACTTCAACAACAATCTGCCAAGGGTCTTCTTTAAAATGAGACCAAACTTAAGTATTTGCTCCCAAGCATAACATTTTTATGAGAGTTTTTTGACTTGGACATTTTTGTCCCTTTTGGACCTATGAGTAAGTTTTTGTTTTGTTTTTATGTTAACTGCATTAATTTTGGCACAGGTGTCTATTTTTATTGTAATTTTACTATTTCACCCCCATTTCATTTGAAAAAAAAAATGTTGCACTAGTTACACAAAATACTTATATATATTTTATATAAAATATTGATTATAATGTTCATAAATATTTTTCATAAACTTAAACTTCTATAAAAAAAATTTGGTTGCACGTTTTTCACTTTTTTCACTTCAACAACAATCTGCCAAGGGTCTTCTTTAAAATGAGACCAAACTTAAGTATTTGCTCCCAAGCATAACATTTTTATGAGAGTTTTTTGACTTGGACATTTTTGTCCCTTTTGGACCTAAGAGTAAGTTTTTGTTTTTTTGTTACTGTTAACTGCATGAATTTTGAGCTATTATAGAGCCAGTTGGATAAATTATGCAATGATAATTGTGTGGGTGTGTTGGTATGGATGTCAGAGTGTGGTTGGTATGTGTGTTATAAAAAAAAAAAAGTGTTTGTGTGCATGTGTGTGTTTGTAGTATTGAGAGAGAAAAACTCAACTGCAAATAACAAAGCCAATCACTGTGTGACCAGAGGAGTTTTGCTGGGATCCAATGGGGACAGTTTGGTACTGCGCCCAAACAAAATCTTACTGAAAGCTCATTTTTTGAGATATCAACCTCAAATTTGGAACACAACTTATTTAGATTTATGGCTTTGATTTTCTAGCCGTTTTAGAGTTCAACTTGTTTCATAAAATATATATTTTATATAAAATAATATTCATAAATAATTTTCATAAACTTAAACCTATATAACTTTTTTTTGGATTTACTTATAAAAAAAAATTTAACTTCAGCAATAATCTGGCAAGGGTATTCTTTAAAATGATACCAAAGTTAAGTCTGTGCTCCCAAGCTTCAACTTTTTATGGCCGTTTTTTGACATGGACATTTTTGTCCTCTTTGGACCTATGAGTAACTTTTTTAAATTGATGCACAAGGGTTAAGCCTTCCCTTACACCTTAACCCACCCTTAAACCTACCCATACCACCAAACCTGTCCCTAACCTTATTATAACCCATATCCCACCTCAATAGCAGCACAAGTGTTTTGCAATACAAAATGAATACAATAAGTACATTGTACTTATTTTTTTTTGATGTAAGTACATAGTAGTCAAGGACACCTAATATAAAGTGTGACCAAATCAACTAAGTGGATGGAGTTGTTTAGAGACATTGATTATCTTTGACACATTATGTTCTCCAGCAAGTGTCACAGGTTAGTCATAAAACCTGGGGATTTTGATTGGGAGGCTGTTGATTTATCTGTCCTTTTGGCATGATCACATGCCTCTCATAACCCCTGCAATCACATCATTAGATAGAAAACAAACACAGGCGGTATGTTTTTCCTTGAAGTTTAAGCTCAGCACCTCAGTGGAACACAGTGTAATGTGACTTTTTACCAAACTGATTAATTTGAACTGATTAATTTGTGTAAATTCAGTTATTGTTTTGTCTTGTTGACTACATGTATACAATTGTTATGTAAAATACTGTAGTTTATTCAGGGCAGTCCTAAAAAAAAAAAAAAAAAACAAGAATTTATGATCCTTATTTAGTTTTATTTATTAACATTTTGCAGACTCTACAAGGGTTATGTTAACTTATGACCATACCTGTGTATATTAATTATTAAAATGACTGAATGACCTCTGAAAATAGGATAATATCTTTCTTTTTAAGGTCAGTCAACAAAGATATATCAGAACCCAGTTGTGTGTCTATGAAGAGTTACCGGTCAATGGGATGTCCTCCAAAATTCAGTGATAAAGGCCGCCTTCCTGATCACAGGTAATTAGATGGCAGTATAATTCATAAGATGAGGGGTCACAAACTTTTGCACAGTTGCACTACTGTGTCCACTACTCATATTATATGCAGCTTTCACAGTCAGTCATTTCACACGGACTACCTTACTTTTTACTGTTTACCTTACTAACTTTTTTTATTGTCAACTGTGTTGTAATTTGAGAATTAGTTGGTATTGATTGCCTCATTTTAGCAGACTTTGTGTTTAAGGGTTGTTACAAACGTGTAAGATCTTCTGCACTATGGTTTCTGATCACAACATTTATTCTCCTATGAATGTCATTATTACATATTATTGTTTATTTATTTCAGTGATTCAGCCTCCTCCACCACCAGGCTTGTCTGAAGACATTTTCATGTGTAAGACTTTAAAAATATGTTTTATGATTTTTCAGAGTCCAGCAGGAGTCAGACAGAGAAACTGGACAGATCAGCTGGAAAAATAACCAGACCATCAGTATCAGAGACAAAGAGTGAGACCATAATTCACATCTAAAAACAAACAGCATAGAACAAAAGTTCATTTCTGAATTCTCACAAATAGTGGCTTATTAGAGCCACTGAAGTTTTTTCCAAATCTCAGTAAACAAATTGTTACAAGGAAGATTATTTGGACTGTATACAATGATCAATTTGAATTCTGTATATGTTAATAATACTAATAATCTACTATTTAAAATTTATAGCAATGCATCTCAAGTCCACAATGCAGTTAAAACAAAACTAAAAATGAAGTTTCAGTGTCTGAATGAGGGAACCGCAAATCAAGAAAACCCGACATTCCTGAATGAGATCTACACCGAGCTCTACATCACAGAAGGTGAAAGTGAAGACTGTAATGAACATGAGGTGAGACAGATTGAGACACAATCCAGAAGAACAGCTATGGAGGACACACCAATCAAATGCAATGACATTTTTCGGTCTTTACCTGAACAAGACAAACCCATCAGAACTGTGCTGACAAAGGGTGTCGCTGGCATTGGAAAAACAGTCTCTGTGCAGAAGTTCGTCCTGGACTGGGCTGAAGGGAAAGAAAATCAGGACATCCACCTTATATTTCCACTTCCTTTCAGAGAGCTCAATTTGATACATGACCAAAAACTCAGTCTTTTAGATCTGCTTCACATTTTCTTCACAGAAACAAAAGAACTGGATATTTCCAGCAGTAAATATAAAGTGTCATTCATTTTTGATGGTCTAGACGAGTGTCGTCTGTCTCTGGATTTTCAGAGCAATGTGAGGTTGTGTGATGTGACTGAATCAGCCTCAGTGGACGTGCTGCTGACGAACCTCATTGCGGGGAATCTGCTTCCCTCTGCTCTCATCTGGATAACCTCCAGACCAGCAGCAGCGGATCTCATCCCCTCTGAGTGTGTCCATCGAGTGACAGAGGTACGAGGCTTCAATGAGCCACAGAAGGAGGAATACTTCAGGAAGAAAATCAGTGATCAGAGTCTGGCTGACAGAATCATCTCACACCTGAAGTCATCAAGGAGCCTCTTTATTATGTGTCACATCCCAGTGTTCTGCTGGATCTCAGCCACTGTTCTAGAGAAGATGTTGAGTGAAGCAAAGAGTGGTGAGATTCCCAAGACTCTCACTCAAATGTACACACACTTCCTGATCATTCAGACCAACATCAAACATGAGAAGGACTATGAAAAGACAGTGAAAGATGAAGACATGATTCTCAAACTGGGGAAGCTTGCTTTTCAGCAGCTTGTGAAAGGAAACCTGATCTTCTATGAGGAAGACCTGATAGAGTGTGGCATTGATGTGACAGAAGCATCAGTGTACTCAGGATTGTGCACTCAGATTTTCAGAGAGGAGTTTGGCTTGTATCAGGGGAAAGTGTACTGCTTTGTTCATCTGAGCATTCAAGAACATCTTGCAGCTCTATATGTGCATCTGTCCTTCATAAAATATAACATAAATGTATTTGATCTGGTTAACAAAGGAAGATTTTTGTCCAGATGTTTTAACTTTCTGAAATATAAATCATCAAAACAGATTTCATTATCAAATCTCCATCAGAAAGCTGTGGACAGGACATTAAATAGTAAGAATGGACATTTGGACCTTTTCCTTCGTTTCCTTCTTGGCTTCTCAATGGAGTGCAATCAGACTCTTTTACAATACCTTCTAACAGAGACAGGAAACTGCTTGCATAACAAAGAGAAAACAGTTCAGTACATCAAACAGAAGATCAAGAAGAATCCTTCTCCTGAGAAATTCCTCAATCTGTTTCACTGTCTGAATGAACTAGGTGACTGTTCACTAATGGAGCAAATTCAAGATTATGTGACAGCTGGAACAGTAAATAAAGTGAAACTGTCCTCTTCACAGTGGTCAGCTTTAATTTTTGTTTTGTTGACATCTGAGCAAGAGATGAATGTGTTTAAGCTCAAAGATTTTGTTGGATCACAAATGAAAGCTGATAGAGTTCTTGTAAAACTGCTGCCTGTGGTTAAAGCATACAGATCAGCTGAGTAAGTAACTTTATACAATTATTTAAATTGAGTTCTGTAGAGTTTGTTAAAGTCTAAGACATCAACATTTTTGCATGTCCATGAGTTTAATACATTACACTTGATTAACATTTGCAATAATATATTCTGAATGTCCAGTTCCCTTTTGAAGTGTAACTTTAACGCTGCGTCTTAGTGTTGGCGCTATGGGCAACACCCTCGGCATGACCTATATTTGAGCACGTGTACACACACCCCAATCCATTGGCAGACAACAGTCCATGACATCACACGTGTAGCATCCGTGCTTATAAAAGGGCGCCTAAATTACACATCATCAGCTTTTTTGTCTTTAGTAGACATTTGTTTTTTGTAGCACATGGCAATAGAGAACAAGATTTTCAGGAAGTTTGTTCCTCTGTGTCTTTGTTTTATGACACAAAAGGATACGCATGAACTGTGTTATCTGCCTAGAAGCGTGTTCAATTATTGAGGGAGCTGAATGAGCTCATTGTGAATTTTTTTTAGTGAAGAAGCTCTGCTCTCACTCTGTTTATGATGGTCACAGGTTGAGCTGGTGGAGGAGTTTGGGAGGTGTCAATTTCCCTGATGTCCTCTCACCAGTTCAGGCAATCTGCTGGATTCAAAAGCCTGCTCGGAATGATGCGCCCTCCTCTTCACAGTTGCCTTCTTCATTTTAATAGTCAATCACAAGTCTTGGGGTTGGTAATGAGGCAGAAAAAAAAGAAAATTCTCATCAGTTCCACTCCAGCATTTCAGCTGGGAGGTGTCAGAGGTATTACACTTACCTCCAAAAGCCCTTGTTGGGCTTTTTGCGCTAGTTGTAGCGACCTTTGCCGAGCGATAAGGACAGAGTTAGAGCAGGTTAACGTTTGTTTTAAAAAAAAAAGTAAAGAAATGAGCAGAAACCACTCACTCTGTTGCCTGCATAAAATAGCCTATTTTATGCAAACAGTAGCTATAATCGACATGAAGCATGGTGTATAGGGGTTTCGTTGGGCAAAATGCTTTGCATCCCATGCTCCTGTTTACCACCCTCTCTGTTTATTCATATCAAGTTTTAATTAGGTTTGCATGCTTTATTTCTGCACTCCCCAATTACTTATTGAGGTTTCAAGTAGGGTTTAATCTCCCCTGTTATTACCTTGGGGTATAGAGCCTGCTAAATGAGAGTTTCTGGGCAAACCACAATGTGTCCCATTTCTCTCGTTTGTCTCCCTCCCTTTATAATTCTATTTCAGGAGGGACATTGCTCCCTTTTGGATGGTGGCATACCTGAAGGTTGTTTCCTGTCCTTCGCAGTACACTCAGTTCGAGGTACTGACTGCTAATGTCAGAAAAGCTTTTCATGCTTCCTTCATTAGGCTGCTCCTTATGAGTCACTTACACCAGAATATGTTCTGCTTGGGGCACTGGCTTTAGGGAACAGAGCCACTGTGTAAATTTCCGCACAAATCACATAGGATGTTCTTAGGTGTTGACATGCTGGTTGACTCTGACTAGTTCCTCAGAGTAACTTATGTTACTTTTTTATATTCACATCCTGTGGGTAGTCATTTCCTCAGGATGGTGTAGTGGATATAGTGATGTTACATTTGACACTGAAGCTTCAAAGTGCATATCAAGTACGCAGTGCAATTTCTCATGAAGCTCCATGCCGGAGCGCGTATTGTTTTCAGAGAAACACGTGATCAAGGAAAGTCTCAGTGCTTCATGAGGCTTCATTTGCCCATCCCTAGTTCCACATAATGTCAACGCCAAGACACAGCGTCAAAGTTCTACTTTGAAAGGGAACGTTTCAGTTTGCGTATGCAACTTGGTTCCCTTAGAAGGGGAATATGATGCTGTGTCTCGTTGCCATACATACCATGCTTGCACGTCCCCTTTAGACAAAAAAAGTTGATTAAGTGTAACTTAGGCAGCCTTTTATATGCACAGGCACTCTGCTTGCGATGTCATGGACTGCGGTCTGCCAGTGGATTGGCATGTGTGTACATGTGCTCAGACACCGGTCACACTGAGGGCATTCACCATAGTGTCAAAACCAAGATGCAGCATCGCATCTTCCTTTTTAGAGAACCGGGTTGCATACGTAACATGAGACGTTTTTTGCTGAGTCCTGAGTTTGTCTGTAAACTGAAATAGAAATGAAACTCTGATTGTCAACTTGATCTGAAACTTCTGAGAATGAACTATAGGATTCAGGAGTAAAGCTTTAACGGTGTAAATTCAATCAATCTCAGCAATGTTTTGAAAAAATATGAACTTGTGATCTCACAGAACTGATTGGTTATCAAACAATTATATCCGTTAGGTTATTTATTTTATAGACAATTTTAATGCTAGAAAAATACTGTGTTCTTAACTAAGAAGAATGTGTCATTGTTCATGTTTCATTGTTCTCTACAGGTTGAACAGTTGTGACATCACAGATGAAGGTTGTGCTGCACTGACTTCAGCTCTGAGATCAAACCCCTCACACCTGAGAGAACTGAATCTGTCTGGGAATAAACTTGGGGACTCAGGAGTTAAGCTGCTTTCTGGTGGACTGGAGAATCTACACTGTAAACTGGAGAAACTGTGGTAAAATAATCTCTCTAAGAATTATTATGAACTAATATTACAGAACCAGATTTTGACTTTGACTTGAAAATAAACATAACACTCTTTTAAAGATCAGTTATTAGTGTCAAACAGACCAGTATAGGAAAAACTATGCTTTCACGCTATCATGAGTGATTAAACAAAAAACATGTCTTTATGTCACTGTCCCTCCAAATAACCATAACTTATGTCACAAATAACAGGGACCGGTTTTATGTGTCTGAAATAAAATCTAAAATATCTTACAAAGATTTGATGTCACAAATATTTTTTTCCACAAATTAGAAAAAAACAGATTAGGTCTTCCTCTGAAGTGCCTATGATAATGTGATCTGAGACTGCATTTGAACGGGTCCTCAAAAACATATTTTGCTTTAGACTTCAGGAATAAACTCAATGTTTAAAGCAGAGGTCTTCAATCCTGCTCCTGGAGGGCCACTGTCCTGCAGAGTTTAGTTCCAACCTGCTTCAGCACACCTGCCTTTGAATATTCAAGCAATTCTAAAGAGCTTGATGAGCTGATTCAGGTGTGTTTGATTAGGGTTGGAACTAAACTTTGCAGGACAGTGGCCCTCCAGGAGCAGGATTGAAGACCTCTGGTTTAAAGCATATTATAACAATCACATTCAGTCTGAAAATAAATAAATAAATGAAACGCTTCAGGTTCATCCAGTGTTTGAAGTTGGCTGGTTCTATTATATCATTTTATATTATAATCCATCCATTTTTCAAATGGCTATATCTGAAGGGTCATGGGGCTATTGTAATCATTGAATATAATATAATACCAATACTATTTCCCCCAAACATTGGAACAAGATTTATTATAACTTGACATGTTACTGGTTAAGAGGAAAAGTATTATACCGGTTTACACAGCAGGCATTAACAGTGCCTTGGCTTTTATATATACAGTGCTATGCATAAGTTTAGACACCCATGCTAAAGTTGACTAAAAAGAGGAATAAAAAATCATCTTTTGTAAATTGACCTTAATGCCTTAATTAAAAAAATGAGGAAATATTCAACCTTTAAGGACACCAATTTTCTTTGTGAATGAATAATGTATCGTAAATAAATAAATGTTCTTCCTTAAAATACAGGGTGCATAAGTTTGGACACCCCTATGTTAAATTCCCATAGAGGCAGGCAGATTTTTATTTTTAAAGGCCAGTTACTTCATGGATCCATGATACTATGCATCCTGATAAAGTTCCCTTGGCCTTTGGAATTAAAATAGCCCCACATCATCACATAGCCTTCACCATACCTAGAGATTGGCATGGTTTTATTTCAGTTTGCCTAATAGCTGGTTTGATTTGCATTGAGAGATGATCTTATGGAAAGTACTCCATGCCAATCTCTAGGTATGGTGAAGGCTATGTGATGATGTGGGGCTATTTTAATTCCAAAGGCCAAGGGAACTTTATCAGGATGCATAGTATCCTGGATCCATGAAGTAACTGGCCTTTAAAAATACAAATCTGCCTGCCTCTATGGGAATTATGCACCCTGTATTTTAAGGAAGAACATTTATTTATTTACGATACATTATTCATTCACAAAGAAAATTGGTGCCCTTAAAAGTTGGATTTTTCCTATTTTTTTTTTAAATTAAGGCATTAAGTTCAATTTCCAAAAGATGATTTTTTATTCCTCTTTTTAGTCAACTTTAGCATGGGTGTCTAAACTTATGCATAGCACTGTATATATATATATATATATATATATATATATATATATTATAGTATTCTCTCTTTGGTAATGAACCCTCTGCTTAATTCATCTGTGTTATGAACTGAAAGAGTTATAATATAATGTCTTTGTTCTCTGCAGGTTGAGGTATTGTGAAATCACAAATGAAGGTTGTGCTGCTCTGGTTTCAGCTCTGAAATCAAACCCGTCACACCTGAGAGAAATTGATCTGTCATGGAATAAACTAGGGGACTCAGGAGTGAAGCAGCTTTCCATAGGACTGGAGAATCTTCACTGTAAAATGGAGAAACTGTGGTAAGATCATGTCTGCAAGAATTAAATTTGAACTGGTCTTCAGATTCATCTTCACTCTCTTATCACATCATAAGACATCTTATGTTCCCCCCTTTTTTCCTTTATTTAAAAACAGTTGTATTATGAAACAACATTTACATAGAAAAATGTGACAACTGATAACTGAAGAGTTTTCTTGATTTATTCTTTATATTGATGTGGTTCTTGTTTTCTTATTGTCTTGTTTAATAATTATACTGTTTGTGTAAACATGATTTTATAATATAAATACCAGTTAGTGGATGATTGTCCACATTAGTTCTGTGACCCAAGTTATGTTAGCTGAGTGACATTATCAAGAACTCTGCTGTTCCATTTGCAGAATTACCAGCCTTGCATCCTCCCATTCTCGGGAGTTTGTACGCCTGAGTCGAACGTGGCAAGTCTGAATTACTAAGGACACAAATTAAAATTATTAATTTTAAATAAATTATATTTTAAAATATATTAAAATTAGTGGTGGGCCGTTATCGGCGTTAACGTGCTGCGTTAACGCGAGACTCTTATCGGGCGATAAAAAAAATATCGCCGTTAATCTATTCTCCAAGTTGGATTGGGAGCTGGCTCTATACTACACAAGCTATGATGACGCAATCTACCCGCGGCCGCGAGGTACACCCGGCTGCAACGTATCATATTCGTTGTCATCTTAAGTAAACACGGCTGAAAGTGAAAGCTGGTGAAAAAGATCGGTGCAACATCCATTATTTGGACTTGGTTCGGATTTAAGCCGTCCGACGAGCAGCAGCAAACTATATAGACAGAGTGTGTGGGGTAACAGTTCGGTAAGTTAACACATGACTAATCCGTTCTACCACCTCAAATTCAAAACGAAACATATCACTGAATCCCAGCGTGCGCGAATTATTTCCAATTTCCCAATATATCTTAGTGGTGTAGCACATAATCTCTGTCTGCGCCCGATTTTAAGAATCGTTGTTGTGTTTCTTTTTAACTGAAAAGACATCAGTTAGACAATATTCTAATTTTAAATTTGGGGTTTCATAAGCTCCAAGCCATAATAAACATTAGACCTACTTAAGTCTCTGCAGCTAGTGTATTTAAATTTTATTTATCTGCAAAATTATGTTGTATCCTTACAGTTTTGCACAATATATGTTCTCAAAACTACATACACCCTTTAAAAAAAAAAAAAAAAAAAAATTAGCAGTTGTTTAGCAGGGTCTGTGTATCCTGTTCTGAAATGGTTTTATTATAATATATATCGTTATCGCAAGAGGTAGGGCTGTAGTACTCGAGTCTGGTCTTGGACCCGGTCTTGGACTCGAGACCGTTTTTCTATGGTCTCGGACTTGTCTTGGACTCGATGGTATTCGGACTCGGACTTGTCTCGGTCTCGGCCACTGGTCTTGCCATATATGGCTTTTGGTCTCGACCGAGTCCAGGTGTCTTTATGATGTTCCCAGTAAGCACACATACGTCGCCGCGATATTAAAACAAAATATTATTGGAGGGAAAGTGAAACACTGGTCACCTAATAACTAGCTGCATTTCGGCTCTTTTTCGTGAGCCGGCGCGTTTGACTCAGCTCATTGAAAAGAGCCGGCTGTTTTGACTCACAATTTAATGGCTCTTTAAAAAATAAATGTTTTAACTCGCTGAAAGTCCACCGCTAGTGCAACGTGAATATTCACATTTTTAATTGTCCATAACAATCCGAAAACTTGCCTGCTTGCCTTGCACATCTAATTAATAGGCGGTGTCCTCCAATAGTAGCCTACTGACAGTTGGGATCATGACTTGCAGGTTTGCTTAGTGGCAAACTTTTTTCATTTGATTGGTGTCAACCGCCACCCTCCCGAATTTAATTAAAATATAATTTTTCATCACGTCATCCGCCCGATTCGCGGTTTATCCGCATCTCGAGTGTGTGTGTGTGTGTGAGTGAGTTGGCTTTGGACTTGTCTTGGACTCGACAAAGGTGGTCTTGACTACAGCCCTAGCAAGAGGCTGCAATGTATATCACAATATGGATTTTAGGCCATATCGCCCATCCCTAATTGATAGTAGTTGATAATAACATAGGCCTACGTAATGTTACCTACGGACGGTAACAGTACAGTAGTAACCTTTTACAGTCTATGAGTAGAACAGCTTTCTCAAGCAGTTTGTGATGCATTTTGGAAACAGGAGATGAGCCCCTGGTCTAATGCACCACCTGGCTTGAGAAACCCGTTCTCAAAGACTTACTTTTATAGTCATTATTTGGGTAGCACACATATTCTGAATACCTTCGGCAGAATTCAAATGAGCCATTTTAATCTAGATTAATCTAGATTAAAAAAAATAATCTATGCCCACCTCTAATTAAAATAGAAAACAATTATTTTAAATTAATAATAATTCGCAATATTACTGTTTTTTTTATGTATTTTTGAGTAAATAAATGCAGGCTTGATGAGCATAAGAGACTTCTTCCAAAAACCTTAAAAATAGTAATGTGTCCAAACTTTTGACTTATAATTTAGAAAAAGAACTGAAGCATACTTTTGTCATTGTTGCATGGTTTAAGGTTGCTATTAGTTTCTGATAATACATTTATTCCTTATATGACGTCATTGTTCTCTGCAGTTTGAGAAGTTGCGATGTTACAGATGAATGTTGTGCCGCTCTGGCTTCAGCTCTGAGATCAAACCCCTCACACCTGAGAGAACTGAACCTCTCCTGGAATAAACTAAAAGACTCAGGAGTGAAGCACCTCTCTGTAGGACTGGAGAATCCTCACTGTAAAATGGAGAAATTGTGGTAAGATTCACACATGACAAAGACGTGAAAAGAAAGATGCAGTAACAACCCTCTACAATGCGAATAAATCACTCTCTTATGCGACTAAATCTTTACTCTGGGCGACTAAATAATGTCTATCATTGGCTAATACATTCTTAGTTTACTTGCTGGTGTGTGTTAGAGGCTAAGTATAAGTTTAGCATATAAATATTTTTACTTGCTGAACACTCTGACTGAGCGCTTGAGAGTTTTGCTCTCCGTCAAGCGATCTGTACTATTTTAATGCAGCTCAATGGATGTGCAGCATACCTGTATTTGACGTACCGTAAACTCTAGTGTGAAGGCACATGACTCCCCAGCGCCTTGCTGTGAGTACTGTGTTTCTCACACACATGGAAAAAGAAAGAGAGAGCAAGAGAGTCTTACATGACATGCAGAATCGACATGCTACATGTAAACGTATTATTTGGAATTATTCAGCTTTTAAGAACAAGCAGAAGATATGGCGGTTTCTCCGGTAGTGAGCGAACACTGACAACGTTACAGAAACACTGAATGACCAACAATATCATAAGCACCACCACCAGTCCTAAATTCAGTTAAAATGACAAATATGCATAGATAACAAATTATAGTTCTAATAGTTTTATTTAGTTCTAATAGTTTTATTTATTTTAGTTTAGCTCTACTAAAGTTCTAGCATTAAATAATGCTTGAATATCATAATATCATAAAATAATGCTAGATTGACTGATGTTCAGAGTGTACGTTCCGATATAGAAAAGCTGTGCCATTTTACAAAGATAAACTGATGGAGGAATTATATTTATATATATATATATATATATATATATATATATATATATATATATATATATCAGTCTGGCGAGTAACCCCAAAAAATATACTAGCCAATGGCGATTCTATTGCCAAGGTTTACGTAGAGGGTTGAGTAAGAAAGCAAAAATGTTAGAAACAATATATTTGAAAACTTATTTTCAAATTAGGGTTCTAATTTTACTCTCTTTTTACTGTTAATATAAACATGATTGGATGAATATCAGTTATTCTCGTACCTAACTGAGATTTTAGTTAATGGCTTTCTACATACAGAAGGACACAAAATTTAGGAGAGTGTCATTGTTTTCTGCAGGTTAAGTGATTGCAGTGTCTCATATCATGGTTGTGCTGCTCTGGCTTCAGCGTTGAAATCAAACCCCTCACATCTGAGAGAACTGGATCTGGCCAAAAATAAACTGACAGACTTAGGAATGAAGCTGCTCTCTGATATAAGGAATGACGCCGATTATAAACTTGAGACACTGCGGTGAGTAGTAAAGGAAACACTTTACAACAAACTCTCGTTTGTTTACATTAGGGGTGTGACGAGATTTTGTGCCATGCCATCTCACAATATTAATAACTGATGATATTTCTCATCGAGGTGAAAAGCTATCTCGCGATGTCAACATGACAGAGTTTGTGGCCCAACCTTTTACAGTGATTGCATTATACTGTTCTTATATTGTTCTTTTACTGCAAATTATAATTTATATTTAGAAAGTAGAACTGAAGTGACATTCATTACAAAATGATTATTAGTTAAAACATTTCAAAACGCACCTGCATTGTTTTTTTGTTTTTTTACTTTTAGTGGAATAAAATACTATTTTTCCTCAAAGTCATGTATTTCGTCATTGAAGATTTCTTAAAAATAATGTTAAAAGTCTTGTTCTCTTGAGCTCACTATCATGTATCATCTCGTCTCATGAGGCTAGTGTTATCGTCACACCCTTAGTTTACATTTGTTAACGTGTTAATTTGGTACAATTCATTTTATGGAATAAAAAACACTTTAAAATGATTAATGCTTTTAATGCACCCTGTCCCAGCCCAGACGTGTATGTCATCTTACATTGCATGCAATTTAGTTATGAACATGATGCAGGGCAATGAATGACTGCGTGAGGAAGCCTTTTAGTTTTTGATATAATTTAGCAATATCACATGCAAGTGTGATGTGTTTTTTTTTCTGAATATTTGCATGATTGCAAACGTGTTATTGATTTTATACAACAGTTCAAGTTAATATTGTTAAATTCTATAAACAATATTGTCTGTTTTAGCTCAATTTCACCAGTGAAATTGAAATTTTCCAATTTAATATAATCTAAATCCATTCCATAGAATTTCTCAGACAATCAACACGTGCAAAGTTCCAAACAAAGCCACAGCAGAACTGTACAGGTCTAGGCCGGGGTGCGGTGCTGTGCAGTAAAAATGTTAATAATAATAATTATTTTTCTATATAAAATCTCACCAAATGAACGTTTCATTACAGAATGAATCCGCAGTTTTCAAATAATCAACAAAGCCAATGATTCAGTGACCCATTCATAAAGACAGCTACTTGCTTTGTCCATATTGTAAAGTGTTACCGTAGTAAAACTAATGTTACTAATATGTGACTTCATGAACATTATTTCCAATATTTATGGTGTAAATTTGGATTCTATTTTATTGGGTTATAAATTTAAACAGTTTGATAAATGAGACTGCATATGGGATTTAAAGCATTAAAGTAAATGTTTTTTTTTTTTTAATAACAGGTTTTAGATGGCAGTTTAATCTCATCAGAACTAGGTAATGGCGAATAAGAAGGCACTTCAGAGAATTTACAGTCAACAGAATACACTGGAGGAACAGTGAACCCTGTGTCTGTGTGTGTGTGTGTGTGTGTCTGTGTTACATAGACTAAAATCTCAAAAAGTTAAACACTATTCTTGTGTTGATCACAAGGTGCAAGTCACTTCAAATTTCATCAATGCAGATCGGGGTTCTTGTGAAATGAAGAGGAATTTTTTTTTTTTAAATGTAATGTACATTTATGTTATTATGTTTTTTTTTTTTTTTTTTTTTTTTTTGCATACTTATATTTATTCCAAAATATTAACTGTAAGAATGCAGTGACAATTTTCAGATTTCGTGTATTTTATTTGTGTACTAGACTTCAGACATGGAGATGTTACCTTTTAATTTCCCCAGGCTGAGTCTTCAATTAAATCTCCATTAAAAGTTAGGTGCCATGCAAAAGTAAAAGTAATTCCATTACTCATCAAAATGTATTGAAGTAAAGAGTACATACATATTAAAAAAATTTAGTCAAGTAGAAAATAAAAGTTGCTAATATCTTTGATACTCAAACTACAAAGTAGCCAAAAATATACTTATGTACATAACTAAATACATTTGCTCAAATACTTTACACAACTAGTTAACACAATTCTCACCACTAATAAGCAAAATTATTCACACAACAGTCATAACATCGTGAATTATAAAAAGGAAACGGAAAAAGGGAAGAAAAAAAGCAAGGAAGGTGGAAGTGTCTCTGTTATGCAATGCAGACACTGGAGAGGAAGATGTTTATTGACAATAATGGGGCAGTGAAAAAGTGAGCAGGTAGGTTAGAGTCCATAGGATGATCTTGAGGGAGACACAGAGGAATGGAAGACGCAGGAGACAGGGAGAATAGTCCACTATGTGTAATCAAGACCGGACCATGGGCTGGAGTGAGGTGTCTGTAAGTCTTTCAGAGCCTGGAACGCATTGGCTTGTTAAATGCCCCAAATCCAACAGTTCTTTTTCGATTCAATTTCGCAATTCATTCACATTTGTCATATCCCTGTGACGCCGGGATATGACAATATCCCTCTGTCATATCCCTGATGGCTGCTGTTTTCATTGAGTCAGGACTAACAACTCGCATATCTTGATATTAAGGGTCATGCCTGCCTTTTGCATTTTCCTCAGAACTGCATGCAGACGAATGTCATGCTCCTCCATTGTTCTCCCCCATACCAGAACATCATCAATATGACACACCGTGCCTTCTAGCCCATAAGTGACCTCTGTAGCCATTCTATTCTGGAAGTGTTCTGGAGCAGATGTTATTCCGAAAGAAAGCTGTTTGAAGAAGTAATGGCCGTCTGTTCAACTGGTGGCAAAATGTATTTTTCCCTGCGAACTGACTCATTGAACTTGGAGAGGTGTACACATATCCAAACAGCACCTGACTTCTTTGGGACTACAACCATTCCAGCACACCAGTGTGTTGGAATGATAGTAACATCCGGACCGGTATCAATCTTAAATGGCACGTGTTTGTGTCTAAAGTCCACCATCCATGGTTCGCCAGTTCCTGTGATGCTGCAATTTTTGATGATGTGCACACCCGCTTGTGGCCTTTTTTTCCACAGGAGTGACATTATACGTCATTTGCTGGACAGTCATGCTTTGCGTGTGCTGGGGAGCTACCACACTTATGGCACTGGTTGCTATTAGAGTGTGCCATGTGTGATTTTTGTTTAGGACAATTTCCTTTTTGGGGTCTCCCGATGTTACGCTTTCCTTTGTACACTCTATCGAAAGAGCCAGCATCTGCAGCCAGTGTCTGTCACACTTCTCAGTGCAGCTTGCTCTCTTTTCACCTCCTCACTTTGCAAACTAGTGTAAAGTATTTTGTAAGTTACAGGTTCAGGTAGCTTCTAGTTTTCCTAACATTTACAGTCATTACACATCATCCCAACGTATCCGGGCTTTGCGAGCAAACTAAAGCAGGTAACACATCAAACTTCAGCACTTCTGACACCATGTCATGTCTTTTGAATAATGACTCTGGATTCAAACTGTATAAATGTGTTTCTTTACTTTCTTTAGGCAACGTTATACAATATGTTTTGAACAGCTCATTGCTGCTTAAACGACTAATCAAAAACAATAAAAGCAAAGTTCTAACCCAAAGTATGTACTGTTTTGGATTATGGGCTTTCAGCTGCTATGAGGTTAAATTATCTGGCTTCTAATAACCAAAACACGGAACCGCAGAGGGTCAGCTGAAGAAAAGTACACCTGGATGTAGCCTGCAGACTGCTTACTCTGATTGGCTCATTCGTCTTCAATAGGCATACATGATAAATGTGGACGTAGTTGGTGTTGGTCAGAGTAGTGTATAAGTTACAAAACTGTAAAAGAGAGGTGTCTAATGCTACAGAAATAAGATAGAGATTAGGTTGAGCTCAGTCTAGAACACACTTAGGCCCAATCCCAATTCTATTTTATACCCCTTCGCCTACCCCTTACCCTTGCCCTTGAAACAGAGTGGCAAGGCGTAGGGGTGAAAATATTCCCCTAAGAAATGGGAGACCACTACTACACCGTTACACGTCGTTGCTAGCGCCTACGTCACAGGAGATGCGCCAATGTTTATCACAAACTTCCAAGATGCCGTCGTCAGCTGTAGTCTTGCGTGCAGCTATTTTTTTTGCATTTTTCTTCTGAAGTTCGCAGAAAACAACGGAGATGATGATATCTTCGACGCCTAAAGCTGCGTTCACACCAAACGCGAATAGAGCGTCTGGCGCGAGTGATTTCAATGTTAAGACGCGTTTACGCGCGTCTGGAGGTCTTGCGGCGCGAATGAGGCGTTTAGCGCGGCGCGGTATACGCGAATTCGCCTCATTCGCGTGTCCACTTCGCTTCAAACTTTTGCTTTTTACACGCGTCATATTGTTAACGAACTTTAACGATTTTTTTGTAACCGTTTCTTTGAAGAACATGACCGTAAATATGAACACAAGATTGAATGTGACATAAAGAAAATGATTATGGCAGTCATGTTTCCTCTGTAGCCGGTGTATGCAGGTACATTTCTCATACCCCTTCATTTGAAGTGTGGTCCCGAAAAATCTTCGTTTCAAGGGCTATCTGGCCCTTCCCCTTACCCCTACCCCTCCAACCAAAAGAGAATCGAGACAACCCTACCCCTTCACGAGAACGCGCAAAACGGAGGGGTAGGGGCAAGGGGTAGGGGCAAGGGGTGAATTGGGATTGAGCCTAAATCTGAGAATCTAAGTCAAATTCAGTTGTTTTTTGTTAAAGCGCTATGGCCGTATCATTGAATCACTTTTACACTGCCTACAAAGACACTGTTGTTAGCTACTGCAAGTTAATCTTCTAGATTAGTCAAATTCACAAATGAATGCTATTTATTGTGAACCAGTTGATTTAAAAGAATCGGTTCAAATGATTCGGTCACGAAACAGGTCTTCATAAAGTGAAACAATATTTGACCGCGGGGACTGTGAGGTTTTTAGTCAATTAAACATTTACTAGAAAATTAATAAATGTGATGTTTTCAGTATGTGGCGCTGTAATTCTGCCACAGAGATGCACTAAAAACGGAGAAGAGGACTTGGAGCATGCGCATAACCCATATATAATAATAGGCTCAATAGCTTCTTCTACTTCTTCTTTTTTTCTTTTTTTTTTACCAAGAATTGAACAATAAAAACAACCATAGGCTTGGTACAAAATATAAAAAGTGTCTTAATCAGACAACAGACAAGCATCATAGAATAAGAAATAAAATAAATTCAAGTAAATATTAAATAAAGAAATAAAAGAGGCTCAGTAGCTTCTGCAGCACGAACACAAGCATTGTCCGCAGTTGTTGTTGCTGTTATGTAGCGGTGTCTGACTAGGGTCTATACATTGGGTGATGACATCATCGTTTCACAAAATATACGGACTGGCTGGCTTTGGCTGTACACACGAAAACGCAAGGGTGTCGTTTTCAGATTTATCCACTCTGGGACCCGGTTTCAAACAATAGCGGTTTCAGGCTCCCAAAAAGCCAGATCCGACTGGACGAAATGGCGATATACGATACAAAAAACGTGTATATGCATAGGTATGTATAAGGGGAGGTATAGTATGCATATTTGGGTATATGTTCTTATCTAGATTCACTGTAAAAAAAATAAAAAAAAAATAAAAAATTTTTTGATGTTCATTTTCTAATTTACTTTCACTCTGACCTTTTAGATAAGTTCAACGTTTGTAGAATTGAACCTGTATTCTTCATGTAAATGGAGTGGACATTAACAGTAACAAGTTCACAAATAAATTGATCAGAAATCTATTTTATGGAGATTTTTCAATATTTCTGCAATATTTGTTTCCAAGAGATTATTTGGAAAAAAATCGTGGTTGCTTCCTTTTCGGTTTTGTATATCTACAAAAATTCGGGACATATACATTTGAAAATTCTTCATAATATTTATAGTAATTCTACTTAATGAAAATGTATAGATATTGATGAAAATTGCTAATTTTGCTCAGATCAGCCAGAAAAAAAAAACACATCTCTTTTATAAGTGTTTCCACACAAACATTCTGGGAAGATTTATGCAGGTTCAACAGAATTCTGGTTATGATTGTGAAATAACATCCAAAGTTTTTACATATTTTAAATCAAAAGATGCTTCTGTTAATTATGTCGAACCTTATGATCTTATTTGGTAAATTTCATAATCACAAAAAGTAAAATAAATAATTCTAAACCTTGTCTGAATGTCTTTATGGCTGATTTTCATTTGTATATTGAGTCTCTCAAATGTATTGATGATAAAAATTTAGAGATAAATTCACTAAAGAGTTGAAGCTTCTTGACATTTTATATCCTGTCGTCTTTCTTTAAGTAGCTACTAATTAATGATTTATTTATTTTGTTTATTTCTATTTAAATCAATATTATTGTATATTTTCCTATTGTTTTTTTCCTCCTTTACTTTTTTATGTATTGTAAACCCAATCTTTTTAGTTACTATCTTTTTGTATGTCTTGTTATAGTTGTAAATGTTTCATGTTTGTCTTAATGTCTAATGAAAATATATAAATAAAACACACACACACACACGCGCGTTGTGTTTTCATGTTTTATGGGGACTTTCCATAGAAATAATTATTTGTTTTACTGTACAAATTATATCCCCTAATCTGAAACCTACCACTGCAGAAAACGTTCTGCATTTTTACGAGTAAAAACAAACAAAAACAACAACAGCACACATTTAGTATGATTTACAAGCTGTTTTCCTCATGGGGACCAAAAAATGTCCCCATAAGATCAATAAGCAGGTGAGTTTGATCAAAGTTGGTGCTAAACTCTGCAGGAAAATAGAGTTGAGAACCCCTGCCCTACACATTGATTGCAAATGTTCTGATTCTTTATTATTGTTGGGTAATGTCACGGATCTGCCAGGCTGTCACATCAGCCATTCACACAGCACACCTTCACCAGAGTACTAAACACTCACACCTGCACCTCATCTGCACCATCATCAAGCCAGCTACAAAAGCACACAACTCATCTCACATTATTGTCTGGTCTTGTTTCTATGAAGTGAACTGCTTACCTGTTCTCCAGCGTTGGTATTCCAGTGTATTCTTCTCCCTTGTGTTTCCGCTGTTCTCCTGTCATCATCCTGCATATACTCACCAAACAAGAAGAGGTGTGTGCGTCCATCCATCCATCCATCCATCCGTCCAGCTATCCATGATCTCCTGCAGCTGCAAAACAAGGAAGGTCTTCATAACTAAGCTTTACTCATTCTTCAAAGTATATTTGAACTGCATACTCATCCGTATTCTCCATTCTGCTCAGTGCTGTTAATAAAGCTCACATTTCAATGTATTTCTTTGTGTCTGGGTCTGCATTCTGTAACGGGTAACACTTTACAATAAGGCTTTATTAGTTAATTCACTAGTTAACATAAACTGACAATGGACAATACTTCTAAAGCAGTTATTAATCTTGGTTTATGTTAATTTCAACATTTAATAACAAATTATTAAATTCAAAAGGATTTAATGGACCTGAGCTAACATGAACTAACAATGATCTTTTTTTTTTTTTTTAACTTAACAAAGAATAACTATGGTAACAAATGTAGCTTTTTCTCATTGTTAATGTTGGTTAATGCATTAACTGACTTTACCTTATTGTAAAGTGTTACCTATTGTTCTTTATAATTCTTTATAACACTTGAATCACTTTACTTTATGCAGTTTTTGTGTGTATTGCTTTATTGGATTTAAATATAATTTAGAGTTCTTTTTGTTTTAAGAAAAATATATAAAACTGTTATTGTTTGAAAACACTTATTTCAATATCGTGATAATGCCATATATATTAGGTCAAATTCCTGAAAATAAATAAATAAATGATTGGGTCACGGCTTAATGTCCATGGGAAAATGTGGGTCCCATGGCCAAACCAGTTGAGAACTGCTGGTACAGTATAAGGGACAATTTCAGATACAGCCGTAGTGTCTTAGTGACTGTTCAAAGTCTTGTTTGTTGAATATTTCCAGTTGTAAATATTGTAAAAAAAATAAATAAATCAGCTTGGTCATTTATATGTAATTTTTATTTATAATGGCAGTAATTCTAAATTTACAGATTTAACCATTAAAAGCAAGACATTGCACCCATGATGTGGCCTAATGCTGCGTGACCTTGAAATGGAATGGGAATATGACATCTGTGAAGAACAATCCTCTTCATACAGGCCTCTGGTAAACTTGTTTGGGGTCACAGTCACACCACGCAAGAAAAATCTGCCCTTCTGTCAAAAACTTACTAGTGTGTATGTTGTGCAATCAAAATGGATGATTGCATATTCAAATGACTAATTATCCCATGCTTTATTTTATTTGTCACTGAGTTATTTTTTTTAATCAATTTTAATATCTTTGTTACTGTGAAGATGTTTCATTCAAAAGGAATCGATAAAACAAAACTCTATAGTAATTATATGGAGAGACACAAACTGATAAAATATATATTCAAGCTCTACAACTATGATGTCACAGAGACATTCTATAGAACTCTCCTGAGCAAAAGTCCCACAAAGACAAAATCCTGAAGTGACTTTAATCAGAGTTTGAGGTGAGAAGACTGAATACATTTACAGTCCTGAGAGAACATGGAGAACATGAAAACAACAGCCTCTGACGTGTTTGATGAAGCACGTTTACTGGGCGAACACACTGACATGATCATCAAGTCCAATGACAGAGAATTTCAAGTGCACAAGATCATCATGTGTGGCTGCAGCTCCTACTTTAGGTGAGAAGAAGCAATTGTGCGCAAATTACCAAGAAATGATTATAATTATATACATAATTTCCACTGCCAACATTATACTGTTGAAACTGCCTAAGCTTTCCAAATATATAAATGCATGAAAATGAATGAGTGTATTGCCAGAACAAAGAATGTAACTACGGTATCTAGGAAAATCCTTTCTTGAAATGTAATTCTTCATTTTAATGGAATTGAAGAGTGGCAATAAATGGTGAAACTAATTGGATTCTTTACATGAGAAAATTTGGCTGAAATTAAAATGTAAATAATGAAAAGTTATTTTATTTATGCTCATTATTAATGCCTGTATTTATTTGTCAAATTTGTTCACAGGGCTCTTTTCTCCAACAACTGGAGCAGACCACAACATTTCTGTGAAATTCAAGGAATATCCAGAGACATCATGCCTCTTATTATCCAGTATGCGTACACCAGATCTGTGCTCATTACTCAGGAGAATGTGCTGGAGCTCTTGGTGGCGGCCGACATGACCTTAGTCTCAGGTCTTGTAGACGCCTGCTGTCAGTTCCTGGAGTCACAGTTATGCCCAGAGAACTGCATTGGTATCTGCAAGTTTACAGATGACTTTTACTCCTGCTCAAAGCTCCGCTGTAAAGCAAAGCACTACATCCTGCAACACTTTGAGGAGGTTCTGGACGAACCTGAGGAGTTCCTGGAGCTCTCCCTGGAACAGCTGGAGGAGATCATTGATGAGGATGAGCTGAATGTCAGACAGGAGGAGGTGGTTTTTGAAGCCGTCCTCCACTGGATTAATCATGCACCAGAAAACAGGCGGCAACACATTGCCGTGCTTCTGCCAAAGGTAAAACAGAGATTTTTGTCTCGTTTTTCATTACAAATATCTTAAAAGTCTTAAATCAAGATACATTTTCTGCTATTATTCAAATTTTTGTAATTTGTCTTGTTTTGTTTTGTTATTTTGTCATTTACATTTCCTTTTTGTTTAAACGTGTCTATAATTTACTAATTTTATTTCAGTTTGAAATTAAATAAAAATTAAAATGAGAAACTTGTCTTGACAACTATTTAAGATTAAGTTTTAAAATATTTTATTTCAGTTAAAGTTCATTTTATTTTTATTTTAGGGTTTTAATTTTAGTTCAACTACAGTAATCCTGGCATAGGCAAACAAAGGGCAAACAAGTTTATTTTTCTTCCCCTTCTGACAATTTTTTTTTCTTGTTTCAAGCATTAACATTGGAAATCCTTTTTCATTTTTGAACACCATATAACTGCTTAGTAACAGTCTTGCAACAGTCTCTGAAAGTCTAAACTCTCCCTTGTGCTCCAGGTTCGATTGGGGTTGATGTCCTCAGACTACTTCGTCAATAATGTGAAGTGCAATGCACTAGTGATGGAGAACGAAGCCTGCATGCCTGTTATCATCAATGCAATGAAGACTTTGTTTGACCTCAACATGGATGAACCCACCAACTCAGAACTCATGCATCAACTGACACGTCCACGTCTGCCCTCATCGATCCTATTGGCCATCGGAGGATGGAGTGGCAACATTCCCACCAATGCAATTGAGGCATACGATGCGAAGGCAGACTGCTGGGTCAGGGTGACTCAAGAGGATGAGCGTCCCAGAGGCTCTCATGGTACAGCAGTCCTGGATGAGTTTGTCTACTGTATTGGTGGTTATGAAGGTTTGGAGTGTTTCAACAGTGTGAGGAAATTCAATCTTATCACTCAGACTTGGCATGAGGTGAGTAATGCTGTAGGTCAACATGTAACTTTAATTTAGCTTCCTTTACAAAACAGTATTGTGGTACAGTGATGGTACCGGATTGTACTTTGATATGGACCATAGTGCTGAATGATGTGCTGTACTCCACATTACTTCAAAGAATAGATACAAACCATGATGCATTTTTTTTTGTGTTCCAGAGATTGTTGTAGCTTTGTATAATATAATATAATATAATATAATATAATATAATATAATATAATATAATATAATATAATATAATACACCAGAGCATCATGATTGTGTAAAAAAAACAAACATTAAAGGTACCTAATGAATGAACTGGGCTAAGCTAAGTGCTATCAAAGTGTCGCCGCGCACCAGAGCGATTGAGTGCACGCACTGAGACGAGAGAGGCATGTATCAACTCGTCTTAGTTAAGGGAATAACATTTAATATGAAAAAACGGTGGAGTGTTCCTTTAAGAAAAATAATAATAGTATTATTGTACTAATTTGCAACTGATAGGACAGAACCAATGAGATGGTGTATTGGTGTGTGTTTGCACACTGATGTATTTGGTGTGTTGTAGGTGGCCCCCATGTATGAACGCCGGCGCTTTATTAGTGTTGCTGTTCTGGACGGGCTCATTTATGCCATTGGTGGTTTTGACGGACAACAACGGCTTAAAACAGTAGAGCGCTACGATCCAAACACCAATCGGTGGACAATGATGGCACCCATGAATAAACGGAGGAGTGACGCTAGCGCCACCTCACTGCAGGGCAGGGTAAGAGCACTTACCCATGATTCCACTCTCTTCTGCTGGAGACTCTTAATGCCTGTAAAGCATGAAGGAAATGTGAAATAGAGATATGGCATAAGGAATAGTGTTAAAATGGAAAGGAATATCATACAATTTACTGTGTTTTAAACACTTTTTTTAATGCTTTTCTGATCAGTCTGTGATGATTGTGCACAAACATCATGCATGTTATGTTTGTGTTTGTCAGATTTATATCTGTGGTGGTTTGAATGGGACCGAGCGTCTCTCCTCTGCTGAGAGCTTCAACCCTGAAACAAACCAGTGGACTCTCATCGCTCCCATGAGTAGACGCCGCAGTGGTGTTGGTGTGATCGCTTATGCAAATCGAGTGTATGCTGTGAGTATTAAACACAGTTTTAATTAACTATGATAACCATGACACAAATACAGAAATATGGAACAATCACAGTTTAAAGGTTACACTTCTGTAAATGCATGCATGGATGTGCATATACAAATGCACAGAATACATAAATAAAAAGTGTATTTATTTAAAGGTTGGTGGTTGTGATGGTCCCAGTCATTGGCGGAGTGCGGAGGCCTACAATCCGCTCACTAACATCTGGAGTGATGTTGCATCAATGTACAACCCACGCAGCAACTTTGGCATTGAGGTGAGATGTGGACAGTTAAAATCTGTATCTGGTGAAACTATGAAATAACATTAAAATAATGATTTGATGATAATGAATATGGGGGACTTTTTTTTGGTCCCATATTGAGAAAAATTGGAAAGTTGCGCCCTAAAATTGTTGAAGGCTTCGAAAATCAATGTGTGTCAAAACATTCTAACTATGTTTAAATTAAGTGGTGCATCTATAATAAGATGTATTAATGTAAAGTAAAAAAATAGCTGTACATTATTTATTTTACTTTTTCCTTTCCTCAAAATCCAGGTAGTTAATGGTCAGTTGTTTGCTGTCGGAGGCTTTAATGGATTCAGCACCATCTCTGATGTGGAGCGCTACGATGAGAAGACAGATCAATGGTAACTTCCACCAACACTAAATCTCACAGATCATTTCACACTGCATTAGATACAAGTGTAAGTCTAATGCAGGCTATATTTCATTGCATTCACTGCATCTGTTTTCTATACAGGTTTGATGCAAATAAAATGGCCATTTCCCGTGGTGCTCTGGGCTGTTGTGTAGCATCAGGATTGCCTAACATGGCACAGTATGCTGCCCTACGAGACACCAGACACAAGACAAGTCTGACAGAGAATGATCTCCCTCTAGCAGATCTGATAGTCTGACAACAAATGGAGTGTCATGTCTCCTGAATAAATGCATTAAAAAAAAAGAGGCTGTATTCGATATGTTAAACTTTCTCTCAGGTGTAGTGTTGTTCATTTTAAAAATTAAGCCTTGCAAGGGATCTCTACAGCTCAGCAAACAAACATATAATATTGAGAATTATTTTTACTGAGTAAACTATTTATTGCTTTATTAACCCTTCAGAATTCCTGCAAAATTTGCCCTAAAACGCCTAAAAAGGCATACCCAAAATACGTTGGATGCTGTTCTTGAACCATTTGAAGTAAATAACTATGGGGGCCTACGAGTGAACGGATTTTCGGCTTTTTTAATAAAAACAAAAATATTTGGAGTGTTTTTGTATCACCTTTTTATAGCTGGTGCCCATGTTAATCTTATAAGGCCAACATGCCGCACTAGTCGGGGTTCCTTTTATAGAGTGTTTGTGAAATTCTAATAGCTATAATGCTTCACTTCATTTTTAAATGCAATAAAACATGTTATTATTATTTTATGGCTACATCTATCTATAAATTACAGAAACGTCTGTCTGTCTGTATGTCCGTCTGTCTGTCTGTCTGTCTGTCTGTCTGTCTGTCTGTGTGTGTTAACCACATATCTCTCGAACCGTTGGTCCGATGGATTTCAAATTCGACAGGTGTCTTGCCACGGGCACGAGTAAGTGCAGTGCCAAGTTTGACGTCGTTTGGATGAGAAATGCTAAAGATATCGTTAAATATATCATTTTTAAAAGGTTGTGGTTTAAAAATAAACAATCTGACATTAGAGGGTTGTATCGGTCAAAGAAGCCCCAAGAAGGTTGTGGTTTAAAAATAAACATTCTGACAATCTGTCAGCTACACTGTTTACTTCTGAATATTATAGTTTGGTTCCAAAATGTGATAAATCCATTTTGATTAATTTGAGTAAAAATGTGTTTTCTTTACCAAGAAACCAACAATTACTAAAAACACACACAAAAACTGATTTTGCACGGGCACTTTGCACTGCTCCCTGAATCGAGGCGCTTATTCATTTGTGGATGTAAAGTGAATCTGTAAGTCAGCTATGCTGTTTACTTCTGAATATTATATTTCATTCTGGTGCGCTTAACGCTATCGCTACTGTGTAGTAGTAACCTATGCTATTCACCAACTACTAAACATATCCTATTCAATGCGTTCACAGTCTCTTACACGGGCATCATTTGTAGTTGCCTATTCACAAACTGTTTCCTCAAGCGCAGCGTTTTCTCGGAGTTCACTGTGTGCTTTCTACCATGCACAAATAAAAATGTCACTGAACTTTTGCTGTGTAATTGTAACTATGAGCACTCAAACACACCAAACCAACAATTACTAAAAACACACTCAAAAACTGATTTTGCACGGGCATTTTGCACTAGCACTTAGAAGATGGTGGTATACATAAACACTCAGTCAGCTACACTGTTTACTTCTGAATATTATAGTTTATTCACAGCCATCATTTGTAGTAACCTAGCCTGCTCCCTGAATTCAATGCGTTCACAGTCTCTTTCACGGGCACCAAACCAACAATTACTAAAAACACACACAAAAACTAATTTTGCACGG